>NC_045451.1:32984977-33006110 GCF_002776525.5 Piliocolobus tephrosceles | reverse complement strand
ATTTCTCTTAGCTATGAATTCTGTACACTGCTTGTCTTTAACAATATATTTCTATTAACCAGAACTGTAATTTGCTCCCAGGTACTGTGAATAGAATCCAGCAGAAATTTTTCTTTTACTCTTTAAAATACTCTCTTTTCTCTTTGTCTTTTACTCTTTAAAATACTCTCTTCTCTTTTTCTTTCTCATTTAATTCATATTTTCTTGTGCTCATTTCTTGTGCTCATTTTCTTGTCCTTTTGTACTTTGTTATTTGCTGATATTAAAAAAGGCAAATCAGTGTTACTGGCCAAATAAAGACATATAATAGCTTTTAACTTTTATCTAAATGTTTTGCATTGCTTGTTTTCTATTTCATGTAAAATATCTCCAATCATACAATCCATTAAATATTAAGACCTTATGTTACATTAGGATCATGTAATACAGTGACTACAGTGACCTGTATTTTCTACCATATGTCATGAGAATTTTAGCACCCTAAAAATTGGGATTGCTTTAAACTATCGTCTTAATTGTACTGTATGCAAAAAAGATAGAACAGCAGCTGGAATACTTACTCTTGTCCTAGTCATGTTGTATTGAATGGTTCTTATTACCACCAGGATCAGGAGACTCCCCAAGGAGATTTCAGTTAAAACTCGTTCTGAATACCAAGTAATATTTTTTAGTATCTGTAATGGGGAAGAAAAGTTTAAGTAAAAAATGATTGCTTTACAGACAAAAGGATTACTCCATGTCCACAATTTTTGATAAACCATGACTTTGCTCTGAAGGTGAGTTAAGCAGCAGAGAGAGGCCACGAATGCAAATGATTCCAGATCTTCAAGGAGAGACGCTCCAGTGCTCTGCCATGGCTATGGAGAGTAGGCAGCTCTGGTGCATACCTCCGCGCCGAAGTAAGCAAGAACTGTTTTCTAAGTTAAGACATTTCCACTGCAGATTTGTAAGCTGGAGATGAGAGACAGAGAAAGAGAGAGAGAGACATACACACACACACACACACACACACACAGAGAGAGAGAGAGAGAGAGAGAGGCAGGCAGGCAGATAGGTACAAACACTGGGCAGTACAGCAGCCAAATCTGGGCTGCCCCAAAGTAAGAGGTAAAATGGGGGAAAAAACAACAACAAAAAAACCCCAACAGGCTCAGCCGAGCACTAGAACTCCCTAATGTTCTCTTCCATTAAGGTTACTCCTGCATCCTTTCTCCGCAACTCAAGGAAAGTCACTGTGCCATATTATTCTCTACCTATGCATGAAAAAGGAAGAGACTGCTGGGCTGATTCTTGCCCTCTCCCTTAAAAGGCACACATCCAGAGTACAGCAGACTCCCCACCACTCATAAATGCAGAGGGGGGATCCCACAACTTTGCAAAACAAGTTAGTCTAGACTTGTGTTTATAAGTACAGATGAACAACAAAACCACCAAGTGAAGACATTCAACCTAAGAGAGTGATATGCTGAACCTACTCAAGACTCTCTTCTAATTAATCAGTGCACATGAAATACAGAGGACAGAACACATTAAATACCATGATGATACATAATCAGCTAAAGACAAATGTAGGGAATCCTGCTAAACAAATAACCCAGTTTCTTCAACAAATGAGGGGTAAAATAAGCTGGGATAGGGAAAGATTGCTATAGATTTGTGAGTCTTAATAACTAAATGCAGTAGACGTTGGAATCTGATTCAAACAAATCAACTCTAGAAGACATTTTAAAGATAATTAGAGATAACAAATTGTTAGGAAGAATTTAAACATTATTGTTGATTTTGTTGAATGTACATTTTTATATATATATATTTATTTATTTATTTATTTATTTTTTGAGACGGAGTCTCATTCTGCTGCCCAGGCTGAAGTGCAGTGGTGCGATCTCGGCTCACTGCAAGCTCCGCCTCCTGGGTTCACGCCATTCTCTCGCCTCAGCCTCCCCAAGTAGCTGGGACTACAGGTGCCCGCCACCATGCCCGGCTAATTTTTTGTATTTTTTTAGTAGAGATGGGGTTTCACCGTGTTAGCCAGGATGGTCTTGATCTCCTGACCTCGTGATCTGCCTGCCTTGGCCTCCCAAAGTGCTGGGATTACCTGCATGAGCCACCACACCTGGCTGGTATGATACATTTTTTAAAGTCCATACTTACTGAAAGAACATACTGAAATATTTACACATGAAATTATATGGAAGATTTGTTTTTAAAAATAGAAATCAAAATGTAAAAGGTGGTGAGGGTAAAGTGGGTAGATGAAATAAGAACACGAGTGTTAATAATGACTACATGAAGATCCATGCTACTATTTTCTCCAATTATGTTTAAGTTTCATAGTGTTCATAATAAAAAGTTTATCAAGTAAATAAATAAATAATAAACTGTGAAACTGAACAGGCAGAGAGAACAGACCTCTAACTAAACAGAGAAGATTTAGGAAGCTGGAATTTTTTTAAAAAATTCTAATTAGTATATTTAGTGAGATTTGACAAAATACTGCATCCATAAAATAAGAAGAGACTGCTATGAAAAGAGAAAATCACAGAACAAAGAAAAGTTGATTTTAAGATTAAAATGGCAGCTGGGCAGTGTCTGACGCCTGTAATCCCAGCACTTTGGGAGGCCAAGGTCAGGAATTTGAGACCAGCCTGGCCCAATGATGACTCTCTAAGAAAACAAAAAATTAGCCAGGTGTGGTAGTGCATGCCTACAGTCCCAGCTACTGTGGAGGTGGAGAAACAAGAATCGCTTGAACCTAGGAGGTGGAGGTTGCAGTGAACCAAGATGTCGCCACCGCACTCCAGCCTGGGCGCAGCAGAGTGAGCACTACGGAGAATTAAATTTGTGATGTGAAGGACCAAACTGAGAAGTTCTCCACAGATACTATAAAAGTGCAGACGTCATAGGCACTTAAAAATTCCAGAAGAAATAAACTAGAAGAAAAACAGAACAATTAGTAATATGAGAAAATTTCTTTGACAGGAAAAGAAAAACATCCCACATTCCAAAAAAATCATGAAAAACAATCAAAACATTCTTGCAAGATTAATGAATTCACAGTGTATAAGAAAGTTCCACTGGCTTCTAGACAGAAGAAACATGTTATCACCAATGGAAAGAGAAGGAGACTAACGTTAGAGTTCCCATTTTGAACACTACACATCTGAAGGACAGCAGAACAATGTCTCAAGATTTTTGAGGGAAGACATTATGATTCTAGAATTCTACATCTTGAGAAACTACCATGTAAGAATGTTGCAAAATAAACTCAGCATGAACCACCCATGTACCATATCGGGAAGGAAAAAAAAAAAAACACGACAACACATGTAAGTATTTAGCTGCCCCTTCTCACCATAGTAACAGTAGGGCAAATCCAGGAGAATTCAAGAGAAGGAGAATATGGAATACAAACAAGAACAAACACAACAGTCATACATGACATCAGGAAAACAGAATTAAGTCTAAATAATATGGTTGTACCTTAGTTTTTCTAAAAGTGGATTAAAATAGATCATTCTCTAGCAAGTCTAGGGAGAATAGAAACAGATAAAAAGAATAAAAACACAAAGGAATACCACACTCAATTTCATGTCAATATGTTTGAAAGTACAACTATATACAGGTGTATTCCCCACACATATTTTCACTCATTCAACTCTCTGGCCCCACATCACCCAACATCCCCCATTACAAATAAGCCCACCCTGACTGCATTCTCCACTCAGAGGCTGACATATAACAAATACTCACTACATGGTAGTTAAATATTATTCAGAATTGAAAAGTAAAAAATATAAAAGTTTGGCTGGGCACGGTGGGTAACACCTGTAATTCCAGCACTTTGGGAGGCCAAGGTGGATGGATCACCTGAGTTCAGTAATTTGAGACCAGCCTGACCAACATGGTGAAACCCTGTCTCTACTAAAAATTAGCCAGGTGATGTGGCGTGCGCCTGTAATCCCAACTACTTGGGAGGCTGAGGCAGGAGAGTTGCTTGAACTAAGGAGGCAGAGGTTGCAGTGACTGCACTTCAGCCTGGACGACAGAGCAAGACTTTTTCTCAAAAATAAATTCCATAAGTTATATATGATAGAGTATTACACAGTAACATCACATAATATAAAGTCTTTTAAAAAATTAAATATGTATAGGAAAGTAAAAAAAAATTGACATCTATACACTCACAATTCACATTACCAATTGTTAATTTTGTTTTTTTTTGTTTTTTTGTTTTTTTTGTTTTTTTTGAGATAGAGTCTCGCTCTGTTGCCCAGGCTGGAGTACAGTGGTGCAATCTTGGCTCACCACAAGCTCTGCCTCCCAGGTTCATGCCCTTCTCCTGCCTCAGCCTCCCGAGTAGCTGGGACTACAGGCGCCCGCCACCACGCCCGGCTAATTTTTGTATTTTTAGTAGAGACGGGGTTTCACCATGTTAGCCAGGATGGTCTCGATCTCCTGACCTCGTGATCCACCCGCCTCAGCCTCCCAAAGCAACCGTTAATATTTTTTATTATATAAATCTCATTTTATTTCCCCCATGAAGGAACAAACACTATCTTGAGTTTAGTATGTATCCTCTAGACCATTTCAATTACTTTATCTGCATATATACAAATATGTACATACATATATATATAAAAAACCAAAACCAGCATTCCTTTGTGTGTTTTCTAGTACACATAAATAGTACCATACATAATGTATTAGAATGAATGATGTTCCCCCAAATCTATGTCATTCAAAACCTGTGAATGTGACCTTATATGGATAGAGGGTCTTTGAAAATATAATCAAGATGAGACTGCATTAGATTAATGTGGACTCTAGGTCAGTATGACTGCTGGTGGTTGTAAGATGAGGAAGATAGACACAGAGACAGACACCTCCTGAGAGAAGGATGTGATGACAGTAGCAGAGACGGGAGTGATGTAGCTGGCAAGCCAAGGGACACAAAGTATTGCCTATGACCACCAGAAGCTAGGATGACATGAGAAACGGTCTTCCCCCTAGAGCCTTCAGAGACAGCATGGCCCCACTGACACCTTGACTTTGGACTTTCAGGCTACAGAAGACAATACATTTCTGTTGTTCGGAGTCACCTAGCTGTGGTACTCAGACAACTCTGGAACATACTAAGTATCTTTCATTTATATCAGCAGTACTCAGTAACTGTGGTGGTCAGTTACAGTAGCTCTAAGAAACTAACACACATCTGGTTTGTTTGCATCTTATTTTTTTCACTCAGTATGTTTCTGTAACCCTCCTATATTGATACATATAAGAAGAATATTCACCAGGTATGCCTGTCTGATAGTACTAGTTATTTTTTTTAAATGGAATACTCAATACTAGTTAGTAAATAGCTGTTGTTGCAAGCCACTCCCCCAGGTAATATACAGCAGAGAACAAAGGACTATGGTCCACAACCATTCTTACTGGCTGGTGTTGGTGCCATCCACACTAGTTAAGTCATTTGAATGTCACCTCTATATCTAAGTCTACTTCATTCCTTGTAACCACTCTAGAGTACTATACTAGTAGGCCACATGTGTTTTAAAAATCCATTCCTCTATTAATGGAAATTTAGGTTATTTACAGTTGTTTTCCTATTTAAAACAATGTTACAATTCAGATCACTATCCTAAATCTTACTATATGAAAGTCAGAAAAAAAGAAAGAATTCCTTACTCTCCATATTCTTACTAACTGGACTTTTACCTAAGTTCAGGAATCACACAGATTTTGAAAGCAAAAATACCTGCATATGACTTCATAAGTACATCTGCGAGAATTTACTAGGAACCGGAATTGCCAAATCATTGAATATCTTCATTTAAAAATAAATGTATAGGCCAGGCGTGGTGGCTCACACCTGTAATCCTAGCACTTTGGGAGGCTGAGGTGGGTGGATCACGAGGTCAGGAGTTCAAGACCAGCCTGGCCAAGATGGTGAAACCCTGTCTCTACTAAAAATAAAAAAAATTAGCCAGGCTTGGTGGCAGGCACCTGTAATCTCAGCTACTTGGGAGGCCGAGGCAGAGAATCGCTTGAACCTGGGAGATAGAGGTTGCAGTGAGCCGAGATCACGCCACTGCACTCTAGCATGGGCAACAGAGCGAGACTCCATCATAAAAAAAAAAAAAAAAAAAAAAAAAAAGTATACTTACCATTAACTGTGTTAACACACTAAAAAGCACAGAGCAGCAGTGTCCAACATAGTGGCACTAGCCACAGGTGGATATTTAAATTAAAATTTAATAAAAGTAAAATCGATTCCTCAGCCATACTAGCTACATTTCAAGTGTGAGCATACTGCACAGTGCAGTCATAGAAGACTTCAATGAGGATAGAAAGTTTGATTGATTAGCCTGGTATAGAGACCACCACTGTATCCATTACCTAGATTTATCAAATGTTAGTATTCTTGCTTCTAAAGTACCTGAAGCCTCCTCATTGTTCTACATTGATAACCTGCCTCCCCAGAGGCAGCCACTATCCTGAAAGTGGATGGGCTTTTTTTTTTTTTTTTTCTGAGTTTTATTATTATCAATACATGTAGCTCT
Source organism: Piliocolobus tephrosceles (assembly GCF_002776525.5). NCBI lineage: Eukaryota > Metazoa > Chordata > Mammalia > Primates > Cercopithecidae > Piliocolobus > Piliocolobus tephrosceles. Next base: position 32,999,544 of record NC_045451.1, on the reverse strand, counting down.
ATGCATTCATTCTAGCTGCTTTACAATATTTCATTTACATTATCTGCTCTCCCAATACTACAATGAAAATTCTTTCAAATACGTTCTCATGATCTATGAAGAAGTTCTTCCTAAAACATAACCTTGAAATGGAACTTCTGAGAGGTGGAATATTTATTTCTGTATACAATTTGAGAAATTTGAGAGGACAAATTCCTCTCTAAAGTGGTTCTACCAATTTGTACTCCCACTATCAGCATATGAGAGTCCCTTTTCTCTATATCCTCACCAATTCTTTTTTCTTTCATCAACCCCATAGTAATAAAAACATCACCAACTCTTAATATAACAGATTTTGTCATTTTTGCTACTCTGATAGGCATAGAATATTTCAGTTGCTTTAATTGGCATGATCTTGATGAAGCATCGGGTTGAACGATGATTACTGTTCAGGGTCTGTATTCTGTTTTCCTATTATTTTGCCCATTTTTCTATCGAATACTTTGTGTTAGGTATAAGCAAGTCTATGTTTGACAAGAAGAGGGCTAGAAAAGAGAAAAAACACCAAAAGGAATAAATGTGTCATATCTCTAGGCATGGAAATAGGTAGAAATTGTGAAATCACAATTTTAAAGTTTTGCCTTAGAAGAGCAGTACATTGAACAAATAGACTACAGCCCAAACTTAATATCCTCAAAGTCTACCACACCTCTATAATCTGGAGAACAGAATAAAAGTACATGACTTATCTGGCAAGTTAAAACTAGGAGTTACACTAAAAAAGTGATGGTTAAAATTCATTTAACCATTACCACAGGTATGACAGGTGGTACCTGCTCATTAAATGCTTACTGAATTAATAATACCAAATATACTAATCTCAGGTCTATGTGGGAGTGAACAAAGTATACACAGTCCTTTAAACAATCTCATTAAACAATATATGTGCAGGCCGGGCACGGTGGCTCACTCCTGTAATCCCAGAACTTTGGGAGGCCGAGGCGGGTGGATCACGAGGTCAGGAGATTGAGACCATCCTGGCTAACACGTGAAACCCCGTCTCTAATGAAAACACAAAAAATTAGCCAGGCGTGGTGGCAGGCGCCTGTAGTCCCAGCTACTCAGGAGGCTGAGGTGGGAGAATGGCGTGAACCCGGGAGGCGGAGCTTGCAGTGAGCCCAGATCATGCCACTGCACTCCAACCTGGGCGACAGAGCGAGACTCAATCTCAAAAAAAAAAAAGAAAAGAAAAAAAAAAAAAAAAAAACAATATATGTGCTATAAATCACAGGCTGTCCCATGGTAACATGCGGTAAAAAATGCTTCTATGAGCCCAAGCACACAGTCTTAGGTGTACTGGGGTCCATGACGGATGATAAAGGAGAAAACCCTAGAGCAGGATCAAGAAGAACATGCCTGACTGAATCCTGCCTTACCTTGCAGCAGTCCCTTGGAAAAATTGACAAAATCCTGAAAATTCTGATGAAAATCCCCAAATCTAGAGAGAGAAACAAGTTTGGTAGGTTTATTTATTTGTTTCTTCTTCTAACTAAATAGTGGAAAGAGATGTGGGAGAGAAAATGAAAACCTTCAGACATTTTCAAACATGAGAATGTGAATAAAATATGCCACAGAAATATTCTGTGAAGAAAATAATTGTAAACAAAAGCCAGACATATAGAAGAAGATGAATAAAAATAAAGAACTCAGGAACACAGAGACTAAACTATGGTAAAAGGGTTGATGGTAGACAACACATCCAATAAAACCAGAATTAGGCAATTTGAGTTACAAAACAGAATGGAAATGTTATAAGTTTTGAATAATCTAAAAAAATAATTAGCCAGGTGTGGTGGCACTTGCCTGTAATCCCAGCTACTTGGGAGGTTGAGGCACGAGAATTGGGTACACCTGTGAAGCAGCGGTTGCAGTGAGCTGAAATTGCGCCACTGCACTCCAGCCTGGGCAACACAGTGAGACTGTCTCAAAAAAAACTTTACAAAATTAAATAACTAAACTAACAAAAAATTGGAAGAAAGAGAGTAAAAGAAGTGTGGAATTAATAATGTTCTCATGTTTCTCATTAAGAAATACACTGATTCTCTCCACAGCTGCAACACGGATTTAAAATAACTAAACAATGATTCTAACATCTTAGCTTTCCAAAATCTCTTTTCTTCACCATATACGAATATCAAAATATATATTGTATAATGAAGGTCTGGTGTGGTGGCTCATGCCTGTAATCACAAAACTTTGGGAGGCTGAGATAGGCAAATCATTTGAGCCCAGGAGTTAGAGACCAGCCTGGGCAACATGGCGAAACCCATCTCCACAGAAACAAAAACTAGCTGGGCATGGTGGCATGCACCTGCAGTCCCAGCTACTCAGGAGGCTGAGGTAGGAGGATCACCTGGGCCCAAAAAGTCGAGGCTACAGTGAAAAGTGATTGTGCCACTACACTCCAGCATGGGTGGCAAGAGTGAGACCCTGTCTCAATTTAAATAAAAAGAAGAAATTTTCTGAAAATGATGTTCACCCAATGTTAATAGTTCTAATTTCTAGTTAATGAATGATATGATCATCTACACTAAAACAGTATAATAATTTGTCTTAAGCCAAGGTATTCACATCTTAGGTGGCAGTGATAAAGTTTGACTTTAATGTATTTTCAAATTCTTAAAAATAATTACTGTTAAATACATTTTTTTCTTTCTAGCATTACTCTCCTGTGCTGCTTATTGTCCAAAGTCTGAAAACTATTTTCATACATTTTGCTTACAGTGGAAAAGCAGAAGGATGTAAAATCAAAGGTCTAAGCTTCTACCTTAAGAAATGTTGGGAAAAAAAAAAAAGCAAATTGAGGCTCAAGTAAGCAGGAGAAAAGAAATAATAAGGGCGTAAATAATTAAAATAGAAAACAAAAAAATGGAGGAAAAAAATCAATAGAATCAAAGTTAGTTCTTTAAAGTTTTTTTTAACTTTTTAAAAAAGTTAGAAAGATAAAGAAGAGACTAGACACATTATCAGCATGAAGAATGAGGGGTAATCTCTCTGGCGAGGACAGACATTAAAAGGTAACTTTTTTTTTTTTTTTTTAAAAAGAAGAGGTAATAAGAGTATATTATGAACAATTTTATTGTAATAGATTCATTACCTTAAAAGAAATGTATAAATTCCTCAGAAAACACAAAGCTCAAAACTTAACCAGACTGTATATGAAAATACATTTCAAAACATGTCATGTCCAAGCACAGTTTACTCCAGGATACAAAGTTGATTTAATATTCAACAATCAGTATAATTCTCAATAATCAGTATAATTTACTACATTAACAAACTAGAATATAAAAAAGCAAATGATCCAGAATAAATAATTCTTACATCTCAATAATAAGATTAGCCAAGTTTTTAAAAGGGGATATGGTTATTCAAGAGCAAGATGAGGGATATAATGCTGTGGTGACAGAAATGTTCTATACCTTAAAAAGTATCAATGTCAGGCTGGGCGTGGTGGCTCACACCTATAATCCTGGCACTTTTGGAGGCCGAGGCAGCTGGATCACTCGAGGTCAGGAGTTCAAGACTAGCCTGGCCAACATGGTGAAACATCCCCGTCTCTAATAAAAAATACAAAAATTAGCCAGGCATGATGGCGTGTGCCTGTAATCCCAGCTACTCGGGAGGCTGAGGCATGAGAATTGCTTGAACCCAGGAGGCGGAGGTTGCAGTGAGCTGAGATCCTGCCACTGTACTCCAGCCCGGGAGACAAAGCGAGACTACATCTCAAACAAACAAACAAAAATATCAAGTATCTTGGCTGTGATATTGAACTACAGTTTTACAACTATAGTTGCCATTGGGGAAAACTGTTAAGGGTATATGAGGTCTCTCTTATTTTTCTTAAAACTGCATGTGAATCTACAATTATTTCAAAATAAAAAAGATAATTTAAAAAATAGCAAAAAGATATATATGCACATAAAAAGCACATTAAAAATAAATTCTTCATATCATTGGGTATTAAGAAATGCAAATTCAAATCAAAATGAGATAACAATATATATTTCATAGGCAAGTAGGTTCACACTAATGATTCCATGTAGAGAAACTTGGTAAAACATTTGAACTTACTCTTTTCTATATTACATATGAAAAGGGAAGGGACCAAAATAAATGGAGATCAACAAGAAAGTCAGATTCTAAGAAAAAGAATAAGTGTTTCAATATTTGAATTTGAAATATCATCTAAAATATCCTGAAATCCAATGGAACTGAACTTGAATGTGAACTGAACTTTCCCTATATTACCAATCTTGTTTTGGCAGTCAGTGAAGTTTAATTTTAATGCAAAATTCTCTGTTAACTTGAAAGTGTTTTGTTTATAGAATAAGGATACAGAAAATTATAGAAAATAGCACAATAAAAAGTATACCCACATATGAATTATGCCAAAAATTAACATCTTTATCATGTTTGCTTCAAAGTTTTTTGTGTGCTTACTTCTTCTTGTTCTGATTATTTTGTTATTGCTGCTGCAGAAGCAAATAATTATCTGGGTGGCAATGACACAAATATAGAAGGTAATTTTCATTAGTTTTCCTTTAAAATTTGTGTGTTTTATATGCATATCATACTTCAATTGTAAGATGTTTTTTAAAATCATATTGTTTTTTTTTTTTTGTTTTTTTTTTCCTGAGACGGAGTCTTGCTCTGTCACCCAGGCTGGAGTGCTGTGGCCGGATCTCAGCTCACTGCAAGCTCCGCCTCCCGGGTTCACGCCATTCTCCTGCCTCAGCCTCCCAGTAGCTGGGACTACAGGCGCCGCCACCTCGCCCGGCTAGTTTTTTGTAGTTTTTAGTAGAGACGGGGTTTCACCGTGTTAGCCAGGATGGTCTCGATCTCCTGACCTCGTGATCCGCCCGTCTCAGCCTCCCAAAGTGCTGGGATTACAGGCTTGAGCCACCGCGCCCAGCCAAAAATCATATTGATTTTTAATTTATTTAAAAAGTTGAGTAAATCAGTGAAAATATTACTTCTCATAGTATTTTACTGAAAACAAGAACCAAGAAATTTCTATGTTCACATCAAAAGGTCTGGCTACAAATGTAAAAATAAATTAATGGGGCTATATTAAACTAAAAAGCTTCTATACAACAAAGGAAATAATCAACAAAATGAAAAGGCAGCCTCTGAATTGATATAAAATATTTGCAAACCATATATCTGATAAAAGGCTAGTATCTAAAATACATAAAGAACTCACACAACTCAATAGCAGGAAAAACAAATAACCCCATTAAAAAATGGGCAAAGGACCTGAATAGACATTTCTCGAGACATAAATATGGTCAACAAGTATATGAAAATGTGCTCAAAATCACTAATTATCAGGGAAATGCAAATCAAAACCATCACACCAGTGTGGATAGTCATTATGAAAAAGACAAGAGATAACAAGTATGGGAGGGGATGCCGGAAACAGAACCCTTGCACACTGTTGGTGGAAATGTAGATTGGAGCCACCAAGGTGAGAAACAGTATACAGATTCTTCAAAAAATTAAAAATAGAACTAGTGTATCATCTCACAGTTCCTCTTCTGGGCATAAGGAAAATGAAATCACCACCTATAAAGATAACTGCACTCCCTCGTTCACTGCAGCACTATTCAGAATAGCCAAGACACAGACACAGCCAGAGAGTCCGTCGACAGACAAATGGATAAAGAAACTGTAGTATGTAGTCATTTGCCACATAACAATGTTTTGGTCAATGCCAGACTGCATATATAAAGAAGGTCCCAGATGATTATAACTAGATTCCTATCACCTAGATGTTGTAGCCATTGTAGCACAACACACTATTCATGTGTTTGTGGTGACTTTATAAAGTAACGAAGTTCCAGTAAGCTAAGGTTAATTGATTATTAGAGAAAAATATTTTTTATAAATGTAGTGTAGCCTAAGTGTCCAGTGTTTATAAAGTCTACGATAGCATACAGTAATGTCCTGGTCCTTCACATTTACTCACCACTCATTCATTGACTCAATCAGTGCCACTTCCAGTCCTGCAAGTTCCATTCATGGTAAGTGCCCTATACAGGTGTGCCTTTTAAAATCTTTTATACTGTATTTTTATGGTAGCTTTTCTATGTGTAGATAAACAAATACTTACCATTGTGTTACAACTGCTTACAGTATACAGTAACAATGCTGTACTGGTTTGTGGCCTCACAGCGTAGGCGTGTAGTAGGCTACACTATCTTGGCTGTGTAAGCACACTCTACAATTTCCACATAATGATATAATCACCGAAGCGCACATTTCTCACAGTGCTTCCCAATTGTTAAGTAGTGCATGGTTGTATAAACAAAGGAATATTATTCAGCCTTAAAAAAGAAGACACCGACATTTGGCACAACATAGGTAAACCTGGAAGAGATTATTCTAAGTGAAATAAACCAGAGAAAGAAAAATACTTCATGATCTCACATATATGTGGAATACCTTTTTAAAATGTCAAATACACAGAAATAGAAGATATTACAATGGGTACCGGGGGTGGATGTGAGAAAATGGGGAGATATAGGTCAAAGTTGCAGGTATAGAGGATGAAGTCTAGAGATCTAATGCAGAATATGCGGACTACAGTTAATGATATTGTACTGTATTCAGTGATTTGTTTTTTCTAAGACCAGCCCAGCGGGCGCAAAAGAACCAGCGGGTAGGCAAGTGTAACAGCAAAACTGCACGTTTATTTTGGTAACCTAAGGTGTGCGGGAGAAGTCAGTCGGCCTCCGGCGAAGGAGGCCGGCAGAGTCCCCCCGTGGGGCTCTCCGACGGACTTCCCACAGTCCTGACATCCCCACAGCAGTGGGGCTGTGTGAGAAGGCCCGGGGGCTGTGAGAAGGCCGCGCGGCTCAATGGCAGAGAGTGGCTTTTCTAGGAGTGGGAGGGCAATAGGCAGGGCACGGGCGTGTCGGGGGGCGTTCCGCAGGTGCGACCAGGTAAATCTTGGTCTCTTCGGATTGACGTCACCTGGCGCATGCCCAGTTGATCTACACCTTCCCGGGCGCCGGCTGCATTTTCGCGCAGGAAGAGTTGGGGGTGGGGGATGAAGAACCCGGAAGTGCACCATCTTGCCTCCCTTCGTCCAAACATTCAGGATTTTTGCTAAAGGAGAGTATCACTGCTCTTGCCAGAAACAATAAAGGGGGTAACTATGTGAGATGATGGATATGCTAATTTACTTGACTATAGTAGCCATTTCTCTGTGTACATGTATTAATATATCAAAACATCAAGTTGTATACCTTAAATATACACACAAAAAATAAATTTCTATGTTTTATATTCCTTCCACAATGGTCAAGATTCCTTAAATCTTAGTTGAAATTATGGTCATACTATGTAAGAGGCAAAAACATGACTTAAGGGAACATTAGAGAGGATTAAAGATAATATAAAAGCCCTACCGAAAATGAGGAGAAAACAAAGTGTCTGTACCCTTATAAAGAGTGAAAGCCCTGCCCCCTTCTCCTATAGACCCCCTAACAAGGAGACTGGAAGAATCAAAAACAATCCACCCAAAAAATGGCCTGCAGGGACAGAGTCCCAGAGAAAGAGACCATGTACAACAAGGTACAGTAAATAAGACCTGCCCCCACACAGGACTTCCAATCGACTACTTAGTGCTTACTCCTACCGATGAACAGATGAACCAGAGCCACCAGATGATCAAGCAAAGACAGGAGTCCAAAAAGAAAACTCAGTAAGTTTGAATATATTTTGAGCAAATTTTCAGTTCTGTTGAAGTACTGGGGGTAGAATCAGTGTATTAGTACACAAATAAAAAACAGGGCAATGATGTGCTACAGAAATGGTAAAACATGTTCAAGAAAGGAAATGCAATTATCCTACAGTACACAGTCAAACTAAAAATAACATCTAAAAGAATAACGTAAAAGCTGAGTTAACCAAAAATGGTAATAAGACGGAAAAAGGAAAAAGTCGGTGTGCTGGCAAGCGTGCTGGGAACCCAGAGGGAACACATGTGGTATGCAGGAAGAATCAATGACTATCTTCCATCTTAGGGAGATAATAGTTAATGTCTACAGCTGAAATCAAGAAATCACAATATAAGCATGTTATTTAGAAACACGGACAGAACTGAAAGCATTTCCCTTAGAGGAGTGGGAATCAGAAACAGGGTGAACATGGGTCTGTTATTTTTCATTAAAACCTCGTACTTCTATGTAAGTTTTAAAACTATATACGTGTATTACTTTGATGCAAAAAATAAAATTTAAAAATGCCAAAGAAGAAGATAAAACCAGTTTGGGAATAAAACTCTCCAACAGGACCAAAATTTAAAGAGTTAAATTATGCTACGTTCTTTAAAAAATGTATGTAAAACAATGGGTTTCTCAAACTTCTCCCATTTTGGTCCCTTTTTCTTCTCTAATTCTGCATGCATGAAGCAAACCTGTTTGACAATTTCTGCCACAATGAAAAGGTGGAAATGAAATATTGAAGAAAAATGAACCCAGTAGCAGTAAAATCATTTGTATCAATTATCAAAGAACCATTTTGATAGAGTTTTTAATAGTGGTTAATAGTCATTCCGAAAAAAAAAAAAAAAAGCACCGCTTCAAAAATCTGAAGAAAGACATAACATTTCTAATGCAGGTTCTCACAGGAAAATCTACCAGAAAGAAATGTAGACTGTAGTAAATCTTATGTAGGGACATGTGTGTTCTGTAACTCTAACTCTAATCCAAGTCATGGTAACTTACCACTTCATGAATGGATCTGTTGAAGCCATCATCTTCTGTAAGGATCAACAATATTATAAGGGCCATATACACATGGTGTGAATTCCTTTCTTCAACATGATACAGAATCTCAAGAATAGGTAAAACCTAGAGAATAAAAATTATAATTGACTATTTCAATACTTCATTATAAATCCAAATGTTTTAAATCTTTACACTTTTGTACTCTTTGCTTTAACATCATAGCTATATTGTTCATTAGAGGAAAAAACCATATAAACCCCCTTCTGACTGAATGTATTTTCCAAATGTATCTTAGCTATTAAGATGCCAGTGGAGAAAATCACCACTAACTCTGTGAAGGTCTCTTAAGGTCCAACCAACATAAAGGTTGGATCTGCAAGGACCATTTAGGCTCGAGGTTTGTTTGGAAGATTTTAAGAAGTCACATTGCCTTCTCCCAACTTAACCAAAAAGTAGCAGTAGTGGGGAGAGCACAGCTGCTCATAAGTTAACTTTTTATGTGGTGAGCACCAATTTTTTAAAGCTAATAAGTAAAAAATATATTTCAAGAAATATATTTTAAATAAATACGTAATTAAACACACTCTTGGAACCCAAGGTGCATTTTCTCAACATATGTATTAAGATCTGCTCTTCAGTGTATCCATCAAACATTTCATTTCAAAATGCCATTTACAATTGTGCTTATTTCAAATCATTGACACCTTCTATTTGTTCCTTCTTTACTAAAGTAAGGACGTTACTGAAATTATTTATTAAAGATGGCCAGACTATCTACACAGCATGTCTCGTAGGAAACAACCATGAACACTATCCACTGAATGCTAGAAAATAGGCAAAAAAAAAAAAAAAAAAATCTATTATCTAAATCAGACAATACATGTAATGAGTAAATTGTTTATACATACAAGTCCCTAAAGCACAGGCTGGTATGCCGCACACTGGGGCATACGTGTTTTTGACAGGCACACCTATTGCAGGAAGCTTTTAAAATGTGGCACTGGTGTGTTTTGTTCTTTTATAAGTTGTAGCTAAAACTTCCTCTAAATTATGAAGTTCAGTGCATGAGCACTATTAAATTCTAGGAACTAAGTGTACCAGTTACCAAGCAGTCATTGCTCTTTCTCTTTTCCCAGGCATTCTTGTCTTTGGAGTTCCTTCTGACATTGTGTCAAACATAATATATTGTACTCACATTCCACATTACCTAGTAAGCGCAGTTACATTTTACAGTCATTTAACTCAACATTTGTTAATTCTGATTCTGGAGTTTTCAATACGCCACATAACATTTCCATTAATGGTAGATCACATATAAGAGTCTGCGGTTGTATAGTCTCATAAGATTACACCACGATATTTTTACTGTACCCTTTCTATGTTTAGATACACAAATGCCATTGTGTTACAAATGCCTGCAGTATTTAGTACGGTTGCATGATGTACAGGTTTATGGTCTAGGAGCCATAGGTTACACCATAAAGCTTAGGTGTGTACTTAGGTTATACGATCTAGATTTGTATAAGTACACTCTATGATATTTGCACAATGACAAAATCACCTAATAAAGCAAATTTCTCAGAATGACCCCCCACATTAAGCAACATATGACTGTGTATTTTATGCCATGTTCTTTTTTTTTTTTGGCTACATCTGTAGAAAGCACATCTTACCTACAGTACCTAATATCACTAGAGTACTGAAAATATTGAAACTCTGTGCTTTACTAGACAAGATACACAAGCAAATGGTATATTCAAAGAAATAATAATGTAAGAGTAAGTAACAGGTCCAATGAGACTATGTCAGAATAGCACTTCATTCTTTTAAATATCTATATTGAGATACAATTTACAGACCATACAATCCATTCAAAGTGCATAATTCAATGGTTTGCCATATGTTAACAAATATGTGTAACTATCACCACAGGCAACTTAGAAAATTTCATTACCTCAAAAAGAAACCCCATACCCTTTAACTATCACCTCCTCCAGTCCCCTATCTAGCCTGCCCAAAGGAACCACTTTCTGTCTCCATAGATTACCTATTTTGGACTTCCGTATGAATAGAATAATAGACTACGTACATTTCTGTGACTACCTTATTTCACTGAACATGTTTCCAAGGTTCATCCATGTTGCAGTATGTATCAGAGTCTCATTCCTTTTTATGTCAAATAATATCTCATTGCATATACATATCACATTTCATTTATCCATTCTTCTGTTGACTAACATTTGAACTGTTTCCACATTTTTGCTATTATGAGCAATGCTTCTATAAACATTCATTTACAAGTTTTCCTGCAGACGTATACTCATTTCTCTTGGGTATATATCTAGCCTTGGAATTGTTGGATCATATGGTAACTATTTAATTGTTTCAGGAACTGCCAGACTGTTTCAAAGCCATTGCACCATTTTACATTTCCACCAACAGTGTATGAGAGATTAGATTTCTCCACATCCTCACTTCTTATTAACTAACATTTTATTCTAGGCATCATAGTGGGAGTAAAGTGGTATTTTGCTGTGGTTTTGATTTACACTTACCTGATGACTAATAATGTCAAGTTTGTTTTTTTCATGTGTGTATTACTAGCTATTTGTGTATCTTCCTTGCAGAAATGCTTACTCAGATCTTTCATCCATGTTTCAATTGGGTTGTCCTTCTACTATTGGGTTTTAAAAGTTCTTTATATATTATAGATACAGTTCCTTACCAGATAAGTGATTTGCAAATATCTTCTCACATTCTGTAGGCTGTCTTTTCACTTTCTGGATGGTCCTTTGAAGCACACACGTTTTTATTTTGATGCAGTTCAATTTACCTATTTTTTCTTTTGTTGCTCATGCTTTTGTTGTTATATCTAACAGTCATTTGCCAAATCCAAGGTCATAAAGATTTACCCCCATTTTCTTCTAAGAGGTTTATAGTTTTAGCTCTTTTTAGGCCTTTGACCCATTTTGAATTAATTTTGTATATGGGGTGAAGCAAAAGCCTAACTTTATCCTTTCGCAAGTGACTACACAACTGCACCAGTACCATTTGTTGAAAAAACCGGTTCTTTCCACATTGGTCTTGGCACCCTGGCTGAAAATCAGTTGATGATAGGTATATGGGTTTATTTCTAGACTCTCAGTTCAACTCCATTGATGTATTACATCTATCCTTGTGCCAGTACCACACTGTATTGATTAGTGTTGCTTTATAATAAGTTTTGAAATTAGAAAGTATGAGTCCTCCAAATTTGTTCTTTTTCAGGATTGTTTTGGCTATTCTTGGTCCTCTGCAATTTTATATGAATTTTTAAACAATCTTGTCAATCTCTATAAAGAAGTCAACTAGGATTCTAATAGGTATTGTGCTCAATGTGTACGTCAGTCTGGGGAATACTGCCATCTTAACAATGTTAAGTACTGTGATCAGGGCATGGTCACAGTTCAACTCCACTGATGTATTACGTTGAACATCAGTGTTGGTATGGTGGCTCATGCCTGTAATCCCAGCACTTTAGGAGGCCAATGTGGGAGGATCACTTGAGACCAGAAGTTTAAGACCAGCCTGGGCAACATGGCAAGACCCTATCTCTATTTTTTTATGTTGCAATCAATGAATATATGTTTTCCCATTTCTTTCAATAATATTTTGTAGTTTTCAGAGTGTAAGTTTTGTACTTCTTTTGTTAAATTTCTGATGCTATTATGAACAGAACTATTTTCTTAACTTCATTTTGGGATTTCTCATATATAAAAATACAATTTTTTGCATATTGATGTTTTATACTGATCCGGTATCCTGCAACTTTGCTGAACTCATCTATTAATTCTAAGAGTTTTTTAGTGGATTCCTTAGGATTTTCTATATATAAGATAATGTCATCTGCAAATACAGATAATTTTACACCTTGCTTTCCAATCTAGATGTGTTTCATTTCTTTCTCTTAATCAAATGCCCAGGCTAGAATCTCCAGTAAAATGTTGAATGAAATGGCAAAAGTAGACATCCTTGTTTTGTGGCTGATCTTAGGGAGAAAGACAACATGGTCTTTTACCATTAAGTATGATGTGAGCTGTAGGGTTTTCATAGAAGCCCTTTATTAATCTGAGGAAGTTCCCTTCTATTCCTAGTTTGTTAAATATTTTTATTTCATAAAAAAGTGATGATTTTGTCAAATGCTTTTTTCTGGATCTATTTAAATAATCGTATGATTTTTGTTTTTCACTCTGTTGATATGATGTATCACAATAACTGACTTTCAGATGTCCAATCAAGCTTACATTCCTGGGATAAATCCCACTTGGGTATGGTATATAATTACTTTTACAACATAACTTTAATTCTGAAAGAACTATTTAAACTGAGATCTGAAAAACTACTAGGAGTTATCTGAGAAGAGGAAAAGGGAGAAAGTTTCAAGGAGAAGTATTCTAGAGAGAAAACCAAGTTTAAACTTAGGAGATAGGTCACATTGAGAGAAATTAAATTAATTCATTATGATTAAATAAATAATAAAAAGGACATAATGGCAAAGAGATGAGACCCAAAATGGAAGCTGTGGCAAAATTATAAAGTGTCTTGTTAGCCACATTAAGAGTACGAGCTTTAAACCTGAGGGCACTGTGGAGCCATGAAAGGGCTTTAAAAGTAGAGAAGTGACATGATCAGATTTGACTCTAATATACTCACTCTGGAAACAGGATAAAAATAATATTAAAGAATAGCAAGACAGAAAGCAGAAAAACCAGTTAAAGATGTTGCAATACTTTTAGTAAGAGATGAAGGCAGCTTAAACCAAAGGAATGGCAATGAGGAAAAAGAACACTAATATATTCCAAAGATAATAAGGACAGAAAATAAAAAAGATTTGGTTGGATATGGGGGAATGAAACAGGAGAGTCAAAGCTTTTGCTAACTCTGTGGATGGCTCACTGTGATATAGAATACAGGAGTAAGAGAAGGAAGAGCAGGGAAAATAATGAACCCAATTTTTACATGTTTGGTTTAAGGTGTTTATGAGACAGCCACTGGGAAATGTCTGGGGCAGCTGGATACATGAATATGAGATATGGGCAATCAGGGCTGCAAAAACAGAACTGAACATATATGGCACATATAAATGGGAACATATACACTGGCAACATATAAATGGCAACTGAATTTGCTTAGATGTTTTAGGGAGAAGTACAGGGAAAAAACAAAAAGAAGGACAGAACCCTGCAGCAGGACACATTTAAGGACAAGAAAAAATAACACATAAAGGAGAGAGAAAAGCAGTAGGCATAGAGGTGGAAAAACCAGCAGAGTAAAATGATCGGAAAGCCAAGGTATATGTTTGTAGATATATAAACTACACGTTTGGGCCCCCAAAATTCATATGTTTTTTTTTTTTTTTTTTTTTTCTTTTTTTTTTTTCTTATACTTTAAGTTCTAGGGTACATGTGCATAACGTGCAGGTTACATATGTATACATGTGCCATGTTGGTGTGCTGCACCCATCAACTCGTCAGCACCCATCAATTCATCATTTATATCAGGTATAACTCCCCAATGCAATCCCTCCCCCCTCCCCCCTCCCCATGATAGGCCCCAGTGTGTGATGTTCCCCTTCCCGAGTCCAAGTGATCTCATTGTTCAGTTCCCACCTATGAGTGAGAACATGCGGTGTTTGGTTTTCTCTTCTTGTGATAGTTTGCTAAGAATGATGGTTTCCAGCTGCATCCATGTCCCTACAAAGGACGCAAACTCATCCTTTTTTATGGCTGCATAGTATTCCATGGTGTATAT
>NC_045451.1:32613403-32621057 GCF_002776525.5 Piliocolobus tephrosceles | reverse complement strand
CTTGTTAAATTTTTCTGAAATTCTGCAAAAAGACACATACAAAAAATAACACACACCATAACAAAAAAAAAAAAGGTGTATAACCCCCCAGAAAGTTTTTTTTTTTTTTTTTTTTTTTTTTTTTTTGTAGTCAACTTCTTCCCCATCTCCCACCCTTGCAACCACTGATCTATTTCTATTGTTTTGTCTTTTCTAGATTGTCGTATAAATGCAATCACAGAGTAGACTTTTGAGTCTGGCTTCTTTCACTTAGTGTGATAAGATCCGTCTACAACAAGACTCATTCATTCATAACAAAATCCATCCGTATCATTCATTTATAACAAGATTCACATTGTTGCAAATATCAGTGATTTGTTTCCTTTTATTGCTGACTAGTATTTTACTCTATGGATGTACTAATGGATTATTTATCCATTCCTCAGTTGAGAGACATTTGCATTGTTTTCATTTTTGACAATTAAAATAAAACTGCTATAAACTTTCATATAAAGGTTATTTATGTGGATGTAAGGTTTCATTTCTCCTGGTTAAATTTCTAGAAGTAGGATCACTGGGTTGTATGCTGAGTACATATTTAATTTTATAAAGAACTTCCACCTGTTTTCTATGGCTGTACCACTTTGAATTCCCAACAGCAGTACATGTTGTTCTGTGTCCTTGATAGCATGTGGTGGTGTTATTTTGATTTTGGCCATCCTAGTGTTTACTGGTATCTCATTGTGGATTTAATTTGCATTTCTCTAACAGCAAGTGTCATCAAACATCTTTTCCTGTGCTTAATTGCCATCTATGTTTCTTCTCTTTCTCAAAGATTGTGTTCAAATCTTTTACCATTTTTCTTTATTCAACTGCTTGTTTTCTTATTTGAGAGTTCTTTATGTAACCTGGATACAAGTTATTTATGTGTTTGCAAATATTATTTTCCAGTGTGTAGCCTGTTTTTTCATTCTCTTAAGCGTGCTTTTAAAAAGAAGTTTTTAATAAAGTCTAACAACAATTTTTGTCTTCTCCGGATCACGGTTTTGGTACAGCACCTGAGAAATCTTTACCTAACGTAAAGTCATGGAGATTTTTTTGTATGTTTTCTTCTGTGTTTTATAATTTTAGGTTTATAGTTTTTGATTTTATACTTTGGCATATGATTAATATTTAAAGTGATTTTTTAAATAAGGTAGGCTGCATGGGTTGAAATTAATTTGTTTGCATATGGACATCCAATTGTTTGGCAACATTGGCTAAAAGGATCATCCTCTTTCTCATTGAAATGACTTCACACCTTTGTAAGAAATCAACTGACCATATTTGTTTGGATCTACTTCTGGACTTTCTAATCTTTTGCATTAATGTATATGTCTATGCTTTCTCTAATACCAGATTTTTTTAGTGTACTTATTTTTAATTTTAATAAATATATTTTTATAAAGTATTGCTCAATTGCTTTCCAAACAGGCTGACTGATTCTTCTTTTCAATAGCAATATATGAAAGTGTCCTATTCCTACACATTTTTGAGCAAACAGTATCATCACACATTATTTTTTGCCAGTATCCTGGGTTAGAAGTATCTCAGTATTACTTCAATTCTGAATATTTTCTTTTAATTAGTCCTCTATATTACACTGGGATAGAGAGAGGCAGAAAGAAAGGGCAGAAGTGAAGTTAAGTTTACAACATTATAAGCCTACTATGACCTGGAGTTTGTGCTAGGTCTTTTTTTTTTTTCTGTGTTAGATTTTATTTTTAATTTGAATAATTTTTTGATTTAATTTTTTATTGTGATAAAATATATATAACATAAAATTTACCCTTTTAACCATTTTTAAGTATACAATTCAGTGGCATTAAATACATAGTACACTCACATTATTGTGCAACTATCACCACTATCCATTTCTAGAACTTCTTTTTCATGATCCCAAAGAGAAACTCTAGATCTCTTTCATGACCCGAAACAGAAACTCTAGAACTTTTTCATGATTCCAGACAGAAACTCTCAAACTTTTTCATGAACCTAAACAGAAACTCTGGAACTTTTTCATGATCCCAAACAGAAGTTATTAAACAATAGCTGCCATTTCCTTCTCACTCCAGTCCCTGGTAACCTGCACTCTACTTTCTGTAGACAGTGTAGGTGTAACAATAGCATCTTTTTTTTTTTTTTTTTTTTTTTTTTTCTGTATACATTCAAAGAACTTTCTCTAGTAACGAACTATAGACATAATCCCTGAAATTATAGTCTTGACAACAGGATTTTGGCAGGTTGAGAAATGTTCTGTCAACAATGAGCCACAAAATATGGAGTACTGGGAATGTCTGTTTTTGCTTAGAATCTCTCCAAGTCTTTCTTCTCCTGAAAGGTCCTGCCTAAATCACATTTGTAGTGAGAACACAACCATACAGACACAGAGAGCTATATACAAATTATGAACCTTTGTTTTATACCAAAAAATCTGTGACTAGATTGATGCTATATAAATAAAATTTAATTTTATTTTATTTAAAAATTCTTTTTGAGACAGGGTCCCCCTCTGTTGCCTAGGCTGGAGTGCAGTGGTGCGAGCTCACTGCAACCTCCACCTCCTGGGCTCAAGCAATTCTCCCACCTCAGCCTCCCAAGTAGCTGGGACTTCAGAAGTGAGTCACCACAGCCTGTTTTTTTTTGTTTGTTTTTGGTTTTTTTTTTGAGACAGAGTTTCGCTCTTGTTGCCCAGGCTGGAGTGCAATGGCGTGATCTCGGCTCACTGCAGCTTCCGCCTCCCAGGTTCAAGCGATTCTCCTGCCTCAGCCTCCCAAGTATCTGGGATTACGGCAGCCGCCACCATGCCTGGCTAATTTTTTAAATTTTTAGTAGAGACACCATGTTGGCCAGGCTGGTCTCAAACTCCTGACCTCAATTGATCTGCCTGCCTTCGCCTCCCAAAGTGCTGGGATTACAGGCATGAGCCACTGCGCCCAGCCTCTGCTAAATTTTTTGTATTTTCTGTAGAGATGGGATTTTGCCATGTTGCTCAGGCTGTAAAATTCTGTTTTAGATGGCCTAAGGGAGTTACTTCTTTGGAGAAGTCCTGTAATTAATTAATTTGTTAAATGGAGGATTACTCACCAATGTGTCTGCTTTGAATATTCAACTATTAATACATTTTGATATGGTTTGGATGTTTTTGGATGTGTGTCCCCTCCAAACCTCAGGCTGAAATGTGATTCCCAATGTTGGAGGTGGGGCCTGGTGGGAGGTACTGGATCATGGAGATGGATCCCTCATGAGTGGCTTAGCACCATCCCCTTGGTGATGAGTGAGTTCTCATCAGTGAGTTCATGCCAGATCTGGTTGTTGGAAAGAGTCTAGGACCCCTCCTCTCTCTTGCTCCTGCTCTCACCATGTGATGTGCTGGTCCCGCTTTACCTTCTGCCATGAGTAAAAGCTCCCTGAGGCCCCACCAAAAACCAAGCAGATGCTGGCATCATGCTTCCTGTACAGAACCTTAAGTCAATTAAACCTCTTTTCTTTATAAATTACCCAGCCTCAGATATTTCTTTATAGCAATACAAGAATGGCCTAACACATCTGGTTTTTTCTAAGGACCAATTAAACAGAACACTCACTGGCTGACTTTTGTGAAAGTGGATGGGCGGTTGAGACCAGAGTCTAACAGGATCAGACAGTGCTTGGCCCATGGCAGATCCTGGGCCATCTTAGGGGGTCCCCATGTGCCCCGTGCTCAGACAGTGCTTGGCCATGGCAGATCCTGGGCCATCTTAGGGGTGCCACCATGTGCCCCCATGCTCAGGCTTGGCCCATGGCAGATCCTGCAGAGGAGTTTGTGAAGGACTGGATGCTGGCTTCCCTGTCAGGCATTATTCCTTGTGGGTATTACTTCAAGTAATTCTTACAAAAGCCTTGTAAGTTATATATTGTTATTATTTATTTTCTATTGAAGAATTGGAAAGCAGTGCCCAGGGCCTCTAAGAGTTGACCTGAGGGTGTTAAGTGAGATCTATTTACAGACCTTGTGGCTAATAGGAGTTTGGAAACTTATTTTGGGCTCTACACAGCCTGGCTGTCAAAGGTGTATTTTTCACTGTCCAAAGTCTGAAAGTCAGGCTCTGTTGAGGGATGTGCTTGTGACATCAAGTGGGAACAATGGTGATCATTCTTGGGGACAGAGTGGTGTCAAGAAAGGAGCTCCAACTTGGAAGTTCAAAATCTGAGACACAAACGTGGGACAGCCACTAGTACCTGTTCCACACTCTGCTCCTGATGGCTACCAGGAGCCTTATCTCAGTCCAGGCTTCCCTACTGGGGGGTTTGTGACATGGACAAGTCCTTTTATCTTTTAGGCAATTGTCTAGCACTTCCTCCCTGCCTCTAGACCAGTGGAAACTGAATTTCTAGGAGGAGTCCACATCTATATTTTTAAAAGTCCGCAGGAGATTCTAGTGCTCACAGGGTTGAGAACCAATGGAAAGGGGAAGAATCTAGAGGCCTCAAGTGCTGAGATGGGAAGGGAACCCCCAAGGAAATCTCAGGGAAGACAGGGGAAGGCTTCAGGGGATACAGGCTGACTGTGTCCAGTTGTAAATATGCCCTGGGTAGGGACTGGGGGTTGGGGATGGGGATACCACACTTTCTAGAAGGAAAGAACATTCCCAGAGACTTGTCATGTACCTCTGTGACCTGGCACACTTCCCAAGCCTACCTTCTTTGCCCTGCTCCCCAGCTGCACCCAGTTCTCACCTGGGCCCCCCATGGGAGGCCTGGGCAGGCCTCACCATCTGCTAGAAGCTTCCCTGCATGTAGGCCCTGCTGGTCTTCCTGGAGGCTGACCTCCCCTGCAGGTGTTGGGATAATTTAGTGTGACACCTTATCCTTGGTATTACCCACATTCTAATTGTCCTATCCACCTGTATCTGTCTCTTGTGTATGTTTTTTTGTCCTTGAGATCTGGGACAGAGTCCTGCAGTGCAAAGAGCATGGGCTTTGGAGGCCCCCACACCTGCACGTGCATTGTCACTTATTAGCAATGTCACTTTCAGCAAATGATTAACCAAAGCCTCCTGTCCTCATCCATAAAATGGGAACAATGCTGTCTTCCTTTGAAGGTTGTTGTGAAGACAACATGAAGCAATGTACATAATGTCCTTGGCACACAGTAGGTGATCGATATATACATGTTGATTAACCAACCATTTGGATAATCATTGCCATAATTATAACCAACATTGGGGAACATTTTGTCTGTCTTTTCATACAATAAACCTGTGGGTTTTTATTAGTCTTGCTTTGCACACATGGAAAACGAGGTTCAAATTAGAAGGACTTGAGGCACACTACACAGGAGATGCAGGACTGGGGGTGCACCCAGGTCTTCTCCCCTCAGATCCTCTGCCTTTGCTACCCTATTGCTCCCTGGGTGGACAAGATAGGTGTGGGGACAACTGTCGCTGCTTTGGCTCTGTGAGAACACCACCTGTGGTTCCTGGCTCCCCACCTGGTCCTTCCAGCAGAACGCAAGTTTGGGAAGCTTGGCTGGTGCGCACAGCTGCAGGGGGCCTGGGGAAGGGCCCTGTCATGTTTGCCGCAGCCTCTGGTCATGTTTCGATGTTTTCTCATGTGTTGTGGATGCGCACCACTCCTGCTCACGTCATTGGGCGCTCTAAGCCCTTTCCTTCTTGGCCCTATCCAGGCCTCACATCTGAGCTGTCAGTGTGGTTTGAATCATTACGTTTTTAGTAATGGTGCTGTTCTCTTAAAGGCAAGGGTGGAGATGAGGAAGGCGAGGGAGGCTGGAAGAGGGAGGAGGAGGAGAGTGATGGTGTTGGGGCCTTTCTGGAAAGGAACTGAGGAGACAGGAACCTCCTGTTCTTCTGCTCCGGCTGGCCCAAGGCCATGTTGATGAGAGGCTGATGAGATCCAACTCTGAGTCAGCAGAACCCGGAAAGGTCCCTGTGGGTTCCCTGCTGACTCACCTCTCCCCTTCCTCGCAGGCTCTGACCAGCAGCACATGGAGTGGCCAAGCTGTGGTGGCCAGGGGGGTCCTGACTTCCTGGGCCATGGGGAGGAAGCTGAAGAATGGAAGGACACTCAGGATTCACTGAAGGGGCTCCCCAGATTTTGGTCATAGTCGCAGAAATGATCTCATGTGAGTTTTTCTTCTTTATATTTTATCCAGAACAGAAAATATTGCTCCACCCTTACAATCCCGCCTCCATTGCCAACCTTTTTCCTCCCCCTGCCCTGGCTGTGCCACCTGGTGCAGCAGCGTCTGTTGCAAAGTGGGTGCCTTCGCATTGGGGTAGGAGGCTCTCAGCAACTCAGCTCACACAGGTCTCATGTCCAGACCAGGGAGGCACAGGGAAGCTCCCCAGTGCTCTCAGACCCCTTTCTATGCCACTAGCCCCTTTGTTCTCAAGACAGGCTGTGGCCCAAAGAGCTGCCCCTGGAAGCATGCTGGCAGGAAGCTGTGCATCATGAGAGCACAGAAAGGGGAAAACAGCCTGGCCTGGACTTGCAGGAGGGCTGAGAGGAGCCAGCAGGTGAATGGAGCTAATGATCATGAAATATCCCCGAGGACACCCCAGCACCAGGCTTGTCTCCCTCTTCCTCCAGGAGGGGCAAGTTCTAGGGGAGTCCCTTGAGAGACAGATGGTTCTCTTCCTCTCCCGTCCTCTGCTTCGTCAGTGGGGTCGGCATTCCTGGGGAGGCGGGTGTGGCTGGGGCTCCTCCGCGTCTCCCCATCCTGCGGCAGCAGAGTGTTATTTAAGGGCAGGGCCAGAGTGAAGCTGGTTTTGCCTGGACCTCCACTCAGTGGGAACCGAAAGCCCCCAACTTCAGGGGGCTTCTTTGAATAGGAAAGGGGAATGCCAAGGGCGAGAACAGGAGGAAAGAAAAGAGGGCAGTTTGATCTGGTGATGTGATTTGTATCTTGGGGACAGCTGTACGAGATACACAGAAAATGAGACCCTGCCTCGAACCTTTCTGTGTTCAGAAAGGCCAGCAGTGACCCTCACGTAGGCGGGTGACCAGGTAGCTGCCCACACCAGCAGCTATGTTTGAAGTGAGAGGAAAGCTAGTTATTAGTTGGAGTAAATAAATGTTAAATTTTTTGATTGGAGGGAAAAATGGAGGTGTGTGTGTTTTGGGGTGGTCTTGGGGAGGAACCTCAGTGGGCTCAGACAGTGTCACAGAGGACAAATGCCACTACATATGTTGTGGAGTGGGAGTATTAAGCTCATAGAATGTGGCAGGAGAGGACACGTTCCTATGCCCAGGTCTAGCAGCCAGTTTTACAGAGAAGGCAACTGAAGGACCAGCCAGCCTGGGGATGCCTGTAAGGCACCTGGCATTCTGTAGACGGAGAGAGGAAGCAGAAGTCTCTACCCAGAAGCCTGTATTCTACAATGATCTCTATAATGCTTCATGAAGCATTATAGAAACACGTTCTCCTTCATTCTATTATGTCATCTGCTGTAGACTGTAGCTTCTTCACGGCAGGGGCTGCTCTTACGCACGTGGGAGGTGCTTACATGCCCAATATAAGTATTGGCCCAGAACTGCATAAGTGATCAGCTCCTGGTTTGATGAACTTTGGTGTGTGAATCCAGGGAACCCAGAGTTTTTTTTTTTTTTTTTTTTTTTTTTTTTTTTTTTTTTT
>NC_045451.1:32570207-32613303 GCF_002776525.5 Piliocolobus tephrosceles | reverse complement strand
CAGCTCACTGCAAGCTCCGCCTCCTGGGTTTACGCCATTCTCCTGCCTCAGCCTCCCAAGTAGCTGGGACTACAGGCGCCCGCCACCTCGCCCGGCTAGTTTTTGTATTTTTAGTAGAGACGGGGTTTCACCGTGATAGTCAGGATGGTCTCGATCTCCTGACCTCGTGATCCGCCCGTCTCGGCCTCCCAAAGTGCTGGGATTACAGGCTTGAGCCACCGCGCCTGGCCTAGAGTTTTTAAATGAGTTTTTAAAGCCTTAGAATCAGAACATACTATTTTTAAAGGGAATTATTTATTTTTTAATTGACAAATAAAAATTGTATATATTTGTGGTACACAACATGATGTTTTGCAATATGCAAATAGTGGCTGGGCGTGGTGGCTGATGCCTGTAATCCCAGGACTTTGGGAGGCTGAGGTGGGCAGATCACTTGAGGTCAGGAGTTCGAGGCCAGCCTGGCCAACATGGTGAAACCTCGTCTCCACTAAGATACAAAAATTAGCCAGGTGTGGTGGCAGGCGCCTGTAATCCCAGCTACTCAGGAGGCTGAGGCAGGAGAATCGCTTGAACCTGGGAGGTGGAGGTTGCAGTGAGCTGAGATTGCGCCACTGCACTGCAGTCTGGGCGGCAGAGCGAGACTCCATCTCAAAACAAAAAACAAAAACCAACAAATAAACTAACAAAAAACATATATTGTGGAATGATTAAATCAAGCTAATTAGCATATATACTACTTCACATGTTTATTTGTAGTGAGAGCACTTAAATTCTTCTCTTTCAGCAATCCTCAAGTATGTAATATATTGTTGGTAAATAGTGTACCACATGGTACACTTGAACTCCTGTCTAACGCAGATTTTATGCCCTTTGTCCAACAGTACCTTCCTCAAACCTCCTACTCTAGTGTCTGGTAACCATCATTCTACTTCCTGCTTCTGTGAGTTTAACTTTTTTAGATTCAACATACAAGGGAGGTCATGCAGTATTTGTCTTTCTGTGCCTGGCTTATTTTACTTAACATAATATCCTCCAGGATCACCCATGTTGCCACAGATGACAGGATTTCCTTCTTTTTTAAGGCTGGATGGTACTCCATTGTGTATGTATAACACTTTTTTATCCATTGATCTGTTGATGTACACTTAGGTTGATTCCATATCTTGATCATTGTGAATGCTGTTGCAATAAACATGGGCGTGCAGATCTCTCTTTGATGTATCGATCAGCTCCTGGTTTGGTGAACTCTGGTGTGCAAAGCCAGGGCACATGGAGTTTTGAAATGAGTCTTTAAAGCCTTAGAACCAGACCATATTCTTTTTTTAAGAAAATTATTTTTTAAATTGGCAAATAAAAATGGTCAAATAAATTGACACAAAAATGTCCTTTGGCTATATACCTAGTCGTAGGGTTGCTAGATCATATGGTAGTCCTATATTTAACTTTTGGAAGAACTTCCATACTGTTTTCCCATAAAGGACATGCTCATTTCCATTCCCACCAACAGCGTGTACATGTTCCCTTTTCCCCACCAACAGCGTGCACGTGTTCCCTTTTCCCCACATCTTCTCCAACACGTCCTATCTTTCGTGTTTTTGATAACAGCCATCCTAACTGGTGTGAGGTGATAGCTAATTGTGATTTTAATTTGCATTAGTGGACCACATTGTTAATTTGCACTGAGCTTTGAATGAAAGCACCATCCTTTCTATCACGTTTTCTCAATTGTCCTCTTACTGTCTTATTCATTCCTTTTCCCAAGGCTGTCTTAGCTGCTCTATTTTTTTGAAGACTTTTAATTTTATTTTTATTATAGTAAAATATGCGTAATGTAAAACTTACCATATGAACCATTTAAGTGTACAGTTCGGAAGCATTAAGTGCATTCACATTGCTGTGCAACCATCACCACCATCCATCTGCAGACATTTTTCATCTTCCCAAACTGAAATTCTGCCTCCAGGAAACACCTGCTCCCCATTTTCCCTCCCCCAGCTCTGGCAATGACCATTCTGCTTTCTATCTTTATGAATTTGATTATTCTAGGTATCTCATATAAGTGGAATCATATAGTATTTGTCCTTTGGGGTCTTGACTGTCTTATAGTTGGTTTTAATTTCATTGAGATAGTCTTGGTCTCATCCAACAAATTAATCTATTAAGCACCTCCTGAAATAACCACAGCTAATGTTCACTGGGCACCTACCTTGTGCTGGCCTGGGTGCCATGTAAGCACTGCACAGGCATTATCCTCTACTCCTTATGGCCACTTTGGGCAGTGAGTGTCTGAGGAATGTGAGGCACAAGTAGGGATGACAGGGCTGCAGGTGGAACCCAGGCCGTCTGACTCCCGAGCCCAGCATTTCCCACTCTCTAGCCGAGTCCTGGGTTCTGGGATGACTGCTTCACAGCCCCCTCACCAAGCCATGGGGCCACCAGTTAATCACATCCCTGAGTGGCCTTATTTTCTTCTCCACAACTGCTCTGCCTTTCAGGTATCTGGGGAGACAGAACCCCTAGTCTCTTCCACCACTTGCCCATATCAGGAAAAAGAGAGATCCCTGATGCTTCCTTCAACCAGCATCTAGTTCCTAGGATGTTATCTCAATTACTTGCAAATTGGTCCCACTAAGACTCATTTCTTTCCTTTGGTCTGAATTATTATGGTGGCATCCAAATTAACTTTGTTGCCCTGAGCTGACCCCCTTGCAGTCTACCCTGATGAAGAAGCTGGGAACAGCCAGGTCTGGAGTCTCAGAGGGGGCCCCACATGCACGGACTTCAGGCCAGTGTGGTCTCTCATCTGGGAAGTGGCAGGGCCTTGGCTGCAATAGAAGAGTCTTCAGCTGGGCGTGGTGGCGCACGCCTATAATCCCAGCACCTAGGAGGCTGAGGCTGGCGGATCACGAGGTCAAGAGATGGAGACCATCTGGCTAACATGGTGAAACCCCATCTCTACTAAAAATACAAAAATTAGCTGGGCATGGTGGTGTACGCCTGTAGTCCCAGCTACTTGGGCGGCTGAGGCAGGAGAATCGCTCGAACCCGGGAGGCGGAGGTTGCAGTGAGCTGAGATCGCGCCACTGCATTCCAGCCTGGCAAAAGAGTGAGATTCCATCTCAAAAAAAAAAAAAAAAAAAAACAAAAGAGGCTTCACCCAGGAGTCCAAAAAGCAACTCTGATCACTTCATTCCTTTCCTACTATGGTCCTGTGGCTCCTCAGAACAAGACCCCAATCCTTAGTGCTGCCTGCCTTTCCAACATCATGTGGTGCTCCCCACCTCAGGCCTACCTGCTAGTAAACCTCAGCTCTGCAGTTCCCAAAGGCCACTCTTACTTCTTACAGGTCTGTCACCCCTGCTGGTCTGTAAACCCCACTGAGCAGACCCATGGCTTACTTTGGTAGCCCTGGCCTAGAACTCACCTGATCTCTGCCAGTGTTTATTGAGTGAACAAGTACAGAAAAAGGCCTTTGGATGAGGACCTGAGCAAGGAAGAACAATTTGCCTCCATGATGCTAGCGTGAAGCATCCTTAGCCAATGTGACACCATTTCTCAGCTGAAATACATTGTATCTGCCCTGAAATGCTAATGATGTCAAAATTAAACATACCTATGAGAATAGAAACATTTTTTCTATATATTTATGGAAGACAATGCCTAAACAATTTTAAACTTTTATTCATATGAGATAAAGGATGGAGTTGACTTTAAGGTAGAATAGGATCCTCATTTATTAATTTACTAATTATTTTCCTTGCGATAGACTCGCCTAACAAATTAGGTCTGTAGCAGACTTTTCCCCCTCTGTCTTTCCCCTACCATGTGACGCCTATCTTCTATCTTCTTGTTCCATGCCTCAGGAAGTAGGTCACAAAGAGGGGAGGTAGGTCAGAAACAACAGGCGTGAGGAGGCAGAGGATGGAGAAGGGCATGCTTTCCACAGGAATCTTCCGAGATCCAGGCCACTCCTCTCTCTCCACTGAGGGGGCGTGAGACAGATTCTGAGCCAGGCTATGGCAGAATCCGAGCGATGGCCCTTTGTACCTGGGGAGAGCTGCAATAGGAAGAGGGAGGGAGGATCCCAAAGGTTTGGGTGTTCTCTATGTGTGTCCCAGGGCACTTTCATTTTGGATGAAGCATCAGCCTGTGTGGGGCTGGGGAGGAGCAGCAGCCAGGGCTCGCTTCCTTAGGGAGGAATGTGCTTGCTCTGGGATGACAGGCCTCCTTGGCAATGGCAGGCAGAGTCAGTTCCATGGGACTTTTGAAATACATAAACAATCCCCTTTTTATACAAACACTCAAGCAAACCAAAGCTGGCTGTTAATTGTCTCCCTGGCCTGGACCCAAGGCAGCAATTTGGACTTGCCCCCTTCTTGGATTAATCTGGAAGAACTCCCTCTATATCCCCTCTTACCCTAACCTCCCATACTCTGGAATCTAGAGACGAGACACTACTGACACTTGGGGTTGCAGAGTTCTTTGTTGTGGGGAGTTGTTCTGTGTGTTGCAGGATATTTAGCAGCATCTGTGGCCTCTACCCAACAGATGCCTATAGCAACACCCTGCTGGAGGCCGCACAAATGTTTCTTATGATTGGGTATAATTGAAGCCTGTCAGTAACAATATGAACTTGTGATCAATTAAGCCATTGACCAATCGTTTCCTCCTCCTCCTTGCTCTTGTTAACCAATAAATACAAATGGCCGTAGCAGCTCAGGAACTGCCTTTGCTCACTAGAAGCAGGGAGCTCTCTTCTTCTTCACCATGTTGCCTTTCCTTAAAATAGTTACTTTTGTTTTTTGTTATCAGTTCTACCTTTGTCCCTTCATTCAGTCTTGTAATGACGATCTAAAGCAGTAACAGTAGTAACTGCTGTAATGATGGTCTCAAGTAGTAGTAGTGGCGGTCGGCCACAACACCCTGTAAACTGAATGTGACAACCAAAAATGTTTTTAGACAGTGCCAAATGTCCCCTGGGGAGTAAAATTGTCTCCAGTTGAGAACAACTGAGCTACCATATACATACTAAAAGCCTTTAATACCACGTGCCAGAGTTTCAAAGTTTAAACCAGTCACCTGATTTTGATTGAGGATCAAATTCTGAACAAGGAAATAACAATGGGGCTCTACAGACGGTGCAGGTGCGTCGAGTGGGGCATGAGGCCAGTTCTGCTGGAAGCTGGTTCTGTGGCCTTAGGCCATTATCCTTCTTGAACCTTAGACTTGCTAACTAAAACTACAGCAAAATAGCAGCCTTCTTTGTGCTGTGTAGGTGTCCTCTGATGATAAGGGTGATAAAACGTCAGAGCTGGGAGTCCTTTGGAGGAAATTTGTGCTGTGGTGAGGCCAGTTTATATTTTTACTATTCTTTCACGCAAAGCTTCATTAAATCAAGTTGTTGGCCTAGCAATTTATGGAGACTTCACAGTCAAGATCTCCTCAGCAAAACCTGATTTCAAATATTCTGTCCTATTGTCCCCATATACCTTTGAAATGTCCCGGGAATCCTGAAATGGCATTTCTCAGTTTGTCTTTCACCCTCAGGGGCCACGCAAACAGCCTTCGGTGGCGCCTGCGTGTTGCTTTTGGCGTATTTACTTGTGAGTTACAGTGAGCAGTGGGTCTGGCTCTAGCCCTGCTGGCGCCCTGGGGACTATATGGGGGGATCTCACATGGGCAAGAGGCACATCCGAAGACCCAGAACAGCCCCTGCTCGTTGTAGACATTCCTCACAATGTGGACATTTTTGCTTAAATAAGCCATGAGTAAAGAGAAAAAGCACTTTACTGTGGGTGATTTCTTTATAAATCACCCAGCTTCAGGTGTTCCTTTATAGCAACACAAATGGACTAAGATAGTTTTTGATCACGTTCATCATCATGGAACAGCTTTCAACACAGTTTTTTATGGGCGTGAGGAAATCAACAGAGGCAGATGGTGTCCTCCAGGACTCACAATCTGGGTGTGTGAATGATTAATGATTTGGGGCCAGGCTCCAGGGGTCCAAATCCCTATGAGCTGCGTGATCTTGCTAAAGTTACCTAAACACTCTGTTTCCTTCCTCATTTATAAAGTGAGCATAAACGCAGTATCTAGTCATAACACAAGCGATGTTCTTAGATCAATGCCTGGCCCATAAGAAATTCTCAATCCATGTTAGCTATTAATTGTATTACAATTCAGTCTGTTCAGCACTATAGTAAAGCTGTAGGTAAAATGCTAGGAAGTCTCTAAGTGACGAATGTTTCCCAAAGCAATCCAGGAAGACTTGGCTATCGCAAGCCTATGGCCCTGACAAGGGAAAAGACTCAGGATCCGGGAGCATAATCCGAGAGTGGAAGTAAATCCAGTTACCCAGCAGCGCATATGACTTCACCCAAGTCAAGCTGTCTTGCAGAAGTGGGGCAGCTTGACTTCCCACTGTATTCTCCCCAGCGAATATGGTCTAAGAGGTCCAGGCTCTGCTGAGGTCACTCCACACTCATGGAGCTGGGAACAGTTGCTTTCAGGGAAAGGTTGGCTGTTGCTGAAATGATGGACTTTCCCAGCATTTAAATTGTTTATGTGGGGCCAGGCGAGGTGGCTTAGGCCTATGATCCCAGCACTTTGCAAGGCCAAGGTGGGAAGATCACTTGAGGCCAAGAGTTCAAGAGCAGTCTGGCTAACATGGTGAAACCTCATCTCTACAAAAAATATAAAAATTAGCCAGGCGTGGTGGTGCACATCTGTAATCCCAGCTATTTGGGAGGCCAAGGCACAAGAATCACTTGAACCCTGGAGGCAGAGGTTGCAGTGAGCCGAGATTGTGCCACTGCACCCCAACCTGGCCAAAAGACTGAGATTCTGTTTCTAAATAAATAAATAAAATTGTTTATGAGGAACAAGTGGCCAGTGATTCCGAGAAACACCTACTACCAGTGCCCAAAAGACCTGTACAATTCCTGTACTAGCTTTGTGAATACAGCCATCAAAGCATAACTGACTTTTACATCCAGGTACAGCTGGAAAAAAAAAAAAAAGTCATGTCTGGAGAACTGACAGAGCTGCCCCTAGTGGCAACGCTCAGGGGTGGTGGAGGGGCCTAATGGACATGTCTGTCCCAGAAAAGAGGCACTGACACCCTGGGAATGGTTATTAATGAATCCTAAATTTCCTTTGGCTTTTGGCTTTCGGCTTTCTTTTGCATCCTCTGGCAGTCACAATGAATATAACTATCAAGTGCCAAGACAAGTCAATAGGGAAATTGTCTTGTCTTTTCAACAAAGGGTGCCAGGACAACTGGATGTCACCTGTGAAAGAATGAAGATGGACCCTACTTCACATCATCTATAAAAACTAACTCAAAAGGAATCAAAAGACATTTTGGAAGAGCTAAAAACTATAAGACTATTGGAAGAAAATATAGGGGTAAATCTTGGTGACCTTGGAGTAAGTAATGGTGTCTTAGATATGACACCAAAAGCACAAGCAATGAGAGAAAAAATAAGTTGGGCATCATCAAAATTAAAAACTTTCATGTTTCAAAGGACGCTATTATAAGAAAGTGAAAAGACAAAACACCGAATGGGAGAAAATATTTGTACACAGAAACTTGTACACAAATATGCACAGCAGCACTATTCATCATAGCCCACAGCGGTGCCAGGCACAGTGGCTCATGCCTGTAATCCCAGCGCTTTGGGAGGCCGAGGCGGGTGAATCACGAGGTCAGGAGTTCCAGACCAGCCTGGCCAACATGATGAAACCCGTTCTCTACTAAAAATACAAAAAAAATTAGCTGGGTATGGTGGCACGTGCCTATAATCCCAGCTACTTGGGAGGCTGAGGCAGGAGACTTGCTTGAATCTGTGGGGCGGTGGTTGCAGTGAGCCAAGATCATGCCACTGCACTCCAGCCCAGGCGACAGAGTGACACTCCATCTCAAAAAAAAAAAAAAAAAAAAAAAGCCTAAAGTGGAAACAAACCAATTGTCCATCAGTGATGAATAGATGAACAGAAGGGGTGCTACCCGTACAGTGGGATGCTGTTCAGCCATAAGAAAGGAAAGAAGTACTGCCCCATGTTCCAACTTGGATGAACCTAGAAAACGTTACGCTGAGCCCAAGAAGCCAGACACGGAGGCCGCATTTTGCATGACTGCATTATACGAAATGTGCAGAATAGACAGTCAAATCCACAGACAGAAGGTGGCTGGGGGAAGAGGGAAGGGAAAGGACTGCTAATGGATATGGGGTTTCTTTGGAGGCTGATGAAAGTTTTCTGGAACTAGATAAAGGTGATAGTTGTATAATCACAGGAATACAGTAAAAATTGCTGAATTGTGCACTAACGGTATGGGGAATGTATTGCCAAAAAAAAAAAGTAGGGGGGCTCAACCAGCTGACAACAGCATGGTCGTGGCTCAGACTTTTTCACTAGGGACCCTCCATGAGCCTGCAGGTACCCAGAGAGAACCCCAGCTCTGTCCTCAAGGGTTGGCTGAGGGCTTCCTGGAGGAGGAGTTTTGGCTCAATGCTGAGCTGAGCCAACTGCAGTTTTTGGCGTCTGCAGGCCTCATTCACCATCCCGTGGAGTATTGTATAAGAGCCACATCACAACTTTGCGACTCGCTGCTGCCAGGGCCCAAGGAAGTGCTCTTCCTGGGCACGAACCCAGGACCTTTTAGCACGGCCCAGACATGAGTGCCCTTTGAGGAAGTGAACATGGTCTGGGACTGGCTGGGCATTGGAGGGCCTGTGCTAACACCTCCCCAAGAGCACCCTAAGCAGTCGGTGCTGGGACTGGGGTGCTCAGTCAGAGGTGAGTGTGGTGCCCGACTCTGGGGCTTTTCCCTGGAACCTCTGTGGAGAGCCTGAGGTCTTCTCCTGTCACTGCTTTGTCCACAAGCTGTGTTCTCTGCTACTCCTGGCTCCCAGAGAGCACAACCTCACTCCTGCTGAGCTGCCTGCTAAGCAGCGCGAACAGCTTCTTGGGATCTTAGTGCAGCCCTCTGCCAGCAGGTGTGGTGGCTGGGGGTGCGGCTGGGGTGGGAGAGGCGCGGCTGGTGCAGCAGTGGGTGCGAATGGCTCTGGCAGGCCTGATGCCAGAGGTCCAGGTGGAGGGGCTCTTGCATCTCTCTCCCCATAACCCACAGGCCAACAGAGCTAATAGGCAGTGACCAAGTGAGCTGACCAAGTGAGTTGGGGCTGCTGCCACGGTTATGGAAATGAGTGCCCGTGGGGCCTGGCATGGGCCACATTCAAGGCCTCCAAGTCACTCTTGGGCAAGCAGATAACAACACACCCTGGACTGAAGCCCGAGGTCCTCCTGGGCTCCCTGGTTGCCGGGAAACATACCCTTCGATCTGTTGAACTGTCTTCCAACCTGCTGTGGCAGTTTTGATCCCAATCCTGTTCAGCCTGCCGAGTCCTGCTTTCCTCACCTTCCCTGAGCGTTGCCCTTTCTGTGGGAGGGAATCAGCAGAAGGTGCGCTGTTGCACTTCAGATGCTTCTACCTCATCATTTCCTTGGAAGTCTCTATTCAATGGGGAGCTCCCTGGACTGACTGCTAAGGTCCCATTTGCATTTTCGCAGGAAATACCTTGTCAGGAACTACCCATTCTTATAAAACAGCTGCCCTCAGCTGACCTTTCCTGGGCCAGGACAAAGCATGGCACAAGAAATTCAGAGTGACCTTCTCGTGAGAGGCTGAGGCTGGCTCAAAGAATTCAGTGTGGCAGTGAGAAAGTCAGAAGACCTGGATTTTCATCCCAGCTTTGTGACTTGTGAGCTTTATGATGGTCAAATTGATGGAGCCTGGGCCTCAGGCTGCTCCTCTGTAAAAGTGGGCTGCCTCCCTCATGGGGTTTGTGTGAAGGTAATGGAGACAACACTTGAAAGTGTCTTGGCCGGGCGCGGTGGCTCATGCCTGTAATCCCAGCACTTTGGGAGGCCAAGGCAGGTGGATCATGAGGTCAGGAGATAGAGACCATCGTGGCCAACGTGGTGAAACCCCATCTCTACTAAAATACACACACAAAAAATTAGCCGGGCTTGGTGGTGTGTGCCTGTAGTCCCAGCTACTTGGGAGGCTGAGGCAGGGTAATTGCTTGAACCTAGGAGGCGGAGGTTGCAGTGAGCTGAGATCGCGCCACTGCACTTCAGCCTGGCAATAGAGCGAGACTCTCAAAAAAAAAAAAAAAAAAAAAAATTGTCTTGCATAGGCCTGGCTTGTGGCTTTGCTTTCTTGCTTTCTTACCTTGGGGTTGGGGAGTCACCGCACTGTGCTGCGAGGGAAGCCCCTCTCCATTCAGAAGACCCTGTTAGGGAGGAGTCTGGGCTCCCACCTGTGGCCAAGATGAGGGGCAAATTCTTTCCCTGTCAGAGATGGACCAGTGAATTTAAGACAAACCCAGCCTGTGATTTTTCCAGTCTAAGCATTAAAAGCTCCTAAACCTAGCCAGATGTGGTGGCTCACGCTCATAATTCCAGCGCTGTAGGAGGCTGAGGTGGGTGGATCACTTGAGGTCAGGAGTTGGAGACCAGCCTGGACAGCATGGTGAAACCTCATCTCCACTAAAAATAGAAAAATTAGCTGGGTGTGGTGGCTGGTGCCTGTAATCCCAGCTGCTCAGGAGGCTGAGGCAGGAGAATCACTTGAACCTGGGAGGGGGAGGTTGCAGTGAGCTGAGACTACACCACTGCACTCCAGCCTGGGCATCAGAGTGAGACTGCATCTCAAAAAAAATTAAATAAAATAAAAGCTCTTAAACTCTTAAAAAAAAAAAAAAAAAAAAAAAAAAAAGCTATAAAGCACTTCCCCTGTCTCTGTGCCACCTGGGGTGAGGTGGGAGCTTAATGGACCCTGTAGATCATATACATTTGAATCTCAGGCCTAGATAAAGGCAGAGCCCTCATGAATGATCAGGGGAGATTTGTTTTCTATCTAGAGCCCTGGACAAGCTAGATAAGCTATTTCATTATCTCTCTTTGCAAGTGAGCAGATTGTTTTTTCTGTCACCTTTTTCTCTAGAGTGGGAGCCTCAGAAGGTCTTGGCTCTATGCAGGATTCTGACACAGCTCCGACGCATGCGTGCCCTAGGCCCAGGCCTCAGCTCTTGTCCCTGTTGGTGGCCATTACATCCAAAGCTTCTTGGGTATCAAGATTGGCACCTCTCCCCTTCCACCTCCCCTTCATCCAGTGCAGCTGCCCCAGGATCTCCTAATTCTTTGGTTTCAGTTTGCTCTGCTTTCCTTTCGGCTGCAGGATTTCCCTTTCTTTAGCAAAGCTCAGTGCGTTTGAAAGCCTGTTCGTTATCTTTTCTCTACCACTTCTAGGTGTTTTTAGAGCAGAAAGATTTCTACATTTCCTAGTCTGCCGTACTACCAAAAATGTAATCTCTGTGATACAATTTCTTTCCATTAAACTAGCAAAAATTTAGCAGGGGCAGGGCCAAATTTTTAAGGGTGAAGGAAGAGTTCACATTCTCCTGATGGGAATCTCAATTGCTACTCAACTCCCGACAGTATTTTGCAATCAAAAATATGAAAAAATGATGCATGTCTTTTGTCCTGGCAATTTCCATTTCTAGGAAGTTATTCTATTAAATCAGCATGGATGTGTGCAAAGTTTCAAGTTCAGGATGTTTGTCATAGTTGAATCCAGCCTCAGCATTTCCAAAAAGCATACATTGTTTAAATATTCCAGTTGGGGAAACAAAAAGGAAAAAACAAGAAGGAAGGGGAAGCGCTTGTATCAGGAAAAGAAAAACTTTCTGAGAAACCTTCAGCAAATGAATGCCTAGGACTCTGGGTTCAGATCACGTCTCTTGGCCATCCCTAGCTATGAGGGAATCTTGGAAAATCAGAATTTCGGGGGGGTACAACTGAGGTTTTGTTAGTAAGGAAGAAGGGAGGAATGGATACCGTAGTGTAAGTACGTATATAAGTATATGTGTGTGTGTATTAGGGTTCTCTAGAGGGATAGAACTAATAGGATAGATGAATATATGAAGAAGAGTGTATTAAGGAGTTATTGACTCACACGATCACAAGGTGAGGTCCCACAATAGGCCATCTGCAAGGCAAGGAGCAAGGAAGCCAGTCTGAATCCTAAAGCTGGAGAACTGGGGTCCGATGTTCAGGGACAGGAAGTATCCAGCATGGGAGAAAGATGGAGGCCAGAAGACTAAACCAGTTTAGCCTTTCCATGTTCTTCTGCCTGCTTTTATTCTGGCCACGCTGGCAGTTGATTAGATGGTACCCACCTAGATTGAGGGTGGGTCTGCCTCTTCCAGTCCCCTGACTCAAATGTTAATCTCCTTTGGCAACACCCTCACAGACACACCCAGGAACAAAACTTTGCATCCTTCAATCCAATCAAGTAGACACTCAATGCTAACCATCACAGTATGTATGTGTGTATACACGTAAATATGTATGTATGTATGTATCTATGCATCTATCTATTGATTGATATGCTTCTAGAAGGGTAGACATCAGATTCTTTTGATGTTTATTCCTAGTTGAAAGAATTTTAAAGGTAATTTTTACAATCTTGTTTTTGCATATTTGATATAATATAGCTGTATTATATTTATTTTTAAAATCAATATTTTAAAATTTCAAATATTTTAAAATACATATTAATAAGGTAAAATACAATATTATAATACAGCTGTATTATATTTATTTTTAAAAAGTCACTGAAGAGCCTGGGGTGGTGGCTCACGCCTCTAATCTTAGCACTTTGGGAGGTCAAGGTGGGTGAATTGCTTGAGCCCAGGAGTTCAAGATCAGCCTGGGCAACATGGTGAAACCCTTTCTCTCCAAAAAATACAAAAAAAGATATCTGGGTGTGGTGGTGCACGCTTGTGATCCCAGCTACTTGGGAGACTGAGGTGGGACGATCACTTGAGCCCAGGAAGCAGAGGTTTCAGTGAACCAAGATTGCACCACTGCACTCTAGCCTGTGTGACAGGGTGAGACTCTGTCTCAGAGAAAAAAAAAAGTCAAGAAAGGTTATAGTTGTTAAGGATGGGGTGGCACATGATGGGGATAGGAACGCAGCCAGGTGTGGTGCCAGAGAACAGTGAGAAGCAGAGAACCACAATATCTCAGGAGCGTGGGATAAGGATACAGCAGCTGCCAGGGTGGGGCACTCTGACTGTTCTAAATGGATTGTTATGTCCTTGGTTTTTAATTTAGGGGGGTCAAAATGTTGCCTGTTGTCTTGCATGTGCTGCCTACAACCCATCTGGAATATAGAGGGCAGAAGGGGGGACTCTGCAGCCCCTCCAGACATCCCTGCTATGAAGGTGGGATATCTTGATTGTGTGTGGATTTTGTTATCACCCAGATGGCTGCTTGCCATTGTGTCTGACTTCTTTCAGCTCTTTAATTGATTAAAATGTTCGAAGACCTCCTTCATGCTGTGTGCAGCCTCAGAAAACAGATCAGACTCGTCCTCCCCAAGAGGAGTAGGCCACAGAGTTATTACCATGGAAGCAGCGGCTGGGTCTTGAGGATCCCGCCACAAAAGGGCAAACACAATGTGTTGGGAATGTCGGAGAACCACAGTTTTCCCTTTACCAGGAATCATGCCGATGATGGTGGCTGCCATTTATTGAGTGTTTATAGTGAGTATTTTCTCATTTAATACTTCAAACCACTTCACAAGATAGATTCTCATTTTATAACTAAGAAAACAAAGGCTTGGACAGGTTAAGTAACTTGTCTAAGATCACACAGCCAGGACAGTGGGAAAGAGGTAACTGTGCGCTGTCTGGTTTTGAGTCTATGTTTGTAACTAGTAGTTATTCTACTCAGGGTGACCAGCAATCCTGCTTTACTTTGGACTGCCTGGTTCTAGCACTTGAAGTCCCACATTCTGAGAGACTCCTCAGTTCCAGGCAAACCCGGATGGCTGGATTTGCTTCCTTGGCAGTGACAGTCCTCTTTCCACTGAGTGCTCAGGGGTCCGTGTGTTCTTCACACCTGGGTGGTCACCTGGGTGCGAATGAGGCTGGGTATTTTCCATAGTGCCCCCAGGCAACAACAGGCACATAATTGGTACCAAAGGAAAAAAAATCCTAATGGAATTTATGAGCGAATAAATGACTAATGTCACCTACAGCAACTACTTTTAGATTATCTATTATGAGTCAGGCACTGTCAGGTGCTGTGGGAAATAAGTAAGTGAGTTTTAGCTAAATAACTGAGTAATGTGAGTAACTGAATTGCACTCCAAGGTAGAGACTTGCGCTGTTGGCGGTGTCAACAAAGATTAATTAAGGGATATTGCTTCATAGGCTTGATGGCTTTAATAACCCACAGCAGTAATGCCACTCTGCTTTGGTGGATCCTGGAGTTGATAAGCCTTATCCCTCACACAATCTAATCTAATTCTTCTGCCTCCCAGCAGATGTGTGAGATATTCAACGCCACGTCACAGGCAGGCAGAGTGAGTCAGAAAGGACCACAAGCTTGTGATCTAAAGCCGTGATTGCACAGTGGTGACCCTCAGGCCACCTCCAGGCCACTGTTATGTTTTGTGGTCTATATCATTTTTTTAAACAAAATTGAATTGGTGACTCACACCTGCGATCCCAGCACTTTGGGAGGCTGAGCCCAGGAGTTCAAGACTAGCCTGGGCAACATAGCAAGACTTGGTCTCTACAAAAAAAAAAAAAAAAAGTAGCCGGGTGTGGTGATGCACACCTGTGGCCCTAGCTACCTGGGAGCCGAGGTGGAAGAATCACTTGAGCTGGGGCAGTTGAGGCTGCAGAGAGCCAAGATTATGCCACTGCACTCCAGTCTGGGCAACAGAGAGAGACCCTGCCTCAAAAAAAAAAAAAAAAAAAAAAAAAAAAAAAAAAAATTGAATTGCATGACAATATTTAAAGACTGGAAGATTTTGCATAAAAATCTGAATTTCTAGTCCTTCTTGACAAAATGGAAGATATGACAGTCCTGTGTTCTCGATCATGGCTGTCACTTGGGATGAGGCATTGACCCTTCAGTTTTCTCATTTCCAGGACTGTCCTGGCCTGTGTTACCTGAGGCACCAAAATAAAGAGACCAGAAGGTAAAGAAAGTATCTCCAGTGGAAGAAGGCATGTGACTATAGCAGCCTCAGGGACTTCAACAGTTGTCCCATGTTCCAAAGGATCAAGAACACAGCTGTGAGGAAAATCCACCTCTGCCAAGGCCAGAAGCAGATCCCTTTCTCCTTCAGGAATCTAGATGCTGTCCCTGACTTCTCCTGCGGCATCATCTTTGTTCTCCTCCCATTTAGTCGGTCAAGTCACAAAACAAACTTTTGTTTTTTTTCCGATTAACCATTTCCTTTAGTGGCAACTCCACTCTTACAGGTGTTCAGGTCAAACATGTTGGAGTCATTCTTGACTCTCTCATACCCCACCTCACTGCCTGTTTCTGCCATCCTGGTGCAGACTACCCTCAGCTCTTGCTTGGGACACCATGGGAGCATCCTGATTGCTCCTCTTGCTTCCACCCTCACCCTGCTGCTGCCTATTCCCAGTGCTTCCGGGGAGGGATCCTGTCAAAACATAAATGAGATAGCCAGGCATGGTGGTTCACACCTGTAATCCCAGGGCTTTGGGATGGTGAGGAGGGAGAATCTCCTGAGCCCAGCAGTTCAAGACTGAAGTGCCCCATAATCGTGCCTGTGAATAGTTACTGTATTCTAGCCAGGGCAACATAGCAAGACCCTGTCTCTACAATTTAAAAAATATATACATTAGCTGATGTACACCTGTAGGCTGAGGTGGGAAGATCACTTGAACCAGGAGTTCGAGGTTATAGTGAGCTGTGATTGCACCACTGCATTCCAGTCTGGGCAACAGAGCAAGACCCTGTCTCTGAATACATGGCCTGGTGCAGTGGTTCATGCCTGTAATCCCAGCATGAGCTCAGTATATATTTAAATACACACACATACACACACATACACACACACACACATATGGCCTGGTGCAGTGGCTCATGCCTATAATCCCAGCATGAGCTCAGTATATATTTAAATACATGCGTGCACACGCACACACACACACACACACATCTACAGTAAGTAGTTCAAGCCTGTAATCCCAGCACTTTGAGAGACCAAGGCAGGAAGATCACTTGAGACCAGGCATTCAAGACCAGTCTGGGCAACATAGTGGGACCTCATTTCTACAAAAAATAAAATAAAAATTAGCTGAGTGTGGTGACACACACCTGTAGTCTCAGCTGTTCTGGGGGATGAGGCAGGAGAATTGCTTGAAATTGGGAGGTTGAGGCTACTGTGAGCCTTGATTGCACCACCACACTTCAGCCTGGGCAACAGAGTGAGACTCTGTCTCAAATAAATAAATGATATCTATCTGTATTATATATATATAATATCTATCTGTCTATCTATCTATCTGACCATGCTCCTCTGATCAGCTCAAACCCGCTGCAGTTTGCCATGTCACACAGAGTCACTCCCTTATCCTCACTGTGGCCCCTTCCATTCTACACCCTCATTGGGCTCCAGCCACACTGGCCTCTAGTCCTGCTCTATGGATCTCTGAATACCACAAGCATACTACTGCCTAGGGTCTCTGTACCTGCTGGAGGTTCCAGTTATCTAAGGCTGCATAACAGATCACCCCAACATTTAGTGACTTTAAACAATAAGAATCATCTATGATCTCTCATGGTTTCTGTGGGATGGGAATCCAGAATCAGCTAGGTAGGGTGGTCCTGGCTCATGGCCTTTCATGAGGTTGCAGACAGATGTTAGCAGCAGCCAAGTCATCTGAGGCTTGGCTAGGAGGGGGACTCTACTTCTGAGGGGACCCCCTCATGTGGCTGGCAAGTTAGTGCTGGCTGTTGGCCAGCGCCCCAGTTCCTAGGCATGCGGAGCTCTCCGTGGGTTTGCAGTAGGATGTCTTGAGGGCATGACGGTTGGATTTCCTCAGAGTGAAAGTGTCCAGGGAGTCAGGTGGATGCTGTAATGCCTTTCATGACTTAGCCTCCAAGGTCACACACCATCACTCCTGATTCATTTGATTGGTCACACAGAGCTACCCTGATTCAGAGGGGGAAGTGCCACACGAGGGTGCAAATAACGGGAGGTGGGGATCGCTGGGGGCATCCTGGAGGTTGCAACCATGCAGGTCTCTGCCTGCGATGTCCTTCCCTCAGCAACTGCAAGGCTGACCCGTGATTCCTTAAGATTCCTGCTCTAATATTCCTTATCAGAGAGGCCTCACAGCCTACCCCTTGTAACATAACTTTCCTACCTTCCTGATATTCCTATCCTGCTTTTCTTTTCTTCACAGCACTTACACCTGCAGTGCTGTCTATTTCCTTGTTTATTGTCTGTCTCCCTCCAGTAGATGAATCCTCAGCATTTAGACCAGTGCCTGGTACAAAGGCTCTCAATATTTTTCACACGAATGAACAGCTTATATGCATTAAATGTTACGAATGAATGAAATCTTACCTCTTTGAATAGACTTCATCACGTGCTATCAAGGGCACATACTAATGACACAATTTATCACTGTTGATGTTGACCTTGACCTGGCGGAAGTGGAATTTGTCAGGTTTCTCCACTATAAAGTTACTGGGGTTTCATTCTGTATTGTTTGGAAGGAAGTCACTATGTGTAGCTCACACTTAACGAGTGGGAATTATGAGGACTGGGAATCTACATAATTTATTTGGAATTCTTCTGCACAGGAAATTTATCTCTTTTCCCTCATTTATTAACTTAGGCAATCATTTATTTATATTAGCATGGATTCCTGGATATTTATTTTATACTTTGCATTATAATCCAATCCTACTTTATTTTATTGTTCAAGTTGTTCCAGCTTTGGTCATTGGACGCTCTTGCAGTTGGCTCCTATGCTCCTTGGACGTATTCCCATCTGTGTGTGTGTGTGCGTATGTGTGTGTGTATTTGTAGCACTTCCTTACTTTCTGGCACTACAAGATGCACCAGGCTCATTTTGGTGTGTATTTCCTTCATTTCCTGCCCCAGGAGGCAGGAATGCCCCTAACGTTTCTAAGGAGCCTTGGTTCCTTTTATTGAGAATGGTGTTAGAAACCAAGTTATGTAAATATGCTTCTAATTCTTCTACGTCTCACCATGTCCTCAGGCACTGCCCTAGTCTAGGCTGTCTCTTCTCTTTGTGGCAACCTGCCAACCATCCACAAAACATACTGCCCCTACGTTTCCTCTACTCCTTTCTCCCCATCCTTTCTTCTTTTAGGCAGAGGCATCATTCTTAGTGATACATCGGCTCATGTTAGCCTTTCAATGGACACCATTGTTCTCAGGGTGAAGTTCTCCTGTGGATGGTGTAAAACGTTCTTCTTGAACTGGACCTGCCTACCCCTCCGGCCTTACCTGTTCCATAAACCCAGCCTGGAGGCTGAGCTCTAGCCACGTTGAACTACTTTCCTTTATTTCTGTGTCTTTAAAGTGTCCATACAGAACTTTCCACTGCTGAGAAATAAGCTCTAAGCCTAATGACTGTTACCACGTTAAAATGTCTTCTTGCCAGGCGTGGTGGCTCACGCCTGTAATCCCAGAACCTTGGGAGGCCCAGGCGGGCAGATCATGAGGTCAGGAGTTTGAGACTAGCCTGACCAACATGGTGAAACCCCTCTACTGCCTACAGGAACAATTTCAGCTCTTCACCTTGGCGTGCAAGAACCTTCACAATGTGTCACCTTCCCCATCTCCTGCTCTCTCCCATCCTCAGGCCAACCCCTTCAGTAAACCTCGGTGTGACTCTACTGAAAATACAAAAATTAGCCAGGTGTGGTGGTGCGCACCTGTAATGCCAGCTACTCAAGGAGGCTGAGGCAGGAGAATTGCTTGAACCCAGGAGGTGGAGGTTGCAGTGAGCCAAGATCATGCCACTGTACTCTAGCCTGGGCAACAAAGCGAAACCCCATCCTAAAGAATAAAATAAAATGTCTTCTCTCCCTTCTTGTTTGGGTTGAACAAGAGGCAATCATTTATTTAAAGGCCCCCTGTGATATGAAAATTAAATATTGGTCTCCCACCACCCAGTTTCTGGCACACAGCTCCTAAATCCCTCGGAATTTCTTAGGTGATAGGAAGTCTTTTGTTCTAATGAGGCCACTCCTGATATCTACAGAGTTCAAGAGGGGCAGTTAACAGAGGACCAAGGCATGATTAAAGAGTGGAACTTTCAGCCCCACCCCGGACCTCTAGGGAGGGGAGAGAGACTGGGGATAAACTTAATCACCAAAGGCCAAATGATTTCGTTAATCATGTCTGCAGAAAGAAACTTCCATAAACCCCCTAAACGATGGGGTTCAGAGAGCTTTCAGGTTGGTGAATACATGGAGCTGCTGGGAGGGCTTGGGACACCTGGAGAGGGCGTGGGAGCCCCACGGCGCTTCCCCCATACCTTGCCCTGTGTGTCTCTTCCGTTTGGCTGTTCTTGAGTTGTTTCCTTATGAGTTCTGTGAACTGTTCTAACAAGTTCTCAGACCTGAGGAGGGGGTCATGCGTACTCCTGATTTATAGCCGGGGGTCCAAACAACATGAGGCAACCTGGGACTTTCAAGAGTCCCCATGTGAAGTGGGGAGAGTTTATAGGACTGAGTCTTTACCCTGGAGGGTCTATGCTAACTTTAGTAGTTAGTGGCAGAATTGAATTGAGTTCTAGGACACCCAGTTGGTGTCAGGGAGTTGGAGAATTGGCTGAGATGGGAAAAAACTCCTATACATTTGGTATCGGAAGCGTTGAGAAAAAAAACAATTCACTGCTGCCCTGCCACCCCGTTCATCTAGCTTGCTGTAGGCCAAACTCCAAGCTCTGCTCTAGAAATGCACGTGTGTTTGTGTGTCTGCAGGTCCCTATGCACGTGTGTGTGCTGGGAGTGAGCCCGGCTGGTCTTGCCTTTTACTGCCCTGTGGTTGCGTTTGCCTGCCTCCCACCATGGAGCGAGTGTCTCATGAAGGCAGCAGACACTGTCGATACCTCCAAATAGTCCCAACCCCTGGGATGCGCTTGTAGATACTCAAGTATTTGCAGCTTGAATTATCATCCAAGTGAATAACTAAACCAACAAATGAATAAATGTAAGAAGGGGTAAATGAATGGATGAATGAAGTGGTTGTATCTTTCTCCTTTGCCCTTAGAGTCAGAAGTGGTTTCCAAATGTTGAAATTTTGACCATTGAATTGAGCTGACTTGGATTCTCAATGTTGGTCAACAGTCTGGTGGCAACAGGAGTGGCCTGCGTATATTGGTGAGCACCCACTCCCCTTTATGCACAGCATGACAGCGAGGAGGAAGGAAAGCGTGTGCAGGTGCATGGGAGGCTGCCGTAAGCTCCCAAGGGGAGAGCTTCTAGCAAAAGTGAGGTTTTCTTTGCCCTTGATGTTCTGAGAGCACCTGGAGAAGCTACACAGCCAGTCAAGCCCAGGTGCTTGTTTCTGGTCCAGTTCAAATACGTAAGGCCTAGAGGTGCTTTGGGGAGGTGTGACCGCAAATGCTATTGGGATTTGAGTAGGCAGAAAAGAAGGTGAGAGAGGCTGGGGAGGGGATGTGGGACAACCTGTGTAGGGGCCAGGAAGTGGTTGGGCTGAGGAGGGGAGAGGGTAGGAGGTGGGGAATGTGATACATCGTGAAGGGTCTTGCATGCCGAGGTAAAGAGCTGAAATTGTTCCTGTAGGCAGTAGAGAACTCTTTTAAAATGGATAATCAACAAATAACTCTACCTTTACTTTTTCCTACAAGGTAATACATGCTAATTATAGAAATGTTTGAAAATATAGAAAAGAATAAAGCCAAAAGGAATCATGAGTCAGCATATCACCTAGAGAATGCAATGCCTTTGATGTATTTCCCTCCAGTAACTTTTGGTCACAGTCATCGTAGTCATATGTTACACAGTGCTTTATAACTTGTTTTAAAAATATCATTAATATGTTATGAGCATTTGTTCATGAAGCCATCTTTTGAAATCTGATGTTAAATGGATACACAGTAATTCATCTATGTCTGTGGGTTCTGCATCTGAGGATTAAACTAAACTTGGA
Source organism: Piliocolobus tephrosceles (assembly GCF_002776525.5). Lineage (NCBI taxonomy): Eukaryota > Metazoa > Chordata > Mammalia > Primates > Cercopithecidae > Piliocolobus > Piliocolobus tephrosceles. The sequence continues at coordinate 32,592,239 of NC_045451.1, read as the reverse complement.
TCAAAAATATTTGAAAAAGTAAAAATAACAATACAACCATAAAAATAATACAAATTAAAAAACAATATAGTATGGCAACTGTTTTTATAGCATTTACATTGTATTAGATATTATAAGCAATCTAGAGATGGTTTAGCGTCCAGGGGAAGATGTGTGTAGGTTATATGCAAATACTATGCCATTTTATATTAGGGGCTTGAGCATTCCAGGTTTTGGTATCCTCAGGGATCCTGGAACAAATCTCTGTGATTACTGAGGAAAGACTGTAATGTACTTAATCAATTCTTTATTAATGGTTACCTGATTATTTTAAATTTTTCAGGATATGTGAAGGCTCGATGGCATTCTTGTATATGCATATTTACATGCACCTCAGATTATTTCTTAATAAATTTCTAGAAGCAGGTCAAAGGTTCTGTAGATTTCAAAGGCCTTTAGTGCCCTAGGTCCTAGGGAATGACTGGAAGTTTCTGAGAAAAGTGATGTGGGAAGTGTCTTCTTTTCTTCTCGTTTTTGCTGATTACTTTTAACTTTTTTATGGAAGACAACCCCTGAGGCTCCTGCCTGGTCTACACTCCTCCCCTGAGAATGATCCAGTGTCCATCCATAATCCCTGAGGAAGAGGGCCTCTCCCTTCATATTCCTACCACCTGTCTTCCTCCTTAGCCTTCTCCATCCCTGGCCACCACCTCTAGGGCCTGGGTGCAGGTCAGTACTTGGTGCTGGGGCTCAGGTCACAGAACACTGAGGCTGGGGCGGGGACTGCCATGCTGCAGAACAGAGGTCCCCAGGCCGGTGACCAGAACACCTCTCCTCCCATCCTGGGGTATCCAATGTCTTCCCACAATTCCTGCTCATCCCTGCAGTTCATGTGTCCTTCAGGCATCTTTGGTTCCAATTTCCTGCTTCTCCAGAGCTCTCCAAATCTTCCTTCCCTCTGCCCCTTCCCTGTGATCCCTCAGCACCCACCCTACCTCCTCAGACGAGCTGAGTGTCTTGTCCTGGACAGTTTAACTCGTGATTCAGGGATTTATATGAGGAGAGTTTTATTGCAGTATCATGCAGTAGATAAATTAAAGTGAAATATTTCTGCCTTTAAAGTGGCTCCCCCACTGCTTCCTCCCATTTCCTACTTCCAGCCACTCACAGTGCTGCTCAGCTCAGCTCAGCTCCGCCCCTTGCCCTGGATGCCGTGCGGGCTCCCTGCTGCCCCTTTCTCGTTCCACCCTCTACTTCTGCTCCAATCAGCATTTTACACAGTCCTGGAGACAGCCTGGGGACTCCATCCAAGGGGCCCAGGCCGCAGTCAGGGGAGAAGGGAGCAGAAGCATTCAGGCCTGGCGGGAGCACCCAGCTTCCCACAACACCTGCCCCCGTCCTGGAAGTCCTTCCACCGAAGCTCCCTCCCTGCCCAGAACCTCAGGGTTCCCGGGAACCGGCACAGAGGGCCCCTCAGCTGGAGCATTTTAAGGGCTAGCTCAATATGCAGAAGGGGACTACCTATCCTTTCTACCTGGCAGGGCAACTGAGGGGTCAAGTAACATAACGGGTAAGGAAGTGCCTCATAAAACGCCACGCAAATATAAGCCATTGTTATACAATTGTTTTCACTGGGAAATGTAATTTAGTTCCAAACAACCGCTTTCAGAGGAAATCTTGGGACATAATTATAGTGGACATCTGTTGTTTTTGGCCTGTCCAATGGCCCTTTCCCCTTCCTCTGGAGACAATACCGCCCACCCCCCTTCCTCTGGGGAAGTGCACCTCTCTAACTCCAGACCTGTAACCCTGCTGGGACTGCCATGACGTGACTCCACCGCTGGGTCCTAGGGATGGACGTGTGACCCGGGCTTGGCCAATCACTGTAGCCCCACCCCCCACCTACACGATGATTGGTCCCTGCAATCCATGACCAGGGTCTGGTCAGCTGTCATTCTACCTTGAGATTTTGACATAGTGAGGCAATGAGAACGACCCTTTCCTTCTGGTGGAGGTTGCTGAGCAGGGGTGATATGAGCTTCTCAGTCTGTTCAGGCTACTATAACAAAATGCCTTAGACTGGGAGGCTTAAAAACAACAGACAGTTATTTCTCCCAGTTCTACAGACTGGGAAGTTCAAGATAAGGTGGCAGCAGATTTGGTGTCTGGTGACCACCTGCTTTCTGGCTCATAGCTTGCTACAATTTGAATGTCCCCTCCAAAACTCATGTTGAAACTTAATCCCTAATGTGGCAGTATTGAGAGGCAGGGCTTTTAAGAGGTAAGTGAAGGGCTCTGCGCTCATGAATGGATTAAACCATTTATGCATGAATGGATTAATCCATTTGTGGATGGATGGATTAATGGGTTAGCATGGGAGGAGAACTGGCGGCTTTATGAGAAAAGGAAGAGAGACCTGAGGAAGTGGGTTTGCACGCTTGGTCCGCTTGCCATGTGATGGCCCATACTGCCTTGGGATTCTTCAGAGTTCCCAGCAGAAAGAAGGCGCTCACCAGATGTGACCCCTCCTCCTTGGACTTCTCAGACTCCATAACTGTAAGGAATATATTCTTTTTCTTTATAAACTGCCCAGTTCAGAAAACAGACTAAGACATAGGTGTTAGTCTTAGTCTATTTCCTCACATGGTAGAAGAGGCAAGAGGGTCCCTCCTGGGCCTCGTTTATGGGGACACTAATGCCATTCATGAAGACTCCACTGCCAGCTCCTAATTACCTCCCTAAGGCCCCACTCCCTGATACCTTTACCTTGGGGATTAGGATTTTTACATAGGAATTTTGGGGGGACATAACATTCAGTCCATTGCATGGTCGTCAATGGTCTTGCCCTAGACCTGCCTCCTACTGCCATTTAGAGGAATCCTCTGCAGCAGGAAGAATAATGCAAACCTGGGGGCTGGCACTGGGAAGCAGAATCCAGAGGAGAGCGAGTCTCTCTCGGTCTATCTTGGGACCCCCCCGTCCTAGCTGTCCCTGAGACAGGCACTGTCCTTGTGCTTCCCTGATTCCTTTCCTTCAGCTGCAGTGGACTTTTTGTCCCTTATATATGACAGAATCCTGACCTATATGAATTAACTCACTCATGGGTTAGAGGTGCCTATTTATGAATATCCAAGTGCTTCATGTGTGAATATCTTCTCCAAAATGATTTGAAATGTCTCTTGGGAATGACTCATCTTGATTTAGAACAGTCAGCTGACATAAGCCCAGGAGTTTGAGGCTGCAGTGAGCTACTACACTCCAGCCTGAGAGGAAAAAAAATAGCAGACAGTAAAGATATAGTTATATGATTAAACCAAACAGAATTAGTTATCTTTGCAAGTAACCCCTTCATCTGCCTTAAATCAGAGCATGTTGAGGCATGGAAGTATATGTAATAGATGCTATGCATGTATGAGATAAAAGATGAGCCAACACATACATTTGTAATTCAGGAAAACTGAGAGTCCATTCACTTTTATCTTTACCCGGAGGCAAGTCTGTTTGCTGCAAAGAATCAAGAGGCAAACCTGTAAGACTCAGGTGAAAAGACAAGGAAAATTGGAACTTCTTTTTCTGTTCAGGGATCTTGTTTTAAATGTTGCTTAAAACGACCAAGTCTTATTCAGACACTGACAACCATTTCGTGCAGAAGAGATTTCTGCCAAGACAAGATGCAAATTTTAGATTGGACCCATTGGTTTTGGAGTCTGGGGTATGCAGAGGCTATGCAGAGGGGTGCTGCTCAGCTCAGCACCCCTGGTTTTCTGGATGGAGTCAGGGCACCAGCTGGCAGGCAGCCCAGCCCAGCTCATTTTTTGAAAAACCAAAATGAAACAGCAACACCACCAACAACATAGCATCATCTTGAACAGAAAAATATAGCAAGGAGCTGGGAGACAGATTAAGCAATTCAGGAGCTAGGATGACGTGTGGGAATTTTCGATTTTTTCATCCCATTAGCAAAGATAAAATGCATACATTTCACATAAAGTCATGCGTTGTTAACACAAATTTATAATTCTATTGAAGGTCAATAAAATGCTTAATACAATATTCATGTGATTAGGAATTCCCACGTTGCAGAGGCTAGAAGGACACTTCTACTCTCAGGCTGAGGGTCTGGGCTTCCCAGCTCATTCCAAGCCTGAGGCAGAGCCACCTGGACTGGTGGCAGTGGTCAGAGGAAGGACACAAAAGCTTTGGAACATGCATCCCTTGGAGGTTGCTGGTGCTGACTCTGGACATTTCATTCCCCAGTGACCTTGTTCTTCCTTCTCCTCATCTGCGAAGTGTCCTGTTTGCTTTATAGGCTCATTGTTAAAAAATTGTAAAAAAAATTGTAAGTGACAATAGAAATGTAAGATGCACATAGGAATGGGAGAAATAGATCCTCAGAAGAAGGAGGAAAACCGCCAAGCCTAAAACACTAAGAAGCTAAAGCTTGGGTCTGGATGAGAAAAAAAGGCTTAAGAGGACTCAGATTGCAAAGCCAGGAGGATGCTGCGTGTTTGCTGACCTCTTTGGAACATGGTTGGCTACTAGAATCCTGGCAGGGCCTGTAAGAGCTGCTGGCCAGACACTCTCGAGCCGGCCTGCCTGGTTTCACACTTGGCCTCACCACTGTGACCATGTGACTTTGGGTGGGAGACTTTGCTTCTCTTTGCCTCAATTTTCTTATCTGTGAACCGGGGATAACCACATTCATCTCAGAGGATAGTTGTAAGAATTAAGAGAATCCATTCATGTGAAGTACTTGGAATAATGTCTGGAAAATGATAAGTTCTCAATAAATAAGCAATCATTATTTCCTATCAAGAGTAGGAGTCCTGGTCTTGCGAATAGCCACACCTGTATCTGGGTCAGATGATGGAGATTTCTGTGATTCCATGATGTGCTGGGAGAGAAGCAGCGTTCTTAATGTCTGTACTGTTGACATTTGGGGTCAATAACTGTGCTCTGGGGGCCTGTCCTGTGCATGAGGAAATGATTAGTGGCACCTGTGGCCTCTCCACACTAGATGCTTGTCGTGCCCCCTCCTTCTCTGTTGGGACAACCAAAACTGTCTTCAGACACTGCCAAATGTCCCCCTTGGAAGGGAGATGGGGAGAGGCAAAATTGCCCTCGGTTGAGAACTGCTAGACTGGAAGCAGAGTTCTTAAGCTAGGGAGCTGTAGATCTGGGGATCCCAAAGAGGAACTTTGAGATGTCTGTGAAAGCCCTGAATTCATCCATGAACATGTGTGTGTGTGATGTGAGCGTGAGTGAAATCGCAGGCACTTTTCTCCGGAGAGCTCCCCAGCTTTTTACCAGACTCTCCAGGCAGTCTAGGACAAAAGAATTCTGAGTTCTGCATCTCTTCTTGCCCTGACATGGGCTAGTCCGTGCTCTGAGAGGAAAGGCGTTTTAGGTGAGCACCAAGTTCCTCCTGGCCACTGTGTGAAGCTCTCTGGCCTTTTTCATTGAGCTTTTTTTGATAACCCTTCTGTTTCTAACCCCTTTTCCTCTTTTTTCTTTCCTCTTTTTTTTTTTTTTTTTTTTTTTTTTTTTTTTAATATAGTGTCTTCCTTTATTGCCCAGCCTGGTCTCAAGCGACCCTCCTGCTTCGGCCTCCCAAATTTCTGAGCCACCACACCTGGCCATCCTCTCTCTCTTTTTTTTTTTTTTTTTTAAAAAAAAACCAAACCAAAAAAAAAGAAAGAAAAAACCCACAAAAAACAAAACAACCAAACAAAAAAAACCCCTCCCGTTCCCCCTCCACAAAGCCTGTTCCTTCTCTCCCATGCTGGAAACTTCAGGGACTTTTGCTCTTTCCCTGGGAGTCTGAGTAACTCTCCAGACAGGCAGCTGTTCCACCCTACTCTGCCTCTAGGCTTCCTGAGCTATGTGCAAGTGGCAGGGGTGGGTGGGGAAGGGAGGAGGGGGAAGGTCACCAGGCACATTCCGGGTGAGGGGCAGGTGGTAGGACCCTTCTTTCTGGGTAGCCTTGGTCCCATGCTGGCTTTGTTCATCTCCCTTCCCTGCTGGTGTTCTGGTCCTTGTTATCTCGGGCAGAGCCAGGGAAGCCAGTTGCCTCTCGTCCAAGGTTACTGTGCTGGGGAGCTAGTATTTACATGACTGCCGGGATATGGGATGATCCTATTGTGCTCTGCAGCCAAAGCTGTGCTCAACCCCAGGATCCTCAGGAGACGTGAACAGACTGAATTCTGAGTCTCTCATTAAGAACTTGGCTCTTCACCAAGGAAATCTGTTCCCTTTCCAAACAGAATCTGAAGCTTCATTTAGACTGAATTAGAAGTGGCGAGAAGGGAAGGGACGCCAATGCATCCCAATATTTTCTGACCATCTTTGGTTTAAACAAAAGAATGGGGAGGGGGATAAGAAGAGTAACTCCATTCAAACACTATCAGCCAGTGCAGGTCATGAGGTCATGGATACAAAGGACCCACCATTGTCAAATCCCTTTCCCTTCCTTCTTTCTTCCCACGTCTGCCTTAAGGAATGTATCAGAAAGACTGATCCCTCTCAGTGTGAGTCCAAATCTAACCTATTTGTCAGTTGTCACGACTGAATAAAGACACTTTTCTCATACCAGAAAAGTGGTGTGAGTGTTTATCTGAGTCACCTGACATTGTGACTCACGCACCGCTTTTGCTTCAAGAACCCAGGCGTTTCTCTTCATGATGCTAATGGACCGTGCACTTGGGTCATGTGGGCGTGGAACAATCTGGATTTTAAAAATAGATGAATAAAGAGATAATTACGCACCTCACAATTTTAATCTTTGCTAGTAAGAAATGAGTCACTGCAAGGTTTGTAAAGGCAAACTCCCTAGGCAAACATTTAAAAGGATTTGATTTTCATCTAACTTTTTCTATTCACCATTCTTCATAATTTGAGGTCAGACAGGTCATCTTAGGATCTTCACTGCCTCACCGTCATCAGCCAGTGTTTATCAACCAAGGGATTTGGAGTCTGGCTTTTCTTCCACTCTTCTAGAACTCAAAGCAATCTTTTTTATTTTTGGATGGAGTCTTGCCCTTGCCCAGGTTGGAGTGGAATGGTATGATCTGAGCTCACTGCAACCTCTGCCTCCCAGGTTCAAGCAATTCTCCTGCCCGAGCCTCCCAAGTAGCTGGGATTACAGGCATCTGCTACCACGTCTGGCTAATTTTTTGTATTTTTAGTAGAGACGGGATTTCACCATGTTGGCCAGGCTGGTCTCGAACTTCTGACCTCAGGTGATCTGCCCACCTTGGCCTCCCAAAGTGCTGGAATTACAGGCGTGAGCCACCGCGCCTGGCCAGCAATCTTTTTGAGCAATCTGGAGAAGTCTCTTAAACTTCAGGAGCCTCAGTCTCCTACTTTTTAAACTAGAAGTAACAACGCCTTCCTCATGGTGTTGTCATGGTGATTAAATGACACAGGTAAGCAGTGGTGTTCTGTATATGATGAAGCATCTTCTAGCATCAAATGTTGTTAATGAGAATAGAAATGATGCCCTCTGTTCTGTGAGAAGACGTCTCTCCTTAGAACAGACTACTCAATCAATGACCTGAGTATTAACCAATTTCTGTGGCTTCCTTCTCAAAACTTCATGTCCTTCTAGTCTAGTAGCAAGTATTAATGAATTTTTAAAAACTTCCTAAAATAGAGAATTTCAAATGTTAATATAATTTTAAGACATACGATTTTAGAAAATATTACCCCAAAGGAAAGTGAAGAGCTCTAAAATATGTTAACACCTTTGTTTTATTAAACTAAAGCTATGAATTGCATTTGGCAAAATTAGACAATTTTGGCTTACTAAGGAGCTTTATGAAGATGTGATAGCTGTAGAGTGAGTGAAAGTCATCAGCAATGTGGACATGCCATAGGAGAAAGTCCTGTGTCACTAGGCTGTAGCAATTTCACAGGAGCAGTGGTCATAGGAGGCCAGAACTGAATAAAGCCTTGCTATAGACTGAATGTTGATGTCCCCTCAAAATTCATATATTGAACCCTAATCCCCAATGGCAGGATATTTTAAAGTGGGACCCTTGGGAGGTGATTATTCAAGAGGGTGGGGCCTCACAGATGGGATTAGCGCCCTTATGAAAGAGGCCCCAGAGAGTTCATTTACCCCTTCTACTATGTATGTAAGGATGCAGCAAAAAATGGTGTTTGTGAACCAGAAAGTGGACCCTCCCCAGACACTGAGTCTGCCAGTGCCTTGATCTTGGACTTCCCACCCTCAGAACTGTGAGAAAGAAATTTCTGTTGTTCATAAGCCACCCAGTCTATGGAATTTTTGATAGTGCAGCCCCAATAGACTACGACAGACCTAGAGATCATTTGGCCAAGCTTACAGTGGTGTAAGTGGAGCAATACTCCCTTGAAGGGAGGGAAAGTGACTTGCCCAAGTTCACACACCCAGCGAGTGGGGAAGAAGGAGTAGATCCCACTGGACTTCTTGTCCAGTGCTCTTTCTACCTTGTTCTGAAGTATTACTTCTGATACAAAGTCATTTTTTTTTTTTCCTGGGGCCAGCGCAGTGTCAACCAAGTAATCGAACTGATATCAAACCATCAGGACATCAAAAGAGGTGCATATTTCAGGAAAAAAAAAATGTGTATTTGTATAAAGGTGGAGTGATATTTCTGGAATATTTGTTCTTTCCTGGGCAGGATTTCTGTTGAGATGCTGTGGCAGAAGCCTCCTGTATTAACCACATCTTTTCTTTATTTCTGATGCTTTGGCACCTGGGAACTTGCTCCTCCCAGGAATAGCTGATTGGATAAATAAGAGAGATTGTAGTAATAAACTGATATATATGCTGAAATCAGAATTAGGGAAGCGGGGGATGGCATTACTTGGTGCTCAAGGCCAGAAACCAAAGTTTATGTTCTCATGCTTATCCTACTCCAGAGATGCCATACCCTTGAATACATCAGCTGTATCTCCTCATCCAGAATCAGAATGATACCATCGACCTCCTTGGGGCAGGGGTGGGGATGGGGGGTGAGGGTGGGCATGGGAACATGGTACAGTTGGGAACTCAGAGGCTTGAAGATCCAAGGGGAGATTTGTAGAATACTTGTTCCCTTTTGCACTTTTTACAACTAACCTAGGTTTGACTTGAGATCCAAGAATGGAGATTCTACTTTTTGTAATTATCAGAGGCCTGAAGACTACAGAAAAAGTCTATGAAATACTAGCATTTGGGGTGAGTGAAACTTCATATGGAACAAGAGCAGTGCCTTTGAATTAAAGTCATGAATCAGAGGCCTCTGAGCAAAACATGAGTCTTTGGGGGTTTATGAGTTCAGCTGATATTTTAGGAAAGCCACCAGACCAATACTCTGGTGAGCCCTCCATGAAAACAAGAGTTAACTATGCATTAATCAGAGTTGTATATCTATATATTTATGTATAGAGACAGATGGACACACACACAGAAAAAAGAGAGAGAAGAGAAGAGAGAGTTATTTTGAGGAATTGGCTCACACAAATGAGGAGGTTTGGTGAGCCCAAAATCCAATGGGGCAGACAAAAAGACCAGTCTGCTGGCAGAATTCCTTCTTGCTCAAGGAAGGTCAGTGTTTCTTCTCTCAAGGCCTTCAGCTGGGTGGATGAGGCCCATGCACATGATGAAGGGTCATCTGCTTTACTCATCGTCCATCAATGTAAATGTTAATCTTAAATAAGTCCTTCAGGAAAATATCCAGAATGACATTTGACAAAATATCTGGGGACTGTGGCCCAGCCAAACTGCCACATAAAATCAATCATCATAAACTGTAAGTGAGAAGCTGAGACTCCTGGTTCATGGAAGGACTCCATGGCTGTGGAAGGCTTGGAGAGGGGACAGGAGAGTAGCCTCTGATGGGATTCTAGGTGACCTCATGGTCAGCATCTCTCACTGGGTGGGAGCTCCTGGGGAAGACTTGAGTTTCTTGTCTCTTGCATGTCCAAGTTCATGTTCTTTCCTCTTGACTGAGGATGGAAAAAAGAAAAAAAAGAAAACCCTGTATTTACTCAGTAAATTGTCTATAAAGTTTCTGTCCCTTTTGAGAGCTTGAAAGGTACAGTTCTAATAAGGTAACTTGGCCACTTGACATCAAGTTATTTGGAATAGGTTTTCTCTGCCAATGCAACACTTAGCAACCATTGTACAATGATTTTGTGCTTATGTCCAGCCCATCTGTGAACAAGGTAGTCGGTGTTATGAATTCATGAACTATAACTGCCCAGCTTCCAGGCATGGGAAAAGGAGCCCTTCTCTGGAGTTCCTTTATGTCTGTAGACATAAAGGAACGGTCCTAGCAATTCCACTCACAGGGGTGAGGGTGGAAATGTTGTCGACAGATGGCAACACCATCCTGGCTCCTCACAAGGTTCTCATGACCTTTTAACTTCTGATAATGGCTTGGCCCCCAGTGTTGCCTGAGAACCTTGGAGAGCAAGGGGGCAGTTGCTGAGTGGGCATGTTACTAGCTAATCAAAATTGCCTCTGAAGAGTGAAAGCTGCGTGTGAGAGGCATGGAAGTCAAGCACATCCAATCACTTCAAAAGCCAGTCACGTAGCTAGGGGAGCAGATTCAAGCCGATGTTTCTACCAACCGGTCATTTCAGTGAACAGAGACTCAGCTGTGAGCTGGGTCCTTAAGTCTTCAGTTTGCCAGGTAATGAGAGGAATACCCGTTCTCTACCAACCTCCTCCACAAAAGCACACCAAGCAGGCTTAGTCTGACCACTGGGAAACCCTTCTGCTCTCAAAGCTGGTGTGGGTTGCAGGTCTACCTTCTGTATTGATGGGCAACGCATTAGGTCAGGCATATATGGGGAGGCATTGTACTTCAAAAATCGCAGGGTGACTGGAGGACTAGAGGCGTGTTGTAGCAATACACTGTGTCGAGTCACAGGGGGTGCTGTACACCCCTCTTGCTCACCTCCTGTTGCTTCCCTCCTGAAACCAGCATTTGCAATCCTGTACCATTGCACTCTGAAGGCTTATTCACATGGAGCACTGGGGAAGCAATTCTGCTTGCTGCATCTCCTAGGACAAGAGTCCCCTACATGCTTTTTCAATATTAGCACAGTCTGCAGTTAGTCAGCTAGTCCCTTGATTATGAACATTGGTCAGACAAATTGACTAATGGAATCTGCAGAAGAAAAGAAAAAGATTCGATACAACTCATCAATAAGACCAGACCTGGCATTTGGTCCAGAAAAGGTCACAGTCTTTAAGGGAGGTGTGCTTAATTATAGGAAAATTACATATCAGTCATAAAATAAAATTGCCCTTTTGTTCCTGGGAAATAGCATGGTTTAAAGAAGGTATCCAGTACTATCTAGATTCGTTCTGGTATGCATAGATTTGATCCTTTGATGCTGTTCAGTTCAATGAATTGAATTGTTGAATACCCACTCTTTGGAGGGGTCAAAGAGAAAGAAAAGAGAATATCCGCTTTCCTTAAGGAGTTAATAGAATTATATGAGGGAGAACAAGGGAGGGAAGAAGAGGGAGGGCAGGCAGGCAGAAGGAAAGAAGGGAGGGAGGGAAAGAAAGAGGGAAGAATGGAAGGAAAGAGGGAGGGAGGGAAGAAAAAAAAGAACTGTAAGAAGTAGCTGAGTGAAACAAGCAGTCGGCAGCATACCTGCCAGGTTGGGGAATGTAGTCAGTTGGTGTTGTAGAAGTTGTTTGTTTGTTTTGTTTTAAGAGAGACAGAGATGCTTCATTGAAGTGGTGCATCTTAAGCTGGTCATTGAAAAACAAGCAGGACTTGGATGGAGGACAGGCATGTGCAAGACACTCTGGGCTTAGCAAGCAGTGTAAGCGGAAGTGCGGAGAGGAGTGGAGGTGCTGGGTGGGCAACAAGGAGGACAGGACCTGACCCAGGCCAGTGCAGCTAAAGCCTCAACCAGGGTTCCCTGGAGAGAAAGCAAAACCAACTGTTATAATAGACGTGGAATCTACACACGACTCCACATTGATCTAAAAATGTGATCAAATACATGAATTCACACAGGAGAGGAGACAGTTCTTCCTTACAGAAGAATTCCAAATAATGTGAGATACTCTCATCTCCCAGAGGGAGACTTTAATCTACTTGTGTCTCTACCGGGTAAGTGGGTTAGATTTAGTGACTTGCTTCCAAAGGACAGAATATGGACAAGGAAAACTAGGAGCTTCACACGGTACAGAAACATGGCAAACAGCACCTTAGCCCAATGGTTGAGGTCGACACCACTGGTAATGTGGATATTATGTACCCCAGATATAAAATGACAAGAGGACATTTCACCTTTATGGTGAAATAAACCTGTAACCCATCTAATCAAGAAAAAATATTAATCCCAAACTGAGGGACATTCCACAAAACTCCTGACCTGGGCTCCTTAAAACTGTCAAGGTCATGAAAAACAAGGAAAGTGTGAGAAAAGTCACAGACCAGGGGAGACTAAGAAGACGTATGACTAAGTGCAATGTGGAACCTGGATTGGGTCCTGGAGCACAGAAAACAGAACATTCATGGGAAAACAGGTGAATTGCAAGCAGAATCTGGAGTTCAGTTAATAGTAACGTACCAGTGTTGGTTTCTTAGTTTTCACAAATGTGTCAATGGAAGATGATAACATTGGGAAAAGCTAAAACCAAATGAGTATGCGGAAACTCTCTGTAAATCTAATACAATTCCAAAATAAAACATTTAAGAAAAAATGTGGGCTGGGTGCAGTGGCTCATGCTTGTAATCACAGCACTTTAAGAGGCCGAGGCAGGCGGATCACTTGAGGTCAGGAGTTCGAGACCAGCCTGGCCAACATGGTGAAGATGAAACACTGTCTCTACTAAAAACACAAAAATCAACTTATAGGCATGGTTGGTGCATGCCTGTAATCCCAGCTACTCAGGAGGCTGAGTGAGGTAGGAGAATCACTTGAAACTGTGAGGTGGAGATTGCTGTGAGCCAAGATCGCAGCGCTGCACTACACCCTAGGCGACAGAGTGAGACTCCATCTCAAAGAAAAAAAAGTGGCATTTACTACACAGCTAAGGTTTTGGAACTTTTTTAGTTTGCTGGCCTCTCCCCGTCCATGTGATGTTGGGATCGTTGTGTTGGTGGTATTCACCGGCTAAGGAAATGTGGACCAGCAAAGAGTTACTTATGTAGTGCAGTGGTTCAGAGCCCGTGCACTGTGATCAATCCTGTGTTTCCCACTTAATAGCTGTGTGGCCTCAGGCAAGTTGCTTAGCTTCTCTGTGTCTCAGTTTCATGATCAGTAAAATAGGGACAATAATAATTATACCCTTCTCCCAAGCTATTGTGAAGATCAAATGAGTTAATACATGTGCAGTGCTTAGGATAGAGCCTGACTAGCCTAACTTTTCTAGGAAAGAGTAAACACCATATAAGTATTAGTTATCACCAAAAAGTCACTAATGCTTTTAAATGAATTTGACTTTAGAGCATAACCTCTACAAATGTTTGAAGTACATGTGTACTATGCTGCACCACGGAGGGCTCTTGAGGACATCATTATGCTAAGGCAAGACAAACACTGTGTAATTCCACTTTTATGAGGTCCCTAGAGAAGTCGGATTCATAGAGATAGGAAGGAGAAAGGTGGTTGCCAGGGGCTGGGAGGAAAGGGAAATGGAAGTTAGTGTTTAATGGGGACAGTTTCAGGTTTGCAAGATGAGAGAGTTCTGGAGATTGGTGATGGGGATGGTTGTGCAACAATGTGAATGTGCTTAATGCCACTGAACTATAAAATTCAGAATGGTTATGATGGTAAATTTCATGTTTTGTGTATTTTACCACAATTAAAGATAATTTTTTTAAAAAACCCTAAAAATAAAATATATGTGTGAACGCACTATTTATTCAATCTGTAGGCAATATAGTACAAGGATTTGTACATTCAAGAGTAGAACTGGGTCTACATATGAATTTCTAGGTCTTTTACAGTACATTTTTGCTTCACCTCACTCCCACCCCAGGGGTTGTCCCCACAGCAACATGGTGACATGGTGAGGCTAGGAGGCATGACCCAGGCAAGGGATGCTGACATCCTGGGTCAGGTGTCAGGTGCACTAGGACTTCAGAGAGCATGGGTCTCAGGGGAGAGGGCATGACGTTGTCTGTAGTGGCTTCCAAAGCACCAACTCCATGCTAGACAAATGAAACTCTAAGTAAAGTCTCAGTGAATTATACAGACAGGGAAAGGACATCCAGGGCCATGGGATGAAGATATTTTTTTTTAACCAGAGGGAGGACAAGGTCATGTGAGTCATAGTTTCATCCCACCATGAAGTGAGCCAAGATCCACCACGAACTTCTTTAAAAAAAGACTCACAGCCAGGTGTGGTGGCTCATGCCTGTAATCCAAACACTTCGAGAGGCTGAGGCAGGATAGCTTGAACTCAGGAATTTGGGACCAGCCTGGGCAACACAGCGAGATCTCATCTCTACTGAAAAAAAAAAAAAAAAAACAACGTTATCTGGGCATTGTGGCACACACTTGTAGTCCCAGTTACTCAGGAGGCTGGGGCTACCTCAAAGACCTAAACACATTTTCCTCTTGCTAGGACCTGGTCAAGGGGAACACGAGCTCTGTAAATGAAGGCCCAAGCGCAATTCTTGGCTCCACCACATCCTGTGTGTCCTTGGGCAACTTACCCAACCTCTCTGTGCTTCCATTTCCTTCTTTAGAAATGATGGCTGGTAATAGTACCTCTCTCATAGGGTTTTTAAAAATGATAAATTGCGATAAAAAGTGTAAAGACCTTAGAAGGCTGCCTGGCATCATAAGCACAGGATTAATGTTAGCTGGTATGATTGTGATCAAGAGTGTTCTGTATGGCACAGAATTCAAGGAAGAAGAAGAATGAGATGTGGACATGCGATTTGGTCCTGTTAAAGTTCAACTGAGGAAATAGTTTGCTGGGCTGGTAATGGGATGGGGATTAAAAAGCCACGTTGAGAAAGAGGACAGTGAATGAACACACCTCCTTCCTTCCAGCTTCTGTTTTCATTCATATTGTTTGATGCTTGAGTAATTAATTAATTAATGTCTCAGTCTTCCGTTGAAGTTGAACAAGGGCTACGTTAGTGCCTCAGGGCACACACACACACGATGTTTTGGCTTTCTTGTTGATACTGTGAGATCCTTCGTTCAGCACACGTCAGGCCTGCACAGTTACTTCTCCACCAGGACCAACAGCAGACGCAAGTGAGGGAGGAACCCTGAGGACCAGAAACCACCTGGCCTCCCTTCTGCCTCACTGGCTGTCCCCAGGGCAACTGACAGTGGCCTCTGGCTCAGCCACAAGAGCAGTAAGGAAGATGTCTATCTTTTCTCTTAGTTCAGTTCGGTTTGGAACTTGGGAGCCTGTCAAGGAAGATAAAAGGAGGTGGCAGAGGGCAAAAGGCATCTCAATACTGAAAGAAAAAGGAAAATTGAAGGCACAGGCCACTTCAGTTCCCCTAACAAAGCACAGGCCATTTCCAGCCCTTGGTAACCTCCAGGGACTGATGTAGCCCCTGCTAGAATATGGCTGGGCAGGCCCCTGATGACAAAGGTTTTCAGTGCCCTTTAAAAATAAAAGAGGTCATTTTTGAAAACCAGTTCACGTGGAGAACAGGGTGGACAGGTGATCTTGTAACTTTGGGCAACTGGGTAGAACACCTGGGTCAAGGAACAAATGCCTGCTGCAGCCTGACCTTAGTTCCAGGAAGAGTGACCTGAGAGGACAAGGTTAGGGTGGACAGCCTGGGCCCTAGACACCCAGGAGATGGGTCCTGGCTCCACCAGCCATTGACCTAAGCTTCAAAAGACAGCAGGACAAGCAGCAACCAGGAAGAGGAGGGACATTGCCTTGAAGGCAGAGTGGCTTAGGACAGCATGCTGGGAGATTCCGCTCTTCCGGCAACCACAGGCGATATTAAGCCATCTCCTCTGCCGTAAACCCTTCAGTCATCTTAGAGAAGAATGTGGGAGAGGAAGGGAAGGGGTCTGAGATAAGATCATTTTCTTTTTCCTGGAGAGGTAAACATTTTCTGGAGAGCCTGTTGAAATTATTTTACTGGACTGGGTGTTTTAGTCAGGGTTTTCCAAAGAAACAGAACCAATAAAAGACTTATACAGATAGTCCCTGATTTACAATGGTTGGATTTATGATTTTTAAACTTTATGGATTTATTGGGATGTAACCCTATCCTAAGTTGAGAAGCATCTGTGTGTGCGTGCGTGTGTATGTGTGTGTGTGTGTGTGTGTAATATCTAGATCTATAAATATTTATTATACATAGTGAAGAACTGGCTCACACAACTGTAGAGGCTAAAAAGTCCCACAGTGGATGTGCCTTCTGCAAGCTGGAGACCCAGAAAAGCCAGAGATGTAATTCAGGGTGAGTCTGAAGCCCCTAGAACAAGGGGAGTTGATGTAAATCCCAGACTGAGGGCAGGAGAGGATGAGATGATGCCCCGGTCCAACCAGTGAGGCAGGAATAAAAGGGGAAAATTCCCCCTTCTACCATTTGTTCTATTCAGACCTCAG
Source organism: Piliocolobus tephrosceles (assembly GCF_002776525.5). Taxonomy (NCBI): domain Eukaryota; kingdom Metazoa; phylum Chordata; class Mammalia; order Primates; family Cercopithecidae; genus Piliocolobus; species Piliocolobus tephrosceles. The sequence continues at coordinate 32,575,720 of NC_045451.1, read as the reverse complement.
TGGATTGAATGATATACTCAACCACATTGGGAGGAAAATCTACTTTACTGCATCCACTGATTCTATGCTAACCTCACCTGGAATCCCTCTCACTGGCCCACCCAGAATAATGCTTAATCCGGGCACCCCGTGGCCTATCCAAGTGAACACACAAAGTTAACCATTACACTGGCTATACCTTGTATCTCCCTGCCCCTCCCCACCACATGCTATTCAGCAAGTGGGAGTCCATCAAGAGGACCAGATCAGTTACATCGTGTTTTGTATTTAATTGTGTCCTCCCAAAATTCACATGTGGAAGTCTTAACCCTTGGTACCTCAAAATGTGACCGTGTTCGGGGACCATTGCAGACATAAGTCATTCTGTTATGATGAGGTCATATTGCAGTAGGGTGGACCTTTCACAAGGTGTGACTCATGGCCTTATGAAAAGGGGAAGTTTAAACACGGACCCATATGCGGGGAGAAGGCATGTGAAGATGAAGGCAGAGATGGGGGTTATCCTTCTACATGCCAAGAAACACCAAAAATTGCCAGACCACCAGAAGCCAGGAGAGAGGCCCAGAACAGATTCTCTCCCGCAGTCACAGAAGGAAACTACCTTGCCAACACCTTAGTTTTGAACTTCTGGCATCCAGAACTGTGAGACAATCAATTTCTGCTGTTTAAATCCCCCACTTTGTGGTTCTCTGTTATGGCAACCCTAGCAAACTAATTCATATGAAAACAAAGAGACATGTTCTACGAATCCATACCTGACCTAATCTGCAGGACTAAAGTATCCCAAGCCAGTCTTGCTGTGAGAAGGTCACAGTGAAGCCACCAGCAACATGGGCTGCAATGCTGAGAGGGGCTAGTGAGACATGGAGCAGGCAAGAGAGCACTGAGGAAACCTTCTCTCTGGTCTCAGAATCTTGCTCATTTGCTCTCTGGGGCCAGCTTTGCCTTTAGCAATGAGCCTCAGTTCCCCTTGGGCTGTTAGTGTTTGCAAAAACTCAAAAGGACGAAGATAGCTGTTATGGAAGAAATGAAATTTGGACTTTTAAGTGTACTCCTCCTTCTGCTCTTAGCATGAATTAGTGAAATGTTTGCATCATCATCTGCGAGTCATTTTGCATTTTTCCTGGAGAAGCGGAGCCAGCTTTGTTAGGCCAAACACTCCAGCAATGTCTGTGGAAACCCTACTCTGATTCTCCCTGCTCCAAGAATTCCCCCTCGATGACCCCCTACAAATGCCAATCGGTTCTTTTCTCTTGGTCTCTCAGGCATTCAGTCACATGAACTGTTTGTTTCAAAGCCTTCTGGAAAAAAGCCAACCAACCCAGCAAACAATCCCCACCTCCCCAGGTACTAGAAGGAGATGCTATTGAACCAGACTGGCCCAGTCTGGGATGGGGTTGCTCAGCAGATAGAAGCCCAGGGCACTGGGGTCTTGGGGTGTGTTGAAGAGATCTACCAAAGGCCAGTCTCCTCTTACAAAAATCCATGGGGCAAAGGAGAAGCTGTAGGACCTGGAAAAGAAGAGAGTGGGGCAGGGGTAGGGCACCGAGGGGTGAGAGCAGCTGTGGTCATCTTCAGAAGCAGCAGTTAGGCAGCTACTCATGTGGCAAGCAGCAAGCAGTCCCAAGGCCAAGTAGGGGATACTTGGTGATAATGGAACAGAAAATATAATGATTCCACAGATTCAGAGCGAAGGGGGATAAACAGTTACCCATGCTGTCCCTCACCTGGGAAAGGGGAGAGCTAGTGTTTGATGCATAAGCGCAGTTGCTATGAAACATCAGAATCACCCAGGGATGGAGGGGGACAGATTCTTGGGTGGCACTGCAACCCACGGACCCACTGCATCTCTGGGGGTGGGTGGGGTGGGGGTCAGGGCATTCCTGCTATTACCCAGGACAGTATTCATATGTCTTTTGCAGCTGTAATTAAAGGACACTGTGGTGGCTGATGCTTGGAACGATGGTTTTGAATTATTAGGAAAAGATTGTTTTCTGTGTTGATCCTGTCCAGAGAACAACAGGATGACAGTATGTACGCAGTACTTTACAGTGCGTGAAGAGCTTCTCTACATACTGCCTCATTTCCTTATCATCACAACAATGAGGTTCAGATCATCCTATTGCTGGTTTGCAGAGGCAGAGATGCACAAGGTCACAGAGCTAATAGGTGTTTTATTTCCTCATACAAGATCCCGCATCTTTCTATAAAATCCTATCTGCAGGCCGGGTGCGGTGGCTCAAGCCTGTAATCCCAGCACTTTGGGAGGCCGAGATGGGCGGATCACGAGGTCAGGAGATCGAGACCATCCTGGCTAACACGGTGAAACCCCGTCTCTACTAAAAAATACAAAAAACTAGCTGGGCGAGGTGGCGGGCGCCTGTAGTCCCAGCTACTCGGGAGGCTGAGGCAGGAGAATGGCGTAAACCCGGGAGGCGGAGCTTGCAGTGAGCTGAGATCCGGCCCCTGCACTCCAGCCTGGGCAACAGAGCGAGACTCTGTCTCAAAAAAAAAAAAAAAAAAAAAAAAAAAAATCCTATCTGCAGAGAAGTATCACTGTACTTTAGGACAGTGTGCATTAAAATTCATTAAATTATGAGCTTTGAGTCAGGGAAAATATTTAAAAATAAACTTTAAAAATTATTAAGTTAAAATCATATTTTTAAAAGAGTTTATTCAGTTATCCAGAATGTAATTACCTTCTATTGAAATGAAGCCTCGGTTATCCAGAATGCAATTCATCTTTCTGTTCCCAGCTGCTGCAGTTGCTGCCTATTTATTGATAAATGCTCACTTAGAAGTGGGTGGAAGATGGCTGGGTGCAGTGGCTCATGCCTGTAATCCCAGCACTTTGGGAGGCCATATTGGTCACGCTGGTCTCGAACTCCTGACCTCAGGTGATTCGCCCACTTCATCCTCCCAAAGTGCTAGAATTACAGGCGTGAGCCACCACACCCGGCCTCCAACTGTCCATTTATGAGGCACATACCTTTGTGTGGAGGCTCACCAACCACATCCGAGGCAGAGGTGACCTCCACAAACCAGCTGGGCAAATTATTGGGCTACTGACCTGCTCGCGACTTTCCAGATGTGTGTGACTGTCATTTGGAGTTGTCCCACAGAGCAGACAGGCTGCAAAGCAAGGAGCCTGAGGCTGACTCAGATGGCCTGCCAGAGTCCACAGTGGCTGGGCTGTGTGATCAAGGCTGATCACTTTCTGCGCCGTGTGTTTTTCTCTGGAAATGAGGGCTTATGATGCTTATCATAGGGGCTATTGGTGGGAGTGAGGAACTGATGGAGAAATGCTTTGAAAAGAGTAAGTGTCAGCAAACTGGGTGGGCTGGCAGCCTCTGCTCGTTTTGCTGTTTTGCTATCATAAGATGACTTAGCCACAGGCAGAGATAAGGCCCATCAGCTCCCGCCAAGAGCTGTTCTATAAGTCAAAGGTTTGTTGTCAAACTTAACAACGTGGACCAGGGCTGTCCCATTGAAATCAAAATCCCTGGGCACTGGGGGAAGTAGGTTAAAGGTTCTGACCAGGGCCCATTGGCCTGCAGGGCAGGACACTGGGACAGGGTTTATCTCAGGTCCTGGCTGGTATAGCTCCTGCTGGAAGACTGGTGACTGCAGAGAAGGATATGGGTTGGGTGGGAGTGATTTCAGGGACATAGGGAAAAATATACCCCCCCACCCCCTAGTATGGGTGTCCTGTGAGCCTTGATACACTTTGGAAATGTTCACTTACAAATGCAATTCTTAACTCCATTAAAGCTTAAACCCCTTTGGAAATTGTGACCCCGAATGCTAGTGTGAGTCACATACACTTCAACATTAGTGAGAATATTAGTCCATTTTCATGCTGCTATAAAGAACTGCCCAAGACTGGGTAATTTATAAAGGACAGAGGTTTAGTTGACTCACAGTTCAGCATGGCTGGGGAGGCCTCAGGAAACTTACAGTCATGGCAGAAGGCAAAGGGGAAGCAAGTACCTTTCTCACAAGGGGGCAGGAAGGAGAAGGGGGAAGAGCCCCTTATAAAACCATCAGATATTATGAGAACTCACTCACTATCATGAGAACAGAATAGGGGAAACCACCCCCGTGATTCAATTACCTCCACCTGTTCTCTTCCTTGACACGTGGGATTATGGGGATTACAATTCAAAATGAGATTTGGGTGGGGACACAAATCCTAACCATATTAGTGAGTTTGTCAGATCCTTCTGGATCAAGAGTTTGATCCAGAAGTGAGAATTGGGCAGGAAGGAAGAGCAGGAAAGGCACAGTGGGGAGAAGTGGGATACAATTCACAACAAAGGTTTGATTGTGCATTACAAAATGTTGGTAAGTTTCTGGCATAAAATAAAGTTTGAAGATTGCCTATGACTTGAAAATGACCAAGCTCTCCTGTTTCCTTTGGATCTAACAGTTTTGAGCTGATTGAGTTTATTTTGTTATTTTGCTATGTACAAACTAACAAGATAATATCCAAGATACATTTTTATCCATTTTGAGAAAACATCAAGTTCCTTTCTTTCTACTAAATGATCTGTTTGCTTAGTGCGTTTGTGGTATTTTAGGAAGTATGGTAGCATATTGCTTCATATTATCACCCATTCTGAAATAATCCTTAAATGCTTTTTCTCTTTGATATCCTTGTCAGGTGTTTGTTGTGTCTCTTGTTCTGTTGCATGGAAGGGTGCTTTTTAAATAATACATGCTCTATAATTTTTAAGGTGACAATGATGGTAATGATGATGATGATGATGACCATGCTTTAATTAGTCAACTTCTTACTTCGTTTTCCTTGAACACATTTTAGATCTCAGTCTTCTTGACCTGCTTTGACAGTTAACATGCAGCAGGGAAAGACATGGGAATCTGGATCTCTGGGCACTGGGGGATCCGGATTGTCTGCCCTTGGCTAACAGCCTGAATCCATCCAAATGATTTCTTCTCTCTGGGTCTTGACTCCAGTGCCTTGCAAGAATAATGACCCAATTCCACCAGGACTTCTCTCTTTCTCTCCTGTGTTTTTATTCACAAGAAAATTCAGAAATCCAGATTTTAGAAAAATCATCTAATTTTAAATGTTGCCAACTAATTCAGATTTTTAAAAAGTTGCAGGCCAAGCAAGCTCAAACTGAGAGTTGACAGCTTATCATCTCTGAATAGGAGAATCTGGAAAGCTTCTCTCAGTAAACAGGCTGTAGTTCTTCAGATAATGAGTAAGAAGGGAGATTCTGATTCCCTTCCTAGTTACAAAGTAAAAGGTCCAGAAGTTGCAGGGCCAGGGGACAGACTGAGACCTGCTCCATCCTTGGCCAATCATCAGAGTTACCAAAGGAGTTAGAAAAATGGTCAGATTATAGACTCTCACTTCAGATACACTAAGCAGGAATCATGCATCCATCCATCCATCCATCCATCCATCCATCCATCCATCCTTCCATCCTTCTATCTTTTCATCCATCCTTCCATCCATTCTTCCATCCATTTGTTGGCCTGTCATT
>NC_045451.1:32500713-32570197 GCF_002776525.5 Piliocolobus tephrosceles | reverse complement strand
CATCCATCCTTCCATCCATTCTTCCATCCATTTGTTGGCCTGTCATTGATGTATCAATCCATCCATCCATCCTTCCATCTTTTCATTTTTCTTTTTTTTTGAGATGGAGTCTCACTCTGTCGCCCAGGCTGGAATGCCGTGGTGCGATCTCAGCTCACCACAACCTCCGCCTCCTGGGTTCAAGTGATTCTCCTGCCTCAGCCTCCCACATAGCTGGGATTATAGGCGCATGCCACCAGGCCTGGCCAATTTTTCTATTTTTAGTAGAGACGGGCTTTCACTATGTTGGTCAGGCTTGTCTCGAACACCTGACCTCATGATCCACCTGCCTCGGCCTCGCAAAGTTTTGGGATTACAGGCATCAGCCACCATGCCTGGCCCATCCTTCCATCTTTTCTTCCATCCTTCCATCCATTCTTCCATCCATTTCTTGGCCTATCATTAATGTAAACATCCATCCATCCATCCATCCATCCTTCCATCCATCTGCTTTCCAGCAGGTATTTGTTTAAACACTACTATGTGTGCTGGACACAGCTATAGCCACGGCGGAGGCAGTGGCCAGGAGAAAATTTATGCCTGGCTGTTCCCAAGTGACTGATGGGCTCTCCCGATTGCCCATTTACCAACAGGCTGTGGACTCTGGTTCCTGTAAACTTTGATACCAACAAAGCTGACTCTGTATAAAATTTAAAAATTGTGAAACAAGGGAGGTTCTGAATGTTTACATTCTGGTCCTTTGACTCAACTCCAGGAAGAGATACATGTGCAGGGTGCAAGATATAACCAATTCACCAGTTCCCACCAGGAAGTCTTGCTCATGTTAGGGACAAAGAAAGCTGTCTCCACACCAAGACTGACTGCCTGGAACTGGAGCAACAGGACTAAAACTTTAGAAAGGCAAACAGGAAACCCCCCTTTGTTTCTAAAGATTGACCATGGGATAAGATTCAGGGCCAGACACAGAAGCTTCCTATTGTTTTATCAATTAGGCATGAGCCCCTATCATGCCCACAATCTCTACTGATTCGAGGACCCAAGAAGAGAAATAGAAATATACATCCCTGCTTTTGAGACAATGAAGGTCTCATTAAGGTACCTCATTTTTATTGAGAGAGCAATGTGAGATGGGATATAGTCAAGTATGCAATGTGCGTGCAGACAGCAAGTGCTGGGGAGGGACTAGACATCTTTGGAGACCTCCTTCTGAGCAGAGGAAACTGTGCTCCTAGTCAGATATAATTGCTGTTTCTTCTCTTTCCTATGAGAATGGAGTGATTTCTGGCTGCATTCTCCCTACTCTGCCTGCAGGCTCAATTAGTCTTTCCCAGGTGGTTAGATAGTTCTTAGCATTAATTGTGAAGTCAAATGACTGTGTGAGCTTGGGGAAGTTAATGTCTCTGAGCTTCAACTTCCTTGTGTGTAAAATGTGGATGATCATGCCAACTGTGTAGCATTATAATTAAGATTAAATGAGATTGTGTATATTAAAAGGACTATGGTGCCTTGGTACTCAATAAATGTAATTTCATTTTTCCTTGGAGAAACAAGAATACTGATTGTCCTAAGCCTGCCCTACCCAACACAGTAGCCGCCAGCCACATGTAGCTATTGAGCACTTGAAGTGTGCAGTCCAAATTGAGATCTGCTGTATATGTAAAATATATAGTGGAGTTTGAAGATTGTGTGTGAAAAAATGTAAAATTTGACTACACATTGAAGTGACAATATTACAAATGGATTAGGTTAATAAAATATATTGTTAAATTAATTTAACCCACTTTCTTTTAATGTTCTCAAAGTGACAATTTAAAAACCTTAAATTACAAATGTGGCTCACCTTGCATTTTTATTGGACAGTGATTTGTTTTTTCTAAGACCACCAGAGAGGGCACAAAAGAACCAGTGGGCAGGCAAGTGTAGGAGCAAAACTGCACATTTATTTCGGTCACCTAAGGTGTGGGGGAGAAGTCTATCGGCCTCTGGCAAAGGAGGCCGACAGAGTCCCCGAGTGGGGCTCTGGGACGGACTTCCCACAGTCCCGACATCCCGACAGGAGTGGGGCTGTGAGAAGGCCGTGTGGCTCTCTGGCCAAGAGCGGCTTTTCTAGGAGTGGGAGGGCAATAGGTGGGGCACGGGCGTGTCAGGGGGCGTTCTGCAGGTGCGACCAGGTAAATCTTGGTCTCTTCAGATTGACATCACCTGGCGCATGCCCAGTTGCACCTTCTGCACCTTCCCGGGCGCCGGCTGCATCTTCGCGCGGGGGAAGAGTTGGGGGTGGGGGATGAAGAACCCGGAAGTGCACCATCTTGCCTCCGTTCCTCCAAACAGACAGTACCATAAAAGTTTCCCAAGGTAGATGGTCTGGAGTTCCCAGAGATTTTGCCTAGTGAGCCATCTCCTATAGATTTGCCTAAGAAGAAAAACTGGGGTGCAGTTTTGTGATGGGGTACAAAGACAATCTTGACTGATTTAAAATGACCGGGACTATTACCATCCAAAACTCAAGTCAGACATGTAGCTGCTTTTCCCTCATTTGGGATGAAATGAGGTGTGTTTTTGCTGGGATGCTCTGTGAAGACAGAGAAGGAAATTACAATTGTTCAATAAATATTAGCTATACTTATTTTATTCCTCCAGCTGTGGGTCACATAATCATAACCCCTGCAAAAACACCAGAGGTACATTTTTAAAGATCAGGATTATTTCCACTATGATTCAACATTTGCTAGTGTCCTAATACAATTAAATGAGAGAAATCACTTAGAACAGCAGTCCCCAACGTTTTTGGCACCAGGGACTGGTTTTGTGGAAGACAATTTTTCCCTTCGGTGAAGGGGGTGGGGGATGGTCTCACTGGGCATTAGATTCTTACTAGGAGAGTACAACCCAGATCCCTTGCATGCACAGTTTACAATAGGGTTCGAGCTCCTATGAGAATCGAATGCTGCTGCTGATCTGACAGGAGGCGGAGCTCATACAGTAATGCTCCCTCACCTGCCTCTCACCTCTTGATGTGCAGCCCAGTTCCTAACAGGCCACAGACTGGTACCACTCCATGACCCAGGGATTGGGGACCACTGACCCAGAAGCATAAAAATGGGTTTTTTAAAAGAGTTATCCCAATTTGCAGACAATATGTTAGTGTTTTTATTTGCTAGGGTTGCCGTAACAGAATACCACAGACTGGGTGGCTTAAACAATATAAATTTATTTTCTTGGAGTTCTGAAGGCTGGAAGTCCAAGATGAAGGTGTCAGCAGGGTTGGTTACTCCTGAGGCCTCCCTGCTTGGCTTGCAGATGGCTCTTTTCTCGCTCACATGGTCTTTCCTCTGTGCAGGACCATCCTTGTTGCCTATTTCGTGTGTTCAAATTTCCCCTAATTATAAGGACACACATCAGATTGGATTAGGGCCCACTCTGAAAGCCTCATTTTAACTTTACTTCTCTAAGGCTCTGTCTCCAAATACAGTCCCATTCTGAGGTACTGAGTCTTGGGGCTTCAACATACGAAATTTGGGGAAACACGATTCAGTCCATGACAGCTACTGTACTTGGCGAGCCTTAGAAATCAATGATAAAACTATCTCAAACAACAAAAAATTCAGTAAAGTAGCAGGGTATAAAATCAACATACGGTTGAGGGGGGGGAAAGAAGGGTTGATTAATGGGTACAAAAATACAATTAGATAGTAAGAATAAGATCTAGTGTTTGGTAGTACAATAGCGTGACTAGAGTTAATAATAATTTTTTATGTATTTCAGAATAACTGGAGAAGTAGATTTGGAATGTTCTCAACACAAAGAATAAATGTTTGAGGTGACAGATACCCAATTGCCCTGACTTAATCATTACATATTATATGCCTGTATCAAAATAATACATGTATCTTATAAATATGTACAATTATTATGTGCCCGTAAGTATTAAAAATAAAAATAAATAAAATTAATATATAAAATCCAATATTATCATATACACAAATAATAATCAGTTGAAGGACATAATGGTAGAGAAAATTTCATTTATAACAGCAATAAGAAAGATTAAATACTTTGGTATAAATTTTGTTAAGCATATGCTGGTTAGAAATATCCAAAGTTTACAAAAAGGACTTTAAAAACATTCTTGCAAGACACAAAAGTAGGCTTTAAGAAGTGGGAAAGATAGCTCGCTCCAAGTGTTGAAAAAGATAACTCAATGTCATAAAGGTATCAGTTCTCTCCAGGTTATGGGAGAAACATGATGTAATCCCAATAAAAATACCAACAAGTCTTTTTTTGGGGTGTTCAGTTAAGTTGATACTAAAATTCATATGGAAAAACAGGCCAGCAAGTGTGGATGGAAAACACTGAAAAATAAAAAATATGGGGTCACTGGCTCCACTGGACATTAAAACATACCATAAACCTCTTTAAGTTAAAAGCATGACATTGGTGCATGAATATAAATATAGACTAGTAGAAAATAATAGAAAGTCCATCAATAGACCTAAGTTCATATGGAAATTTAGTATATGATAGAAGCAGCATCTCAAATTCCAGAGCAAAGATGGGTTTTTTACTAAATGATGCTGGTACAACTGGATCTCCACTTGGAAAAGGATACAGTTAGAACCATACATCACATCACATGTAAGAATAAACTTCAAATGGATTAGAGATCTAAATGTAAAATATGAAACCATTAAAGTTCTAGAGAAAAACATGGGCCAATTCCTGTTAACCTTAGGTAAGAGGTTAATCCAGTTACCTCTGCCTGTAATCCTAGCACTTTGGGAGGCCGAGGCAGGAGGATCATTTGAGCCCAGGAGTTTGAGACCAGCCTAGATAACATAAGGAGACCCCATCTCTACAGAAGAAATTTAAAATTAGCCAGGTGTGATGGTATGCTCCTGTGGTCCAAACTACTGAAGGCTGAAGTGGAAGGATCTTTTGAGCCTGGATGAGAAACATGATATGGGAGGTTGAGGCTTCAGTGAGCCATGATCACACCACTGCACTTCATTCCGGACAAAAGAGTGAGACCCTGTCTTAAAACACAAGCCTTCATGACAAAAAAAAATTGCCCTAAACAAATTCAAATGATAACTGACATCACTGAAGAAGTTATTTGCAACATATACCACTAACCGTGAGCTAATATTCCTACAATATAAGGAACTCTCAACAACTGAAGGGCAAAAACATCAAAAACCTGATAGAAAAATGAGGGAAAGTCATGAATAGGCATTTCACACACAAAGAAAGACGTTAAAATGACCCTTAAACACTAGAAAAGTTCAAATTTACTATTTTCACTGGCTACTATAAGGCCAAAGACAAAAAGAATTGTATGCAAATATTGTATTCTAGTTAGTACATTTGTTTCTCATAGGGAATTTTTCTTCAGTTCTGAAGTTATTTTACATCTGCACTAGAATTGAACAAATTAATAAACATAACGTGGATACAGATAGATGAATACAGAAATTAATAGAGGCATGAATGTGTGTGTGTGTGTGTGTCTGTGTATGTGTGTGTGTGTATTTTCTGTGTCTGTCTGCTGAGGAGGCTTAGAAGGAATGACACTCCATTAGCAATGAATATACCTACTGCTTAGATCTTGGTTTCTAAATACCATTCTCCAATAAAAGGAAGCAGCATTCATTGGTGAAATGTTGATTCCAGGGTTAGGGCAGGGAAAATATGACATGAGCTGGGAATATCTTATGCCAGAAAGTAAGGAAGTGCTCAAAAAGAGATGGGGCATGGCAAGGGACACAGGGCCCAGCCTGGAAGAGCTCCCAATGCCAAAGGTGGGAGAAGTCAAGTAATACTATAAAAAATGAGAAGATTAAATTATATAAATATAGATTACTAGGTAGAATAAAATAAACATTCATTCATACTGTTATAAGTAAATAATTAAACAAATATTGGTAGAGATGGGACAGCTTCTTCTTACAGAATTCTAATTACTAAATATAGAAGGAATGAGGAAAATAGAAAATCGTCATTTGACAAATATCACACTAATTAGCAAGAACCAGAGAGGGATGCTAAAATGAGTAGGCAAAAGCCCGATGAGAGACATGATATCTGCATGGTTTCAAAGTATCTGCCCACAATATACTTATTACTTACAAAGCAAAAAATTGTAACTTTATAGTGGAGAAACCACCTTACCCATGTGGTCAAGGCTAACAAGTAACAAGACCTACTGACATCATGTACGCCAATATGACACACAAAGAAAGAGCATCCCTGCTGTTGTTCTTGCAAAGACTGAGTAGTCTCAATCTAATCATAAGGAAATGTCAGACAAACCCCAAAACTGAGACACTTTCACAGACCAGAGGAGATCAAGCAGATGTGATGACTAAATGCTATGTGGGATTCTGCGTTGGATCCCAGACAGAAAAAAAAAGGGCATTAGTGGGGAAGCTGCTGAAATTCAACTAAGATCTATAGTTTAGTTAACAGTATTGCATCAGTGTTAATTTTCTGCTTTTGGAAACAGGAGCATTTATGTCATGTAAAATGTTAACATTAGGGAAAGCTGGGTGAAGGATATATGGAAAACCTATATTATCTTTATAATTTTTCTATAGTCTAAAATTACTTTTTTTAAAAAAAAGTTATTAAAGTTGACTCCTATGTATTTGCTGGGTCAGAGATCCAGAGTCAGATATGAGCAGATGCCCATGGCTCCCCTTCAGCTTCCTCCCATCCCAGCCTCACTGTGATGAATTCACAGTGATAGAATGATACACTTCATTCATTGTCTCATTATATGTCCAGTATTGTACCTCTATTGACCCAATCCTAGAAGACAGAAATTAAAACATAATCATATTTTTAAAGTCTTTATCCACCAGCAATGAATAAAACTCTAATGGAAGCTAGAATAAAAAATTTGAAAGCAAAAATAAAAGTGACGACTATGTCAACCTCTTTAAAGATCAGAATAGAAAGAGAAATTGCTTGTGCATTCCAGGGCCACAGTGCCTTAGAAAACCAAAAGAACTGGAGTGAGAAGAAATGAGTCCCATCTGAGTCATCTGAATCTACTTAGTTTCCCAAAACTTTCTGCGTAGCTGATCCATGGTTCCTGATATTCTAGCTAAATAAGTACTCCTCCCTACCCTCTCCCCAGTGATTGCCATCTACAACAAACAGGAAGTAGCTTTGTCAGAATTAGTTGGCCATTAGTTGGGTGGGAGTAAGGTGAGGGAAAATCCAGGCAAGAGGAAGAGTGTGTGGGGGCAGAGAACTGGAAGAACCTTGGCTGGGAGGTAGTGGTGTCTGCAGACCCACACACGGTAACCTGGCAGGGTCCCAAATCCCTTCTGCAGAAGTTCCATGTGGCTTTTGGAGGGTTGGCTGGAGGGGTGTGGGATAGAGAGCTGCTGCAAGCTCATCAAGGGACTCTTTGAGGGATGCAAAAGTTTAGAGAACAAACAAGTCTGTTTTTATGACACGTGGTTGGTAGTACATATACCTTTGCTAGTGGCCCCATAGGCAGACAAACAGAAGATGTCAATGTCCTTTCTGGGAAGAGCCCTTATAGGAAACTGACCAGGAGCCCCACTGGGCCAAGTCACCACTAGCTGGACCATTAAATGAGTTCCAGCCTGAGGGGAGCCTCTGTTATGTACTTGGAGGCAGGGCAGGGCAGCCCAGCCCCAAGACCATCTCCTGTGATAGGTTAGGTTAACCAGCCTTGTGCATAGATGCTCTAGGTCACCACGTACCTGGTTCTTTTGCCATTGGAAGGCCTGAAGCTCCACATCATGGCTTTGTTCCATTGCATCAGTAGCGCATGGATGTATGGCGGGTGCACCATCCCTTAGGGTGATTAGGTGGCTGAGTTACCTTTCCTCCTAACAGGTTGAATTCAGTGGGAGAAGGGGCAAGGAGGTCTCAGAGTCCTAGAGCACAGGAATTGGTGGGCATCCTGGCTGGGCCCTGAAGGGCGTACTGGGGAACTTGCAGCCAAGAGGCCTTCAAGAAATACCTGGACATCCGTGGACAGAGAGGGAGATGTTGGCAAGGACAAACTTGGTCTGGGGCTGTGGCAGGTCAGGCTTTTGCCTGTCAGCAGCCTCTTCCAGCTGTGAGGCCTCCATGGGGACTGTGGAGTGGCACGGCAGACTCAGGGTACTGGCTTGGGCAAAGGAAGGAGAAACTGCCATTCCCCTGTAGAGGAGTCCTCAAGGTGATACACGGCAGTGATACATGGCAGAGGCCTGCTAGCTACAGCCTGTGGGCCTATTCTGGCTGACTGCCTCTGTTTTGCAAATAAAGTTTTATTGGAACACAGCCCACTCATTCTGCTTTCATACTGCAATGGCAGGGTTGAGTAATTGTGATGAAACCATATGGCCCACAAAACCTACAATATTTATTATCCGGCCTTTTACGGAAAAAGTTACCTGACTCCTGGTCTAGAGCATATTGGGTTCTATCTGTGCTTTCTAAAAAGATAAACTCCCTCTCAAAAAACTAAATTCTGTTACAAAGTTCCCCAAATCCTACCTCAACTGTTCTACCAAACATTCCAGTGTCCAAGCCTCCACATCCCCCTCCAGCACCTAAGGAAGTCACAGCACTTCTGTAAGCACTGGTCCCTTCATCTATCGTAGCAGGACCAGAAACAGCCACCTCTTAGGCCACTCTGGGGATGAGGCCCAAGAAATGAGTGAGTAGTCAGGAATAAAAGGAATCAGCTTTAATGGTGAGAATTCTGTGAAACTGCCAGTATGTGTGTACTATTTTAAATTATGAAACAAATGCGTTTTCTCTGCTAAATGACATCTTTTGTTAACAATAACAACACATTGCAGACAGGTTTTCAGTGCAAGCTTAGTTGTTTATTTCTGGGGGTCCCCAGGGTCCCAGGCAGGAAACAGAGGATTAAGAAAAAAAGGTGTGAATTAGGGTGGAGGACAGCAGACTGGTGAAGAGTTTTTGACAGCACAGAGCTGTGTCCAAAGTGAATTAGGCTTCCAGACATTGCACGCTCATTCTAAATTTAGACCTGGAGTCTGTGATGGACAAGGATGAATCCAACCTACAGCAGTCACTGGGGATTTAGGATACAGACACTTAGTTTCTACAACTTTTACAAAGTCAACACCTAAGATACACTCACTAGATTTTGGTCCTAGACCATGCCATTGTGAAAACTAAGTACTACAAAGCTAGATATTAAGCAGCTACCAAAAAGTTCTAAGACACCACATTCCCCCTCAAGGGCCATATAATCCAGCTAAGAAAACAGATACATGCACGTAAAAAGATAGCATGGCTCTGTGTATAAAATTGGGATTAAGTTCAGTTGTGACTAAAATCCTCAAGACAAACCAGAAAGTCCAGGGCTAATGGGGCATCTGTCTCCCACGGAGCCCTCTGGGACTTGGGCTCCTTCCTCTAAGCCCTCCACCATCTCTAGGGAGTGTCCCCATCCTCTTGGTTAATGGCACAGCTGCATTCCAGGCAGCAGCGAGAGGCAGGAACTAAAAAGGGACCAAATTAAGTTGTTGAATTCAAAGTTTATTTGGGAGTCAAGTAAAGTTTATGGTGGGAGTACAAAACTAGAGTTTTGTTTCCGGTCGCACATTTTGCTTGTGAAACATCTAGATTGCATAAGTTATGCCTTCATTTATATCTTTAACACCCTAAGCATATTGATTGAAGAGTCTTTGTCAGACTGTTCCAGAAAATTAATTTCATCTGGTGTAAATTGATATTTTGAATGTTGAATCTGTGAACTGTCTTTGTAAGCACGGGGCTTCTCCATGTGTTTTGGAATTCTGATGTACAGGCTTATTTTGAGGCTTGGAGTACTTGCTTTTTCATTTGTTCTGTCTTTTTTCTCTGTACACATTCTCCCTTAACAAGCAGTTTTGTAATTGTCACCACTCAGCCCTCTGGGTCCCCAGTAAAGAACTGGATCCTTGAATGTCAGTTGAGAGGGTCCTGCCCTGTGGGGATCTGAGGACTCTGTAGATCTGGATGCAAAGGCAAAGGGTAGCTGGTCTCAGCTTCTGGTCACAAAGCAATGTCTTGTTTTCCAGCCTCTTACATCTACAGCTTTTAGAAATTCCTGGCTCTTGGCAGAGGTTGGTCAGCCTAATTTCATGGGTAAGAAGGGAGCCCTACTCCGCTGCCTGCCTTCAGGCACTGAGCCTGTCTCTCCCTTCTACTATCTTGAATAGAGCTCCTTTAGTCCTCCTTTCCCCAGCTTCCACCACCTGTCTCCAGACCTAAAGCCCAGCAGGCTGCAGCTTCAGCTCTGTTCACCCCTCTGTGCTCCTGTTGCTTGTCCACAAAGATGTTAATCTCATTTTTGAGTCTGGAGAAGTCTTTTTGGTTATCTTTTAAAAGTACTGTATCTGTCAACACTTAGGGATCAAAGAGTGAATGCGTGGCACCCTTTTAACAGGAAGTTCCCACAGTCCTTAAGATCCAAAGGAGTGGTCCTGCTGAAAGGAGAAAGAGGAGGAAGAGATCCCCAAGGCCAAACTATCAGGATTTATGGAGGGGAAGTGACCTGACTTGCACAAATAGGCTTAGGATGTGTGGAAAGAAGCAGAGAAGGCCATCCAGGCCAGAGACACATGGGACATGGTGGGGGATGTTTGTGTTAGATCAGCCTGACCAGTGCCAGTTCCCTGCTACACACTCTCACGGTGAGCTGGTCTTCTTCACCGGACTTATCACCATAGTTATTGATTATGTGTTTGTGTGATTATTTAATTAATGTGCATCTTGTCCTATACTGTCAGGTCCACGAGGGCAGAGATTATATGGGTGCCCAGTTGGATCCCAAGCACCAGTTTTCATAGTTAGTCCAGGCTTGGTGAAAAAGAAATGAATGAATGAAGCTGCAGAGATGGGTGTGGGGTGGCCCACGGTCTGGCTGTTAGGAGTTTGAAATCTTTTGAGAGATATTAATTTAAACAATTACTGTATGGATTCCAGTGGAGGGACAAATACTTGCTTTGGGCTTCTCCTAGGCTGGCCGGGTTGCTCTAAGGACTGTCTCAGGAAAGCAAGCTCTGGGGAAGAAGGCATGGGACCCAGCCATGCCAGGCCAACCCACCAGCAGGCCCCAAAGAAAAGTAGACAAAGAAACACAAGAGTTTTTAAGGAGATATTTGATACAGACAGCAGAAGTAGGCTTTTATTTTTTTTTAATTTTTGATTTAGTTTTAATGAGAATTTTTTTTAAGACAAGGTCTCACTCTGTCACCCAGGCTAGAGTGCAGTGACGTCATCATGGCTCACTGCAGCCTTGACCCTCCCAGGCTCAGGTGATCTTCCCACTTTAGCCTACCAAGTGGCTGGGACCACAGACAAGCACCACCATGTCTAGCTAATTTGTGTATTTTTTGTAGAGATGGGGTTTCACCATATTGCCCAAGCTTGTCTCAAACTCCTGGGCTCAAGCGATCTGCTCGACTTGGCCTACCAAAGTGCTGGGGTCACAGGTGTGGGCCACCGTGACCGGCCTAAGGACATCTTTTAAGTGAGCCAAGCTTATTTTGTCAGATGGGGTGGGGGTTGGGACAGGGCTGGGGCAGTACCTTTTTGCATCAACTGAGAAGCATACACCTGCTGGAACTTCTCTGAGGGAAGAGCCACAGGTTGCCATTCACCCCAGTGCCCAGGTCTCGGTCAATATGGCCCCCAACATTTGCCTTTAATTCTTAGGGAAAGCACGGGAAGTGAGGGAGGAAAGCTGAGAAGAAAGAAAACGGTGCAGGACTCAGCAGCAGCTGGGCCTGGGAGGCAAAAGGAGATAACTGCCAGCCCCAGAAACAGGTAGGACGTCTCTAGTTCTGCTTCGGGCAAAAATATTTATCTTCCAGAGTAACAGCATATTTTCTTTTCTTTCTTTCTTCTTTTTTTTTTTTTTTGAGATGGAGCCTCGCTCTGTTGCCAGGCTGGAGTGCTGTGGCGCGATCTCAGCTCACTTCAACCTCCACCTGCCAGGTTCAAGTGATTCTCCTACCTCAGCCTCCCGAGTAGCTGGGACTACAGGCATGTACCACCACGCCCAGGTAATTGTTTTGTATTTTCAGTAGAAATGGCGTTTCACCATGTTGGCCAGGATGATCTTGATATCTTGACCTTGTGATCCACCTGCCTTGGCCTCCCAAAATGCTGGGATTTCAGGTGTGAGCCACCGTGCCCGGCCCCAACTAAGCATATTTTCTTTAGACAGGGTCTCACTGTGTTGCCCATGCTGGAGTGCAGTGGTCTGAATGCAGCTCACTGCAGCCTTGACCTCTGGGACACAGCGATCCCTCTGCCTCAGCCTCCCAAGTAGCTGGGACCACAGATGCGTGCCACCATGCCCAGCTAACTTTTTTATATTTATAGAGATGGGGGTCTCACTTTTGTTATCCAGGCTGGTCTTGAACTTCTGGACTCAAGCAATCTTCCAGCCTTGGCCTCTCAAACTGCTGGGATTATAGGGGTGAGCAGAGTAATTAAGCGTTTTTAGAAAGAATTTTATTTTACCATTAATTATTTTGTTTCCATTACTTTACTTTGTTTTCTTTCTTTTTTTTTTGGAGACAGGGTCTTGCTCTGCTGTCCAGGTTGGAGTGCGGTGGTGTGATCACGGCTCACTGCAGCCTCAAACTCCTGGCCTCAATCGATTCTCCTGCCTCAGCCTCCCAAACTCTTGGGATTACAGGCATGAGCCACCACACCTAGCCTTCTACATTTCTTTATGCAAATTCAAGTTTTATTTCTGTATCATGTTCCTGTACCTGAATAACTTCTTTTAAAATTTCTTGTGTTGTGGGTCTGCTGACAATGAATTCTCTGTTTTTGTGTGAGAAAGTCTGTATCTTTCCTTTATTTTGGAAGCGATTTTCACTGGGTGTGGATTTCTGGTTGATAGTTTGTTTCTTTTTCCTTTCAGTGTTTTTTTTTTTTTTTTTTTTTTTTGAGACGGAGTCCACCAGGCTGGAGTGCAGTGGCGCGATCTTGGCTCACTGCAAGCTCCGCCTCCTGGGTTCACGCCATTCTCCTGCCTCAGCCTCCCTAGTAGCTGGGACTACAGGTGCCCGCCACCGCGCCCGGCTAATTTTTTTGTATTTTTAGTAAAGACGGGGTTTCACCATGGTCTCGATCTCCTGACCTTGTGATCCGCCCGCCTCGGCCTCCCAAAGTGCTGGGATTACAGGCGTGAGCCACCGCGCCCGGCTTTCCTTTCAGTGTTTTAAAGCTGTCACTCTATCATCTTCTGACTTGCATGGCTCCTGACAAGAGATCTGCTATAATTATTTGTTCCTCTGTATATAATGTGTTTTTTATTCTATATTTGCCTTCAAGATATTCTCTTTTGTATTTTCAGCAGTTGTAATATGGTATGCCTAGATGTGTATGTGTATGTGTATTTTCTGGTGTTATTTAACCTGGTATTCACTGAGCTTTATGGATCTGTGGCTTAGTGTCTGTCATGATTATTGGAAAATTCTCAGCCATCATTTCTTCAAACATTTCTCCTACCTTATTCTCTTTAATTTATTTCTGGGACTGTAATTACACGTATATTAGGATCTTTAATATTGTCCCGAAGCTTTTGGATATTCTGTTCTGTTTTTCCCTCAGTCTTTTGTGTTTCTGTTTGGGTAATTTCTATAGCATTACCTTTAACTGTTTATTTCCTCAGCTGTGTCAACTTTATTAATGAGCTCATTGAAAACATTATTTGTTACTGTGTTTTCATTTCCAGCATTTCCATTAGATTCTTTCATATAGTTTCTATATTTTTGCGGAAAGGACTTTTCTAATCTTGCATATTGTCCTTCTTTTCCATCAGAGCCTTTAATATATTCATCATGGCTAAGTTCCCTGTCAGGTAGTTTCAGTGTCTGTGTTGTATGACTCTGTAGATGCTGTCTGTAGATGCTGTTCTGTTCTGTTGATGGCTGTGGTGTGGAGCTGGTGTGTAGTTCTGGGCCTGGAACACATTCCTGCTCCTCCCCCAGGGTACAGGTTCTTTCTCTCCCCTTACTCCAGGTCTAAAGGGTTTCCACTGGTGCCCTCATGGCAATGGTGTTGCCTTCTCCCCTAGAGATCAAAGCTTTTATCCATAGGGGAGTTGGGGGAGAGACATCTGGGTGGGGTTTTGTGTCCCTCCTGCCATGGCTGCTGTCCCAGTCCCTCAGGCCTGTATCATGAGGGATGCTTTCTCATACCCTCTCCCACCCACCTGGGGTCGTGGGGGAAAGCCTGGAAAAGGGTGCAGACTCTTGCTACGGACTTCCCACTTTCTTGCCCACCCACACTCCGTCCCTACCAGTTTGTTAAGTATTCCAGCTGAATCCTTACTGCTGTGCATCTGTGGGGCCCCAGGTGCACCAGTGTTCACGCCCCATCTCTTCCTATGGGCACCTGTCTCTTCTTAGATTTCAGGCTAGTTGGCTGAACCTGGGCCCTCTGATGGCTTCTATGAGAGTTCTAAACTTGCAGGTTTTCAGCTTTTTTGTTGTTGTAAAGGTGTGAGCAATGCTCTTTCCAGATTGCTGCATCTAAAGCAGAAACTGGGAGTCAGAATTGAGTTAATTTAAAGGAAAAGATAAGGAAAAAATCATTGTTTGTAGACTGAACTGGTAAACACTTCTCTTGTAGGATAATGCCATTTGGTCTTTCTAATCCTGTGAGGTAAGTAATCACCATTCCCATTTACAGATGAGGTTCTGAGAGGATGAGAAAGGATCTGGGGTTCCTCTCTGGTCCTGCCTGATTGCACGGGAACAGCTGCTCTCTGCTGCCTTCTGAGGCTGTGAAGTACGAGTGTGAGATTAGGGAGGAACCCATGGAAGGAGGCGGTGTGGCCCTCTGTCCTCAGCCTGCACTAAAGCGAGCTTGCAGGGACTGGGCTTGGGGAGTTTAGGGCAATGAGGGAGGAACTGGCATGGCTTGGGTGGGCTGAGGCTCTGGCGGGGACTCACACAGGGACTCAGTAGGAAGTGGATTGTAGGGAAAAATGGCACTAACGGCTGGAGAGACCTGGATGGCTCTCCAGCGAGTCCCTTGCTGCCCATGCGAGAGACAGCAGAGTCCTCACAGCCTTGGAATGTGGCTCAGTCTCAGGGCCGGGATGGAGTGTTTGCCAGTGTCAGGGAATCCAGACTTGGCCCTGTGTGTGGAGACTGGCGGTGGGGAACTGTGTATGGGAAAAGCACAAATGGAGATGGAGCTGCTGGAGAACCACCCCGAAGCTTCTGCTCAGTCACAGCCTGCTCTCCCTCCCTCCGAAGCATTCCTAGGCCCACACGCCAAGGCAAAGGGTAAGAGTGCACACAAATACACACACACACACACACATAATCCTTTTGTGACTTCCCTTTGAAGTTTTCAATTATGTTTTCACTCATTTATATATTCCTTTATTCATTCAATAAATATTCATTACTGCCAAGTTCTGCACCCTGGATAACTTGATCTTCCTGAGTGAATGGGGTTAGGGATGCAGAAAGCATGCAGCTTAGTAGCCCTTGGTGCTCTGCTTCTCTCAGAGATGACCGGAGGAAGGGCTTGAGTGTGGGAAGGAGCAAGGATCAGTTTTCCGGAACCCCTTCAAGTAAGTAATGCACCAGTGTTACCTGGGTGGCTTGCCAGGTGCCAGAACTCTGCTGGGGCCACGCACAAGCTTCAGCTTCAAGCACACCTCTCCCTACACAAAAAACCACAGATCCTCAGTGTGCTATTAGCACTGTGCAGTCCTGTCCTAACCTCTTCCTCCCCCTCCCCCCTTCCTCCCTCCCCCACCCTTCCTTTCCCAGCAGACCACTCTGCTGGACTGCTTGTTTCCAAGGCTGGTCTTCCACTTTCAGCCCTCTAAGCTTGCCTTCTTCCCCTCTGTGCATCCAAACCACCATACCCTTCAAGGCTCAGCTTCAATGCCACCCCCTCCAGGAAGCCTTCTCTGAATCCTCCAATGAAAATTAATCAGACTAACATTTTTCTTTTTCTTTTTTTTTTAAGATGGAGTCTGGCTCTGTCACCTAGGATGGAGTGCAGTGGCAGATGGAGTGCAGTGGCATAATCTCAGCTCACTGCAACCTCCGCCTCCTGGGTTCAAATGATTCTCCTGCCTCAGCTTCCCAAATAGGTGGGATTACAGGCATGCACCAGCATGCCCAGCTAATTTTTGTATTTTCAGTAGAGACAGGGTTTCACCATGTTGTCCAGGCTGGTCTCGAACTCCTGACCTCAGGTGATCCACCCGCCTCTGCCTGCCAAAGTGCTGCAATTACAGGCGTGAGCCACTGCACCCGGCCCAGGCTAACATCTTGACTGTCACATCAGATGGCTTGTACGTCTCTCCCACGTGTGCCTCATTTGGTCCTGTCTTACTAGAGGCAGCTCCTGAGAGCTGAATTATGCCTGACTCCCGGCTTGTGCTCAGCAACAGAACTATGGCCAGGCCGTCTCCAGTATAAGCCTTTCTGGGGCTTCCTATTGCTCTCAAGATCAAGTTCGAACCTGCACGTCTCGTGTGACCTCACCTCTCTCTTCTGCCTCATCTGTAACCCCTTGAGAGCAGGGACTAGGGCATAGCATGTTTTGTTCCTGAGTTTCTAATACATTTCCTGGCACATAGTAAATATATGTACTCAATACATGTGTCAAAATGAAATGAAATTCTAGTTGAATAATTGATTTCTACAAGCCAACAATAAGCCTGCTTCCACATAGGGAAAAAACAGACTGGCCTGATGCTCCCCCTTCCTCATTCCATATTTCTTTAGTGTGATTGAGGAAATAAATTGAGTTATAATTATTTGGCAAAATATTCAGATGAGCCCCTCAGTCATGAGTTCTAGAACCAGCAAATCCTTGACATCGGCAATAGAACCGCTGCTGGTTGCTTCCCGTCTTTTTTGGAATAACAACAAAAGTTTCTACCAGCCTTTGTCGTGGACAGTCTGTTAAGAAAGCGAGTGAAAAGTGCCTTTGTTGTTTTTCAGGTTTCTTGGGAAGAAGGGTCCTTGGAGCTGAAGATGGTTTGGGGGAGTGAAAGAAACCACCTTTTCCTGGTAGTAGCAGAGCCAAAACTCCAGCCTTCAACCCACAGACCTGGGTCTGTCCCCAGGCATTACCACCCACCCCGGGGCCCCATTGTCATCTGTGACTTTTGCCTCGCTGCATCTCAGTTTCCGTGCCTGTCAAGTGGAGATATAATACCTCATTCTGGGGAGATACAATGAAGTACTGCTGGTGAAAAGTACACGCGCTATACAAAATTAGGAAATCCTCGTCACCAGACTTAGCGAAAAATACAGAGTGGAGTTGACTTCCAGGATGGAGACACAACTTCCCAGGTAAGGACATGGCTCAGTTTTCACCACGCTGAGCTGCTGCCTGAACCCAGGGTGATGGAGCCCAGGGCTGGCCTTTCAGACCTGGCCACACCTGCTGGATTTTGGGTCACGTATGCAGCCAGTTCACCACCCCTCTGCTCACCCAGTGAGCTGACTGAAGCTCTGCCCCGACAGACTTCGGGCTGCTCGAGCCTTTTTGTCTTTCTCATTCCCTCATGAAAATGCCAATGCTGGCCAAAGACAGAAGCAATGAGGGGCCCCTAACTCTTAAAGACATCAGGATCACCTGGGGATCTTATTAAAAAGGTAGGCTTTGGAGTCCCGACCTCAGAGGTTCACGGTGGGTCAGCTGTTGAGGTGGGACCAAGGGATGTGTGTAGTTAGCAGTTGCTCAATTTGCTAGGGAGCCAGAGAGCAGGACACTATGGAGGAGCCTTGGAAGTGTCTGGATCAAGAAAGGGGCCCTCGAAGGGGAAATGGAGCTCCAGCAAAGAGATGTGCAGCCAGGATTAGGGGTACAAAGCCAGGGTGGATGGAGTGACTTACGCAAAGACAAGTCAGGGCTTCCTCCTGGGCTTAGGCCCGAGGACTTAGGGGAGTGACTGCATGGGGCCAGGAAAGGGGAGCTCAGAGGGGCCAAACCTGGAGGCCACCATGCTGTAACTCACCTCAGACAGCTGGGTAAACTGAGGCAAGCTAGCTCATCCCCTGTCCTCAGGATGTAGTGCCTAGGAGCCTGCCAGGCAGGAGGGCCTGGAGGAAGAGCCTTTCATTTTCCCCGTAGGAGCAGTGAGGTGAGGCTGGGCCCCGAGAATCCTTCACTCTCTCCCTCTCCTGGAGGGCAAAAGACGGGCCTGATCACCCGTCCCCTCCAGCACTGTTTGGCTCAGATACTAGCGGAGCAGGGAGTGGGTCCACTGGGACTCCCTGGAAGACCACTTTACAGCTCTGGAAAGCCCCCTAGCAGTGCCTTCCTGACCCCTTGGCCTCAATTGTTTGCTGTGTCCGGCTTCATGTGCTTCTAAAGGAAATGTCTACATATTTGAGACATGATTCTATCTGACGCCAGCCTGATACCTCCAGCAGCTTCTTCACTCCCCCAAAGCTAAAAATGATGACTTAAAGAGGCCATGGTCACGGGCCTAAACCCAGGTCTGGGAAGTGCAGGCTTAGCAGCTAGTCCACTAACCTTGGCCATGGGCTATGGCAAACTTGGTTTTCATCATCTATAAAATGATGGGGCTGGGGAGAGTAAGAAGGAGAATTTGATTTTCAAACTTTTCTCTTCTTGACTGTGGAAACCTTTCTTCAAGAAAAGCTGACAGAGGAAGCAAATATCTGAGGATCCTCTTGGAGCTGCTGCTGTGTTTGAAATGGGAACTGGAAGGAACATCAGGCTCCATGTTCCTTCCTCAGTCTAGGCAGAAAGCCCAGGGCTCTTTTGGGCCTGTTGTGTTTTGTTTGAGACAGGGTCTTGCTGTTTCACTCAGGCTAGAGTGGTGCAGGGGCACAATCATAGCTCATTGAAGCCTCAAACTCCAGGCTCAAGTGATCCTCCTGCCTCAGCCTCTCAAATAGCTAAAGACTACAGGTGCGCACCACCACACCCTGCTAATTTTTAGTTTTTTATTTTTTGTAGAGACATATATTGCCCAGGCTGGTCTTGAACTCCTGGCCTCAAGTGGTCCTCCTGTCTTGGCCTCCCAAAGTTTTGAGATTACAGGTGTGAGCCACCGTGCCTAGCCCAGGGCCTGTTTAAAAACCCATGAATGTGGCCTAGCCATCCTACTTCTAGGTATTTACCCAAGAGAAATGAAAACATATGTCCACACAAACACTTGTACACAAATGTTCATTGCAGCCATTTTGGTAATAGCTCCAAACTGGAAGCAACCCAAATGTCCATCAACAGAAGAATGGATAGACAAATCGTGCTATATTTGTACAATGAATGAAAAAGAACCAGTGAAATGGAATGAATGAACTATTGATGTGTGCAGCAGCCTGGATGAGCCTCAGAATCATGATGCTGAAATGAAAGAAGTCAGATCAGGCCAGGCGTGGTGCTCATGCCTGTAATCCCAGCACTTTGGGGGGCCAAGACAGGAGGACCACTTAAGACCAGGAGTTCAAGACCAGCCTGGGCAACATACATCTCTACAAAAAGTAAAAAAATAAAAATTAGCTGGGTGTGGTGGCTCATGCCTATAATCCCAGCACTTTGGGAGGCCAAGGTGGGCAGATTACTTGAGGTCAGGAGTTCAAGATCAGCTTGGCCAACACATTGAAACCTCTTCTCTACTAATAATACAAAAATTAGCCTGGCGTGGTGGCATGCCTGTAATCCCAGCTACTCAGGAGGCTGAGGCAAGAAAACTGCTTAAACACGGGAGGCAGAGGTTGCAGTGAGCTGAGATCGCCCCACTGCACTGCAGCCTGGGCGACAGAATGAGACTCTATCAAAAAAAAAAAAAAAGGCAAAACATTTTTTATTTTATTTATATAAAATTCTAGAAAATTCCAACTAACCTATAGTGACAAAAACCAGACCATTGATTGCCTAGGGATGGGGTGGGGAGGAAGGGAAAAGTTACAAAGGGGTATTAGGAAATTTTAGGAGTGATGGAAATTATTCTACACCTTGATTAAGATGTGGTTTTATGGGTGCATACAAATATCAAAACATATCAACTTGTATTTTTAAATATGTGCAGTTTATTGTAAGTTAATTATACCTCAGTAAAGTTGTAAAAGAAAAAAAATGCCAAGAGAGTTTTTCATCTTAGAGAATTAGCTTAAAAAACAAAAATTCTCACCAGGCGTGGTGCAGTGGCTCACTTCTTCAGTCCCAGCACCTTTTTTTTTTTTTGAGAGGGAATCTCACTCTGTTGCCCAGGTTGGAGTGCAATGGCGTGATTTCAGCTCGCTGCAACCTCCATCTCTAGAGTTCAAGCGATTCTCCTACCTCAGCCTCCCGAGTAGCTGGGATTACAGGTGCCCACCACCATACCTGGCTAATTTTTGTATTTTTAATAGAGATGGGGTTTTACCATGTTGATCAGGCTGGTCTTGAACTCCTGACCTCAAGTGATCTGCCCACCCTGGCTTCCCAAAGTGCTGAGATTACAGGTGTAGTCTGTACCATCCGAACCATTCGTAAGTGAACGGTTCAGTGGCATTAAGTACATTCACAATGTTGTGCTGTTATCACCACTACCCATCTCTAGAGCATTTTCATATTCCTCAACTGAAATTCTGCATCCATTAAACACTAACTCCTCATTCCCCTTTCTCCCACCAGTCTCCTGGCAGCCACTGTTCTGTTTTCTGCCTCTAGGAATGTGACTGCTCTAGGTCTCTCATGTAAGCAGAATCATACAGTATTTGTCCTTTTATGTCTGGTTTACTTCACTTAACAAAGTGTTTTCAAGGTTCATCCATGTCGTAGCATGTGCCAGAATTTCCTTCTTTTTGAGGGCTGAATAATATTCCACTCTGTGGATATTCCACACTGTTTATATACACCTCTATTGATGGGCATTTGGATTGTTTCCACCTTTGGCTATTGTGAATAATGCTGCTATGAACCAGGGTGTGCAAATAACTGTTTGAGTCCTTGTTTCCAATTTTTTGGAGGAACATACCCAGAAGTGGGATTGCTGATCATATGGTAATCTATGTTAAATTTTTTTGAGGAGCCACAATACTGGCTCCCACAGTAGCTGTTCCATTTTGAATACCCACCAGCAACACACCAGGGCCCCAATTTTCCCACATCTTCATCAACACTTGTTATTTTCTATTTCTTTGGTTACAGCCATCCTAATGGGGTGGTACCTTATTGTGGCTTTGATTTGCATTTCCTTAGCAATTAATGATGGTGAGCATATTTCATGTGGATCCGTAAATTTTTAGCAATATTTAAAAGATTTCAGCAATCGAGAAAAATATAGTGGAATATCTGGAAAACCTTACATATCTATCTTACCTCTTGAAATGTTTCTGGTTTTCAACAAACATGATGTTGCTTGCCTTCCACTGTGTGGAGTGTCTCTAGATGGTGGCGTCGTCAATAGCCACCGCTCATCTCTGAGACTGCTTAACCTTGAAGCAGTTTCTGGAAATGCCCTTGAACAGCTGTTGATGAATCCACATGGTTTAAAGAGACTTGCTAAAGGTGGGTGGGTGGTCCGGCTGTCTTTACTTTATTGGGTTTCTCGTTTACAAAGTAAGCCAATAGTTTTTTCTCAAAGCCCACTCATCCCCATCTCTAGTCAGCTCTGGTAGCTGGTTTCTGATCCAGAGAGGAGATGTTTGTAAGATGCAGCCTAATTCAGGGTGAACATTGAGACTTCTCGGCTAAAATTTGCAATCTCTCAGACTAAAAAGCTCAAGCCATTTTAATGATATGACTCATTCTTGAAATAACACATTTTTACATATTTGGATCAAACTGGAAGTCGAGCTGAATATCGCTCACCTGTAATACCCTTTTCTGTTTGACTGTTTTTAAAGCCTAGCTTAGCCTCCTGGGGTAAAGTGGTGTTTATTAAAGATAAACATTTAAGGTCCCCTTTGGGTTCCCAGAAGGCACAGATGTTATGGTAGGAGGTTCCCAGCTGGGGAAAGTGCCCTCAGAGAGCAACTTATTCAAAATCTCACTAAAGTTGCAATTCAATTAAAGAAGCTTCCACAGCCCACCTTTGTGGGCTTTTGCCCGCTATTTCTTCTGTCATCTTTTTTTTTCTTGCAACTCCCAACATTTATTTGGTGTAATAATGAAAATGATACAAAAAAAAAAATCAGAGACTATTTGACACCTTTTTTCCTAAATGGAAACCTTCACCAAAAGAGGATAAAAGATTTAAAAGTAAATTCTTTCTCCAAAATGAATAAATGACCTAAGTTTTAATTCTTACTGAGGTTACTAAGTAGCCATCAGTATATTATTTTCAACTTGTGTCTAGGAGGGAAATTCTTACGTAGGGGGAGGTAGGGCGTTAGCAGAGAAATCAAGTTGTCAGTCAGGAGCCAGCCAGCTTCTGCCCTGCAGTTACTGCTAGAGCTTCACTGAGCTGCCTATACACTGGCCTGTTTCACGGTGGGATTGAGCAGAGGCTGAATGAATGGCCCTTTGCTAAGCTGGTGGGCACTGCAAGTTCTAGCATTTTCTACCCACCAGAAAGGCAAAAGGTGAGGTCTTTACGGGAAAATCTGATGCCCCCAGCTCCTACGAAGGCTGTAGCCAGAATCAAATCACCCAATACTTGGTAAAATGTTGAGGTAAGTGGTCTAGTGAACTGCCATCTTTTCTGTCTGGCAAATGGTCACCTAGGCTGGAGTGCAGTGGCGTGAGCTCAACTCACTGCAGCCTCCGCCTCCTAGGTTCAACCAATTCTCCTGCTTCAGCCTCCCTAGTAGCTGGGATGACAGGTGTGTACCACCACACCTGGCTAATTATTGTATTTTTAGTAGAGAGAGGGTTCCACCATAGGTCAGGAGAGTCTCGAACTCCTAACCTCAAGTGACCTGCCTGCCTTGGCCTCCCAAAGTGCTGGGATTACAGGCACGTGGCCCCTGGCTAATGTTTTATCTGCTCTTCAAGACCCAGCTGAGGCCCTGTCTCCTTGATACAGCCTTTCTTGGCTCCCCTGGGCAGCTAGAAACTCCCTCCTCTGGGCCTCCTCAGCACCTCAAGAGCACCTAGTCCATCCAAATAGGGTCCAGTGTTGACATTTTCTCATTAGCCTAGAACCCTGCAAAGTGTCTGGCACATCACAGGCCTTCATCAGTCTGTAAATGCTTTTTCACTTCTTGCTGTGGTTTCTGACAAGGGGGAACCAGGCTCCCCTAGTTTGCAACCTGGTTTTCTTTGGAGGCTATGAGACTGAAGAGAGGACACCACTAGTGCCACTGAGGGGGATGAATGCTATTCCTGTTCCCATCTTCATAGGAAGATGCTCCCAATGGCAACTCCTTTGCTGGAGTTTGGAGTTGAAGGGGGAAGTATGGGTTTCATACTGAGAAAAGCCATGCACCTATAATTGTAGGCACTTTCCCAGAAACTTGAGCCTGACCCCAGGACTGCACCCTGCCGAGCTTGCTAGGTCACAGTCAGCCTCTGCATTTCCTGGGGGACTTCCTGATGTCAGGGCCAGAAATGGGCTAGGGACTGCCAAGGGGACAGGTAAGGAGCTGAGGAGCCACTGATGTGCCAATTCCTTCTCTGTGCAGATTTTAGAGGGGAATGAAAGTCAAGAAAACAGCCATTTACGAATGCATGTGTATGTTCACTGGAGCATTATTCACAATAGCAGAGACATGGAATCAACCTAGGTGCCCATCAGTGGTGGACTGGATAAAAGAAAATGTGGTACATACACCACGGAATACTATGCAGCCACGAGAAGAATGAAATCATGTCCTTTGTGGCAACATGGGTGCAGCTGGAGGCCATTATCCTAAGCAAATTAATGCAGGAACAGAAAACCTAATGTGGCAGGCTGGGTCTCACTAACACAGGCCTCCATAGCAACTATTTTAGCACCGACTGAGTGGGTAAGTTAAATATTAAAAGTGGAAAGAGCCAGTGTCTTTATACAAAGGCTGAAATGTAACAAAAGCCCACCAAGAGTTTTGCCTAGGCCTTTCCTGGACCTTGAAGCATGACAAGATAAAGAGGGAATCTTTAACAGGACCCATTTAGGATTAAACAAGTTTTTATTGAGGGTCTGAGGAAACTCCCCAGACCTCCACAAACAAGTTTATTAGGGGTCTGAAGGAACTCAGCAAACCTCCATGATTTAGCAGGAGACAAGATAAGGTTAATTACCCCAGCACCTGCACCCATCTCAATTAAGTAAATTTACTGAGGCTCCAGAGGAAGGTCTTCAAGACTCAGACCTTATAGATTAAAAAGTTAATCACTTATGTCTTCAGATGAATGCACACTTACACGTGGACATGTAGCTTAGAAGGTATATAAACTTTGTAATTTTGAGTTGGTCTGGCAAAAATTTCCAGGCCTTCTGCCTGTAATTGGTTACAGAAATAAAAACCTCTCTTCTTTCCCAGGTCATCTACGTCTCATTATTGGCACACGAGAATAAGCAGCCAAACCCTTGGTTTGGTCCAGGAACAATAATGTTACATGTTTTCATGATAAGTGGGAGCTAAACATTGAGTACACAAAAACAAGATGGAAATAACAGATACTGGCGACTGCTAGAGCTGGGTGGGGGGAAGGGGGCATGAGCTGAAAAACTCCCCATTGGGTACTGTGCTCACTTACCTTGGGACAGGATCATTCATGCTCCAAACCTGAACATCATGCAATATACCCATGTAAAAAACCTTCTCATGTACCCCTGGAATCCAAAAGGAAAGTCAAGAGTTAGGAAAACCACCATTTGTGGAATGCCTGCTGGGCACCTGCCCAGAGCTGTAGCCCAGTTTTCTGTGCCTTTGCCTACCAAGAACCACTGGCAGGACTGGGCCTGGAAGATGTGGCAGTCTTGAGCCTTTTTCAGGTTTCTTCTAATAGATTTGCTTTAATTTAAAGAACAAAATCTCTCTCACTCCCTTGTTTGTCTCTCTCTCTCTCTCTCTCTGCATTTGGAACACAGGTTCATCAAAACCTTTTAACATAATCCAGTGGTGGCTTTAAGTTATTGGTGTTAATGATTATTTTTTAATTTTTTAAAATTATACTTTAAGTTCAGGGGTACATGTGCAGAATGTGCAGGTTTGTTACATAGACATACACATGCCATGGTGGTTTCCTGCACCCATCAACCTGTCACCTACATTAGGCATTTCTCTTAATGCTATCCCTCCCCTAGTCCCCACCCCCTACAGGCCCTGGTGTGTGATGTTCCCTTCCATGTGTCCATGTGTCCTCATCGTTCAACTCCCACTTATGAGTGAGAACATGCAGTGTTTGGTTTTCAGTTCTTGTATCAGTTTACTGAGAATGATGCTTCATCCATGTCTCTGCAAAGGACATGAACTCATCCTTTTTTATGGCTGTATAGTATTCCATGGTGTATATGTGCCACATTTTCTTTATCCAGTCTATCATTGATGGACATTTGGGTTGGTTCTAAGTCTTTCCTATTGTGAATAGTGCCACAATAAACATGTGTGTGCATATGTCTTTATAGTAGAATGATTTATAATCCTGTGGGTACCTACCCAGTAATGGGATTGCTGGGTCAAATGGTATTTCTAGTTCTAGATCCTTGAGGAATTGCCACCCTGTCTTCCACAATGGTTGAAGTAATTTACACTCCCACCAACAGTGTAAAAGCATTCCTATTTGTCCACATCCTCTCCAGCGTCGGTTGTTTCCTGACTTTTTAATGATCGCCATCCTAACTGGCATGAGATGGTATCTCATTGAGGTTTTGATTTGCATTTCTCTAATGACCAGTGATGATGAGCATTTTTTCATGTTTGTTGGCTGCATAAATGTCTTATTTTGAGAAGTGTCTGTTCATATCCTTCACCCACTTTTTGATGGGGTTGTTTTTTTCTTAGAAATTCATTTAAATTCTTTGGAGATTCTGGATATTAGCCCTTTGTGAGATGGATAGATTGCAAAAATTTTCTCCCATTCTGCAGGTTGCCTGTTCATTCTGATGAGAGTTTCTTTTGCTGTGCAGAAGCTCTTTAGTTTAATTAGATCCCAGTTGTTAATTTTGGCTTTTGTTGCCGTTGCTTTTGGTGCTTTACTCATGAAGTCTTTGCCCATGCCTGTGTCCTGAATGGTATTGCCTAGGTTTTCTTCTAGGATTTTTATGGTGTTAGGTCTTACGTTTAAGCTTTTAATCCATCTTGAGTTAATTTTTGTATAAGGTGTAAGGAAGGGGTCCAGTTTTAGTTTTCCCAGCACCATTTATTAAATAGGGAATCCTTTCCCCACTGCTTGTTTTTGTTGGGTTTGTCAAAGATCAGATGATTGTAGATGTGTGGTGTTATTTCTGAGGCCTCTGTTCTGTTCCATTGGTCTATATATCTGTTTTGGTACCAATACCATGCTGTTTTGCTTACTGTAGCCTTGTAATATGGTTTGAAGTCAGGTAGTGTGTTGCCTTCAGTGTTATTCTTTTTGCTTAGGATTGTCTTGGCTACGCAGGCTCTTTTTTGGTTCCATATGAAGTTTAATGTAGTTTTTTCCAATTCTGTGAAGAAAGTCAATGGTAACTTGATGGGGATAGCATTGAATGTATAAATTACTCTGGGCAGGTTAGCCATTTTCCAATATTGATTCTTCCTATCCATGAGCATGGAATGTTTTTCCATTTGTTTGTGTCCTCTCGTATTTCCTTGAGCAGTGGTATGTAGTTCTCCTTGAAGAGGTCCTTCACATCACTTGTAAGCTGGATTCCTAGGTATTTTATTCTCTTAGTAGCAATTGTGAATGGGAGTTCACTCCTTATTTGGCTCTTTGTCTGTTATTGGTGTATAGGAATGCTTGTGATTTTTACAGATTGATTTTGTATCCTGAGACTTTGCTGAAGTTGCTTATCAGCTTAAGGAGATTTGGGGCTGAGATGATGGGGTTTTCTAAATGTACAATCATGTCATCTGCAAACAGAGACAATTTGACTTCCTCTTTTCCTATTTGAACACTCTTCATTTCTTTCTCTTTCCTGATTGCCCTGGCCAGAACTTCCAATACTATGTTGAATAGGAGTGGTGAGAGAGGGCATCCTTGTCTTTTGCTGGTTTTCAAAGGGATTCCTTCCAGTTTTTGCCCATTCAGTATGATATTGGCTGTGGGTTTGTCATAAATAGCTCTTATTATTTTGAGATATGTTCCATCAATATCTGGTTTATTTAGAGTTTTTAGCATGAAGGGTGTTGAATTTTGTTGAAGGCCTTTTCTGCATCTATTGAGATAATCGTGGTTTTTGTCTTTGGTTCTGTTTATATGCTGGATTACATTTATTGGTTTGTGTATGTTGAACCAACCTTGCATCTCAGAGATGAAGCTGACTTGATCGTGGTGGATAAGCTTTTTGATGTGCTGGTGGATTCGGTTTGCCAGTATTTTATTGAGGATTTTTGCATCAATGTTCATCAGGGATATTGGCCTGAAATTTTCTTTTTTTGTTGTGTCTCTGCCAGGTTTTGGTATCAGGATGATGTTGGCCTCATAAAATGAGTTAGGGAGGATTCCCTCTTTTTCGATTGTTTGGAATAGTTTCAGAAGGAATGGTACCAGCTCTTCTTTATACCTCTGGTAGAATTTGGCTGTAAATCTGTCTGGTCCTGGACTTTTTTTGGTTGGTAGGCTATTAATTACTGCCTCAATTTCAAAACTTATTATTGGTCTATTCAGGGATTCAACTTCTTCCTGGTTTAGACTTGGGAAGGTGTATATGTCCAGGAATTTATCCATTTCTTCTACATTTTCTAGTTTATTTGCATAGAGGTGTTTATAGTATTCTCTGATGGTAGTTTGTTTTTTATTGCATCTATTTTATTCTTCTCTCTTTTCTTCTTTATTAGTCTGGCTAGTGGTCTATTTTGCTGATTTTTTTTTTTTTTTTTTTTTTTTTTTTTTTTTCAAAAAACCAGCTCCTGGATTCATTGATTGTTTTGGAGGGTTTTTCCTGTCTCTGTCTCCTTCTGTTCTGCTCTGTTCTTAGTTATTTCCTGTCTTCTGCTAGCTTTTGAATTTGTTTGCTCTTGCTTCTCTAGTTCTTTTAATTGTGATGTTAGGGTGTTGATTTTAGATCTTTCCTGTTTTCTTTTGTGGCCATTTAGTGCTACAAATTTCCCTCTACACACTGCTTTAAGTGTGTCCCAGAGATTCTGGTGTGTTGTGTCTTTGTTCTCATTGGTTTCAAAGAACATCTTTATTTCTGCCTTCATTTCACTATTTATCCAGTAGTCATTCAGGAGCAAGTTGTTCAGTTTCCATGTAGCTGTGCAATTTTGAGTGAGTTCTTAATCCTGAGTTCTAATTTGATTGCACTGTGGTCTGAGAGACTGTTTGTTATGATTTCCATTCTTTTGCATTTGCTGAGGAGTGTTTTACTTCTAATTATGTGGTCAATTTTAGAATAAGTGCGATGAGGTGCTGAGAAGAATGTATGTTCTGTTGATTTGAGGTGGAGAGTTCTGTAGATGTCTATTAGGTCTGCTTGGTCCAGAGCTGATTTCAAGTCCTGAATATCCTTGTTAATTTTCTGTCTCATTGATCTGTCTAATATTGACAGTGGGGTATTAAAGTCTCCCACTATTATTGTGTGGGAGTCTAATTGTCTTTGTAGGTCTCTAAGAACTTGCTTTATGAATGTGGGTGCTCCTGTATTGGGTGAATATATATTTAGGATAGTTAGCTCTTGTTGCATTGATCCCTTTAACATTATGTAATGTTGTTCTTTGTCTTTTTTGATCTTTGTTGGTTTAAAGTCTTTTTTAAAATTAGATATTATGATTGCAATTCCTGCCTTTTTTTTTTTTTTTTTTTTGCTTTCCATTTTCTTGATAAGTATTCTTCCATCCCTTTATTTTAAGCCTCTGTGTGTCTTTGCATGTGAGAGGGGTCTCCTGAATACAGCACACTGATGGGTCTTGACTCTTTATCCAATTTTCCAGTCTGTGTCTTTTAATCGGAGCAGTTAGTCCATTTACATTTAAGGTTAATATTGTTATGTGTGAATTCGATCCTGTCATTATGATGCTAGCTGGTTATTTTGCCCATTAGCTGACGCAGTTTCTTCATGGTGTCGATGGTCTTTACAATTTGGTATGTTTTTGCAGTGGCTGGTATCAGTTTTTCCTTTCCATGTTTAGTGCTTCCTTCAGGAGCTCTTGTAAGGCAGGCCTGGTGGTGACAAGATCTCTCAGCATTTGCTTGTCTGTAAAGGATTTTATTTCTCCTTCGCTTATGAAGATTAGGTTGGCTGGAAATGAAATTCTGGGTTGAGATTGTTGAATATTGGCCCCCACTCTCTTCTGGCTTATAGAGTTTCTGCAGAAAGATCCGCTGGTAGTCTGATGGGCTTCCCTTTGTGGGTAACCCAACCTTTCTCTCTGGCTGCCCTTAACATTTTTTCCTTAATTTCAACCTTGGTGAATCTGACTATTATGTGTCTTGCAGTTGCCCTTCTTGAGGAGTATCTTTGTGGTGTTCTCTGTATTTCCTGAATTTGAATATTAGCCTGTCTTGCTAGGTTGGGGAAGTTCTCCTGGATAATATCCTGAAGAGTGTTTTCCAACTTGGTTCCATTCTCCCTGTCACTTTCAGGCACACCAATCAAATGTAGATTTGGTCTTTTCACATAGTCCCATATTTCTTGGAGGCTTTGATTGTTCCTTTTTATTCTTTTTACTCTAATCTTGTCTTCTCGCTTTATTTCATTAAGTGGATCTTCAATCTCTGATATCCTTTCTTCTGCCAGATTGATTTGGCTATTGATACTTTTGTATGCTACATGAAGTTCTCATGGTGTGTTTTTCAGCTCCATCAGGTCATTTGTGTTCTTCTCTAAACTGGTTATTCTAGTTAGCAATTCATCTAACCTTTTTTCAAGGTTCTTAGCTTCCTTGCGTTGGGTTAGAACATGCTCCTTTAGCTCGGAGGAGTTTATTACTCAGCTTCTGAAGCCTACTTTTGTCAACTCGTCAAACTCATTCTCCATCCAGTTTTGTACCCTTGCTGGCAAGGAGTTGTTATCCTTTGGAGGAAAAGAGGCGTTCTGGTTTTTGGAATTTTCAGCTTTTCGTACTGGTTTCTCCCCATCTTTGTGGATTTATCTACCTTTGGTCTTTGATGTTGGTGACCTTTGGATGGGGTCTCTGAGTGGACGTGCTCTTCCTTTCTGTTTGTTAGTTTTCCTTCTAACAGGCCCCTCTGCTGCAGATCTGCTAGAATTTGCTAGAGATCCGCTCCAGACCCTGTTTGCCTGGGTATCACCAATGGAGGCTGCAGAACAGCAAAGATTACTGCCTGTTCTTTCCTCTGGAAGCTTCATCCCAGAAGGGTACCTGCCAGATTCCAGCCAGGGCTCTCCTGTATGAGGTGTCTGTCGGCCCCTACTGGGAGGTGTCTCCCAGTCAGGATACATGGGGGTCAGGGACTGACTTGAGGAGGCAGTCTGACCCTCAGCAGAGCTCGAATGCTGTGCTAGGAGGTACACTGCTGTCTTCAGAACTGTCAGGCAAGCATATTTAAGTCTGCTGAAGCTGAGCCTGCAGCCGCCTCTTCCCCCAGATGCTCTGTCCCAGTGAGTTGGGAGTTTTATCTATAAGTCCCTGACTGGGGCTGCTGCCTTTTTTTCAGAGATGCCCTTCCCAGAGAGGAGAAATGCGGCAGTCTGGCCACAGAGGCCTTGCTGAGCTGCTGTGGGCTCTGCCCAGTTCGAACTTCCTGGTGGCTTTGTTTACACTGTGAGGGTAAAACCTAGTCAAGCCTCAGCAATGGCGGACAGCCCTCCCCCCACCAAGCTCGAGTGTCCCAGGTTGATCTCAGACTGCTGTTGTGCTGCCAGTGTGAATTTCAAGCCAGTGGATCTTAGTTTGCTGGGTTCCGTGGGGGTGAGACCCGCTGAGCCAGACTACCTGGCTTTAGCCCCCTTTCCAGGGGAGTGAATGGTTCTGTCTCACTGGCGTTCCAGGCGCCACTGAGATATGGGAGAAAAAAAAACAACAGCAAAACTCCTGCAGCTAGTTTGGTGTCTGCCCAAATGGCCACCCAGTTTTGTGCTTGAAACCCAGGGCCCTGGTGGAGTAGGCACCAGGGAGAATCTCCTAGTCTGTGGGTTGTGAAGACCATGGGAAAAGCGTATTATTTGGGCCAGAGTTATCGGTTCCTCAGGCTCAGTCACTCACAGCTTCCCTTGGGAAGGGGAGAAAATTCCCTGACCCCTTGCGCTTCCGGGTGAGGTGATGCCTCACCCTGCTTTGGCTCGCCCTCTGTGGGCTGCACCAACTGTCCAACCAGTCCCAGTGAGATGAACCAGTTACCTCAGTTGGAAATGCAGAAATCACCCACCTTCTGCATCGATCTTGCTGGGAGCTATTCCTGTTCAGCCATCTTGCCAGCAATCAAATAATTATTATTCTTTAAATCTGTCTCTCTTTTTTTTTTTTTTTTTTTGAGATGGAGTTTCACTCTTGTTGCCCAGGCTGGAGTGCAATGGTGCAATCTTGGCTCACTGCAACCTCCACCTCCTGGGTTCAAGTGATTGTCCTGCCTCAGCCTCCCGAGTGGCTGGGATTTCCGGCATGTGCCACCACATCTGGCTAATTTTTTGTATTTTTAGTAGAGATGGGGTTTCTCCATGTTGGTCAGGCTGGTCTTCAACTCCCGACCTCAGGTGATTTGCCCACCTCGACCTCCTAAAGTGCTGGGATTACAGGCATGAGCCACTGCACCGGGCCTTAAATTTGTCTCATTTCTTTGTATATCTTTCCTGCATTTATAATTTTAAAAAATTATCAAAACACCATAACCATATCACACAAAGTTAGAAAACTGAGAAAAGAAAAAAAAAAAACCATTCACTCATAATGTCATGATTATAACAATCATTTTGGTGCGTTCTCTCCTAGTTTAGTGTCTCTCCTTAGCTAAAGTCAGAGTGAATGTGAAATATGAGTTCCATTTTTTGTTTTGCTTTTTCTCTTTAACATTGTATCATGAACATTTTTTCCCAAGGAATTCTATGGATCACTCTACTGTCTGCTGAATATTGAAGAATGAAATTTCTTTAGAACTGCCTTTTTTTTTTGTGTGTGGGTTTAAAATTTTTTTTTTTTTACTTTAAACTTTACTTTTAGCAGAGCTATTCCTTTAAAAAAAAGGAGTTTGCTTTTCTCTCCCGACCCTCAACTTCATATCTCCCATGTAGCCATTTTTGTCCTGGATTTTGGTACCCAGGTCCCTGGAGAGTCCCCACTTCTTCAGGGCTCTCCTGTAGCTGCCCTGCGTGGAAGGCACAGCAGTTGCTTCCTAGGCACATGGAACTTACAGGGATTCATATCCAACCTCTGGGATCAGGCCTTTTGCATCATCGTGGTAGACAGCACTGGAAGCAGCAAGGCCTGGACCAGTGCAAGCAAGACCTGTGGAATGAACATATGGGTCATTTAAAATGGGTGTATGCTCTCTGTACCAGGTGACAGAGAGCATACAGCCCATCTGCACGTGGCCAGGCAGGTGAGTGATGGTTTTTCATTTCTTGAAGAAGAAATGAAAGAACTGAATTAAGGGTTGTAGAGAAGTCTTAACCAACAATTACAGGAACGAATCCAAAGTTGCATATACAAAACCATGTGTGGTATACTTTTTGGGAAATTTAAGGGATTTTCAAGGGTGATTTTTATTAGTTTGATTTTCTATTTCCACTCTGACTTCAAGACAAGAGGCAACTCCATCATTTTCAGGAGTGACCTGAGTCAATCACGTTGGTCTTCCAGCATTTGCTATGAGCTCTCAGAAGCTTCCAGAAGTGGGAAGTAATAGAGGCACTTTGTCCCCTTCCCCCAGTTTCTCCCTGAAGTGGCATGTTACGACAAAAGCAAGTGATGGTGTTCAGGACATATTACCCCAAAATACAGCCACTTAACATTTGGGAAAGCTACAGGAGCAGAAAGGTCACTCTCACCTTCTCTCACCCTTTTCCCTTGAAGCAGATCTAAGATCCTCATTCAAGAGGTACCCTCTCCATAAAAAAGCCAAAGACAGAGACACCCAGAAGAATCTGAACAGATAGGTCCTGCTAAGTGACCCCAGCTTATTACCATGGGATCATACCCTTTTGTCCGCTAATCATACTACCCCACAGCAATCCAGTCTTCATGAAACCTAAGCATGAGTATACACGTTTACTTGTTCCTTTCAGTTATCCTTTCTGAAAGCTCCTATGTCACATAAAACATTTATTTAGAAAATCTGTATGCTTTTCTTTTGTTAATCTGTGTTTTGTTATAGGGTCTTTGGTCATGAACCTAGCGATGGGTGAGAAAAAAGTTATTTTTGTCATTCCCTGCACAAGTATTAGACCAAATTCTA
The DNA here is from genome assembly GCF_002776525.5 of Piliocolobus tephrosceles. Taxonomy (NCBI): domain Eukaryota; kingdom Metazoa; phylum Chordata; class Mammalia; order Primates; family Cercopithecidae; genus Piliocolobus; species Piliocolobus tephrosceles. The sequence goes on along the minus strand of NC_045451.1, from coordinate 32,536,831 downwards.
CATGAAAGCAATCAAATGACCTGTTCTTCCAAAGTCAGGGATGCTCCCACTCACAGACATGCATCAAGCCCCTTGCATCAGATGTGGACTCGGAGGGGGTGGAGTAATATCCTGATGGTGAGTCAGCGGCAGACCGCCCCTGCCGCACTGCCATGAAGTGGCAAACCCAGAACCAGATAGATTGCATACTCTAGGCTGCACTCCAGAGGGGCTGGGTTGCTGGGCTGGCTGTCTTCTTAGACCTTGTTTTCACGAGTGGTGGGTATTGTAACATCTTTCCAGCTAACTACGTTGATCAGCATTCTTTTCACCAGTGAAAAGTTAGAAATTACTTCTATCACCTCATAAGTTAATTCTGGAGCCCTCCAACTTAAAATTCTGGAGGGCCAAAGAAAAATAGCATCTGCTTATTATGAGAGTGTTTTGAGAAAGCCAAAGCTTTAGCAGAAAAATGCCCAGGAAAACTTCACCAGAGAGTCCTTTTCTACCACAGCAAAGCTTCTGCTCCTGCCTCTCATCAAACAGGGGAAATTTTGAGAGAGTTTCAATGGGAAACCAGTAGGCATTCACCCTACAGTCAAGGTTTAGCTCTTTCCAACTTCTTTTGGTTCCCTAATGATAAAAAATCTGTAAAGGGTACCATTTTTTTTTCCAGTTAATAATGTAAATTCCCAGGAACGCCAGGTCTTTGGGGATGGATAAAATGGCTAGTATCTAATTGCTGTGTGCAAAAGACAAAAATAAATAAATAAATAAATAAATAAATAAATAAATAAATAAATAAATAAATAGCTAGCTAGTAAAAAAAAAAAAAATTTTGAAATCAAGTGGTTAGTGCTTCAAATGCTAACTAGCCACTCTCAGGATGTTGACTGAAGTCATCTTACAACTAGAAACAACCAAAATGTCCACCTTCATGAGACTCGTTAAGGAAAATTTGGTGCAATGACACAATGGAACAGTGTGCTACTGAAGTAAGCAAATAAGGAAGCTCTCCAGGAACTGGTGGAGAAAGACCAGCCCCCACCCCAAGATATAGGGTTCAGGGAAAGATCAAGGTGCAGACATCTGAGGAAATAATTTGCTCCATTCTGTGGAGCTGGAGGTGAATAATGGTTTGCATTTGTATTTGCTATAATTGCATAAAGAGCCTCTGGACAGATACGCAGGAAACTAGTAAGTTACCTCTGGGGATCAGGGTAGGGGTAGAAAAGAGGATTGGAAATAGGGCCGATAGAGGTCGTAGTGGAAACAAGACTTTTCACTGTAATATATTTCATATTGTTTTGATGGTTTTACCACGTGACTGTATTACCTATTCTGAGCAAGTAAATATATAAGCTATTTTCACACGGGTACATCGTACTGTTTATACCAAAGCATTTTAAAGTAAATTACAGCAAAGACAATACGGCCATAGTGCTCAGCCCTGCCCTTTCTTTAAGGTAGCACTTGTCAAACCATGGGGCCAGGAACTCGACATCACAGGATAAACTTATCTTACTGGGTGCCCTGGCAGGGAAACAGACAGATATATTCTGATTAAAATATAGCTTTGCAGGAAAGCCTTTCTGGGTCCCTGTACACAGCCAGCCACTGAGCTTCAGTTCTGTGGTGTGGGATGAGCTGTCATCAGGTGTTCCTGGATCCTAATGTTATGTAAAGGTGGGTCGGATGGGGTTCTTAGACTTTCTATGGCAAACTTCATTTGGTATCCAAACACCTCTGGGAAACAGGATTATCCCTTTTCGACACAAGAAGGATCTCAAAGGGCAAATAGTTTGATTAAAGCAATTTCATTGAAGTAACTCCCAGGTCCGCATTTTTATTTTGACCCACCATCAGTGGCTAGGTTATAGGAAGAACTATGTATTTCTGCATTTAGTTATTTGAGGCAAGAGCTGTTATTGTTTTACTCTCGACCTTTTTTTTTTTTTGTTTGTTTTTTTAATGTACTGCCATTTTTCCTGAAGGATTTAAGGAAAGCTTTCACACATTAAAAAAGAAGGTCTAGGAAATTGAAATGTGGCTCTACCCTCTCTCGCAGCCATGGCTCAAAGACGGCCCCCGGGAGTTTGCCCAGTCTTGGTCTTGCAGTCACTCTAGACGCTGCAAGGGCACAGCGCGGTGCGGGATGGGGGAGAAGGGTGGGCTGGCAGTGATCACATTTCTGTTTATAAGGAGAGATGGGAAAATTGCCTACAAGTGGAGAGGTTCTTCCTTTTCCCTAGTAATTTGCAAAGAGAAACTCTGAGCCTTTTCAAGAGAGTGAGATGTTATCAGCAGGGAGGCGTCAGCCGATGGTTGAGCATTGTTCTTTATCAGTGATTTCTCCCTCTGACTCACTTCCTCCCATATTCTCAGTCCACAGTAGTTGTCACCCTATCAAAGGTGTGGCACCCCAGGACCACCTCTCAGCGCCATTTGCATTCTGATCTCAGTGGCTGCTATTTGCATTGACCTGATGCTCATCTAGGAACCATGACGTGGCATTTTCTTGTTTGATTCTCATCTTCACAGGAGGGAAGATCAGAGAGTTGAAAGTGATGATGAGACCTAGCTCCAAGATGGAACCCTTGATTGACCCAGGATTCTACAATTCTATTTTAAAAGAATACCAAAAGTTGCCTCACCTATGTGAAATGTCATGTGTCAGGAAAGAATGTTTCACAAAATTAGGCTACATGCCAAAATTCCAGCATTTTCTGTGCTTAGAACCCAGGTCAGGAAACACTGGTCAGGAACTCTTTCTGCCCAGCCAATGTTGGGAAGAGTCTCGGGGTTTGGTTCCATCTACAGCTTCTCACTGGCAGGACCAGGTCTGATTTGCTGCTGTCCCCAATGCCAGGTACAGGCAGGTGGCTTCACAAGCATGCGCCCTGTGCCATGGGTCAGGGCCCCACAGCCAGAAAGCCCTGTGCTTGGTTTAATGCTCTGCTGTCACCAGCTTGGAATCCTGAATAATTTTTGTTTGGACGAACGGAGGCAAGATGGTGCACTTCCGGGTTCTTCATCCCCACCCCCAACTCTTCCCGTGCGCGCGAAAATGCAGCCGGCGCCCAGGGAGGGTGCAGACCAACTGGGCATGCGCCAGGTGACGTCAATCTGAAGAGACCAAGATTTACCTGGTCGCACCTGCGGAACGCCCCTGACACGCCCATGCCCCACCTATTGCCCTCCCACTCCTAGAAAAGCCGCTCTCCGCCATTGAGCCACGAGGCCTTCTTGCAGCCCCACTCCTGTCGGGATGTCGGGACTGTGGGAAGTCCGTCCGAGAGCCCCACAGGGGGACTCTGCCGGCCTCCTTCCCCGGAGGCCGACAGACTTCTCCCGCACACCTTAGGTTACCAAAATAAACCAGCAGTTTTGCTGTTACACTTGCCTACCCGCTGGTTCTTTTGCGCCCGCTCGGCTGGTCTTAGAAAAACAAGACAATTTTATCTTTTAAATTTTTTTTTTCACTGTGGTAAAATGTGTATAACATAAAATTTACCATTTTAACCATTTTTAAGTGTACAGTTCAGTGGCACTGAGGGACATTCACAATGTTCCACAGCCATCACTGCCATCCATCTCCAGAACTTTTTCATCACCCCAAACAGAAATGCTGTACTTATCAATCAATAACTCCCTCAAGCTCTCTTTCCCCAACCCCTGGTATCTTCTATTTTACCTCTATCTCTGCAACTGTGACTACTCTAGGAGCCTCATATAAGCAGAATTATACAGTATTAGCCTTTTGTGTCTGGCTCATTTCACTTAGCATAATGTCCTTAAGGTTCATCCATGGTGGTGCATGAATCAGAATCTATCTTTTTTTTTTTTTTTTTGAGACAGAGTCTTGCTGTGTCACCCAGGCTGCAGTGCAGTGGCGTGACCTCCGTTCACTGCAAGCTCCACCTCCCGGGTTCACGCCATTCTCATGCCTCAGCCTCCTGAGTAGCTGGGACTACAGGCACCTGCCACCACGCCCGGCTAATTTTGTGTATTTTTAGTAGAGACAAGGTTTCGCCGTGTTAGCCAGGATGGTCTCAATCTTCTGACCTCGTGGTCCGCCTGCCTCAGCCTCCCAAAGTGCTGGGATTACAGACGTGAGCCACCGCACCAGGCCTTATTCTTTTTTAATGCTGAATAGTATTCCATCCTATGGATAGACTGCAGTTAATCTATCCATTCATCTGTCAACAGACATTTGGGCTGCTTCCACCTTGTGGCCATTGTGAATAATACTGTTATAAACATTGGTGTACAAGTTGCTATTAGTTTTTAATTATTTAAAAAAGATTATTTTAAAAATTGTAGATAAAAACCATTAAAACCCAAGGCTGATGGGAAGAAAATGGCAAAAAAAAAAAAAAAAAGGGGGGGGGGGATATTGAATGGTAACATACAGGGAATATCTGTTTCTTCCTTATTCCTTTATGTCAACCTTTTCATCCATAACCAGTTATCAGATACCCCATAGATTTAATAATAGCTTTAGGGGTGGGAGGAGAGGAACGAACACACACTAAATATACCTAGTAAGAACATTTAAAAATAATTTGAAAATATTTAAAAAGTCTATCTTGGAGTGGGGGTAAGAGGGTTCATTCTACCTTCTCGCTTAACCCACCTTTCCTGGCTCAGTCTCCATCCCCAGGGGTTGGGAATTCGGGACCTGGTACAAGTCCCTGGAGGGCCTGACAGGGGCTGAGTGTCCCCAGGAAGTTTCCCAGGGCCCTGGAAGGTTTATAGGAAAGCCACCTTGGGTTCATTTCCTCCCCTCTACCCTCTGGCCCCATTTGCTGTACTGAAATGAATTCCAGTAAGATTAACACCCTTGACAAGGGAAGAGAGATGAAAAGAGAGCTCTTCAACTTGGCCCTGGGAAATACACTTCTGTCTCTTGCCACCTTGGAGGGACAGCAAGAGCTGAGCTGCCAGGGAGTAGGGGTTGGGCTGTAAAGTGAGGCTTCCTTCAGTCCCCCACCTCCACTTCCTTATATTAGGAATTTTAACAAAAGGAGGAACATGAAACCAGATAGTGTTAATCTACCAGCCTTTTATATTGTCCTGGGAAATCTGCTTGAGAAGCCACACCACGAGGGTGAGTCACAGGGGTCCAGCCTTGCATTGGCTGGGAGGATCTCCTGATCCCTTGGAAGAAAGCTAGTCTTGCTCCTATTGGAAGGGAGCAGACCCAAAGGTTGCAGTGATTGCCTGGCTCGGTGACACTGGAATGCATTTCTACCACCGTGGCCTCCCAGCTTCTGCTCAGCCCCTGGCAGGCAGTGTGTGTGGCTTCTCAAAACTGTCTGTGAAGTTTGGAAGAAAGTTCTGACTAGGTTAGGAAAATAAGAAAGACAGTCCATGGCACAGCCAGCAAAACATGTGTGTGTGGGTGTCTGTCCCATAAAGAACAGGCCACGAAGTCTGCACCTGGTTCCAATTACCCGACTCATCCATCCCAGGGGTGGCAATTCTCATGTGATTGAAAAAAGTGTGAAGGCTTCTTAATCCTGCAGAAAAATCACACTTTCCATAGTAGCAGCTCATTCCTGGGCTGGATCTTAAGACTTGGGCCTGACAGGCAGGTCAGTGCTCTGAAATTCTAGAAGGGAGGATTTACCAGCTCTCCCATGGCAACTGTCTGGAAATTGACTGGCCACATTGACCACGGGCTCCTATCTTCTGGGTCAGGCCTCAGCCAACTCTTTTGCTCCCCTCCATCTCTGCGGGCCACCTCTCTCTGTTTACCATGGACATATCTTTTCCATTGTCTGGAAGCATATTTGAGAAAAAGAGTCAAGAAATTATCGCTTTTTTTTCTTTCTTTCTTTTTTTTTTTTTTTTTTTGAGACGGACTCTCACTCTTTTTGCCCAGGCTGGAGTGTGGTGGTGTAATCTCAGCTCACTGCAACCTCCGCCTCCCAGGTTCAAGCAATTCTCCTGCCTCAGCCTCCCGAGTAGCTAGGATTATAGGCACGTACTATCATGCCTGGCTATTTTCTGTATTTTTTAGTAGAGATGGGATTTCACCATGTTGGCCAGGCTGGTCTCAAACTCCTGACTTCAAGTGATCCTCCTGCCTCAGCCTCCCAAAGTGCTAGGATTACAGGCGTGAGCCACTAAGCCCAGCCACGAAGTTTTCTCTAGCTCTGCATACAATGCATTCTGGGCAATACAGATCTGTTATAGGGGCCTGGGGAAAGGGGAAGGGGAAGGCGGACACAATGTCCTAAAATGCGGGAGCTGGAACAATAAGAACTGGCATTTAAAAAAAAGTTTTAATAAACACCAGCCTTGGTGCCTCATTTCATTTACTCCTTACCACAAATGACCGGAGATAGTTTCCTGATTCTATAGGTGAAGGCAGGTTAAGTAACTTGTCCCTGTCCACATATGTTGTAAGTGGCAGCACTAACATTCAACTGAGCCCCATCTCAGCCCAGGGCCCATGTTCTATCACTAAGCTACCCCCAAAAGGACTTTGGAGAGCACCTTGCTTAGAGCTCTCATTTATCCAATGCATTGGAGGCTCCAGAGTCCCAAGGGACTCCCTCAAAGTCATTTAATTAGCTAATGAAAAAGCTGGGATGAGAAGCCAGATGCCCTGTCTCCTGGTGCCAGGGTAACGTGGTTGAAAGAACTTGTGCCTGTGCTCTTAGAGTCAGGGTGACCTCAGGCAAGCTGATGATTGCTGAGCTGCCAAGTCTCCATCCATAGAACCATGGAAGAGACCTACCTCATAGTTTGCAGTGAAGGTTAGATGCAAGAGTCCACACAAAGCTCCCAGTGTTGAACCTGGCACTTGTTAGAGACTTAATGCAGTTACTATTATTATTAACTCTGGCAATGGTACCATCCTATTTCACTCACACAGTTTCTCCTTGTTTGCTAAGATAATAACTAAGTCTGTTTCCTTGGCTGGAGTGGGGCGGAACTGGGCACAGGGCAGGCCCCTGCCGACCCTTATGGATCAGCAGAGAGAACCTCTTACTTGACCCATGGTTTGGAGTAATAATCAAAACCCATGCTTGGGGTCCGAGAACTGGGCTGAGCCCTGGGCTGGAGCCGACCTACCATGAGGGAGATGACAGTACAGTGACCAATGACCCAGTTTGCACAGGACGGAAGGGTTTCCTCGGACGTGGACCTTTCAGTCCTCAAACCAGTACGTTTCTGGAAATGGTTGACCACATGACTGCAGCAAGTCGGGGCCAGGGTGAATACCCTTGGGCCTCGGTAGAGCGAGGAGTGGCTTCCAGAAGAGAGTTTGGGGCATCCCAGCGGCAGTGTCTGGTATACCCAATAATGGGATGGCTGGGTCAAATGGTATTTATAGTTCTAGATCCTTGAGGAATTGCCACACTGTTTTCCACAATGGATGAACTACTTTACAGTCCCACCAACAGTGTAAAAGTGTTCCTATTTCTCCACATCCTCTCCAGCGCCTATTGTTTCCTGATTTTTTAATGATTGCCATTCTAACTGGCATGAGATGGTATCTCATTGTGGTTTTGATTTGCATTTCTCTGATGGCAAGTGATGATGGGCATTTTTTCATGTGTCTGTTGGCTGCATGAATGTCTTCTTTTGAGAAGTGTCTGTTCATATCCTTTGCCCACTTTTTGATGCGGTTGTTTGTTTTTTTTCTTGTAAATTTGATTGAGTTCTTTATAGGTTTTGGATATTAGCCCTTTGTCAGATGAGTAGATTGCAAAAATTTTCTCCCATTCTGTAGGTTGCCTGTTCACTCTGATGGTAGTTTCTTTTGCTGTGCAGAAGCTCTTTAGTTTAATTAGATCCCATTTGTCAATTTTGGCTTTTGTTGCCATTGCTTTTGGTGTTTTAGACATGAAGTCCTTGCCCATGCCTATGTCCTAAATGGTATTACCTAGGTTTTCTTCTAGGGTTTTTATGGTTTTAGGTCTAACATTTAAGTCTCTAATCCATCTTGAATTAATTTTCATATAAAGAGTAAGGAAAGGATCCAGTTTCAGCTTTCTACTTATGGCTAGCCAATTTTCCCAGCACCATTTATTAAATAGGGAATCCTTTCCCCATTTCTTGTTTTTGTCAGGTTTGTCAAAGATCAGATGGCTGTAGATGTGTGGTATTATTTCTGAGGGCTCTGTTCTGTTTCACTGGTCTATATCTCTGTTTTGGTACAAGTACCATGCTGTTTTGGTTACTGTAGTTTTGTAGTATAGTTTGAAGTCAGGTAGCATGATGCCTCCAGCTTTGTTCTTTTGGCTTAGGATTGTCTTGGCAATGCAGGGTCTTTTTTGGTTCCATATGAACTTTAAAGCAGTTTTTTCCAATTCTGTGAAGAAAGTCATTGGTAGCTTAATGGAGATGGCATTGAATCAACAAATTATCTTGGGCAGTATGGTCATTTTCACAATATTGATTCTTCCTATCCATGAGCATGGTATGTTCTTCCATTTGTTTGTGTCCTCTTTTATTTCACTGAGCAGTGGTTTGTAGTTCTCCTTGAAGAGGTCCTTTACATCCCTTCTAAGTTGGATTCCTAGGTATTTTATTCTCTTTGAAGCTATTGTGAATGGGAGTTCATTCATGATTTGGCTCTCTGTTTGTCTGTTACTGGTGTATAAGAATGCTTGTGATTTTTGCACATTGATTTTGTATCCTGAGACTTTGCTGAAGTTGCTTATCAGCTTAAGGAGATTTTGGGCTGAGACGATGGGGTTTTCTAAATATACAATCATGTCATCTGCAAACAGGGACAATTTGACTTCTTCTTTTCCTAACTGAATACCCTTTCTTTCTTTCTCTTGCTTGATTGCCCTAGCCAGAACTTCCAACACTCTGTTGAATAGGAGTGGTGAGAGAGGGCATCCCTGTCTTGTGCCAGTTTTCAAAGGGAATGCTTCCAGTTTTTTCCCATTCAGTATGATATTGGCTGTGGGTCTGTCATAAATAGCTCTTATTATTTTGAGATATGTTCTATCAATACCAAATTTATTGAGAGTTTTTAGCATGAAGGGCTGTTGAATTTTGTCAAAGACCTTTTCTGCATCTGTTGAGGTAATCATGTGGTTTTTGTCTTTGGTTCTGTTTATATGCTGGATTATGTTTATTGATTTGTGTATGTTGAACCAGCCTGGCAGATAAGCTCTTTGATGTGCTGCTGGATTCGGTTTGCCAGTATTTTATTGAGGATTTTGCATTGATGTTCATCAGGGATATTGGTCTAAAATTCTCTTTTTTTGTTGTATCTCTGTCAGGCTTTGGTATCAGGATGATGTTGGCCTCGTAAAATGAGTTAGGGAGGATTCCCTCTTTTTCCATTGATTGGAATAGTTTCAGAAGGAATGGTACCAACTCCTCCTTATACCTCTGGTAGAATTCGGCTGTTAATCCATCTGGTCCTGGACTTTTTCTGGTTGATAGGTTATTAATTATTGCCTCAATTTCAGAGCCTGCTATCGGTCTATTCAGGGATTCAACTTCTTCCTGGTTTAGTCTTGGAAGAGTGTAAGTGTCCAGAAAATTATCCATTTCTTCTAGGTTTATTTGCGTAGAGGCATTTATAGTATTCTCTGATGGTAGTTTGTATTTCTGTGGGGTCGGTGGTGATATCCCCTTTATCATCTTTTTGTGTGTCTATTTGATTCTTCTCTCTTTTCTTCTTTATTAGTCTTGCTAGTGCTCTATCAATTTTGTTGATCTTTTCAAAAAACCAGCTCCTGGATTCATTGATTTTTTGGAGGGTTTTTTGTGTCTCTATCTCCTTCAGTTCTGTTCTGATCTTAGTTATTTCTTGCCTTCTGCTAGCTTTTGAATTTGTTTGCTCTTGCTTCTCTAGTTCTTTTAATTGTGATGTTAGGGTGTCCATTTTAGATCTTTCCTGCTTTCTCTTGTGGCCATTTAGTGCTATAAATTTCCCTCTATACACTGCTTTAAATGTGTGCCAGAGATTGCGATATGTTGTATCTTTGTTCTCATTGGTTTCAAAGAACATCTTTATTTCTGCCTTCATTTCATTATGTACCCAGTAGTCATTCAGGAGCAGGTTGTTCAGTTTCCATGTAGTTGAGTGGTTTTGATTGAGTTTCTTAGTCCTGAGTTCTAGTTTGATTGCACTGTGGTCTGAGAGACAGTTTGTTATAATTTCTGTTCTTTTACATTTGCTGAGGAGTGCTTTACTTCCAACTATGTGGTCAATTTTGGAATAAGTGCGATGTGGTGCTGAGAAGAATGTATATTCTGTTGATTTGGGGTGGAGAGTTCTGTAGGTGTCTATTAGGTCCACTTGGTGCAGAGTTGAGTTCAATTCCTGGATATCCTTGTTAACGTTCTGTCTCGTTGATCTGTCTAATGTTGACAGTGAGGTGTTGAAGTCTCCCATTATTATTGTATGGGAGTCTAAGTCTCTTTGTAAGTCTCTGAGGACTTGCTATATGAATCTGGGTGCTCCTGTATTGGGTGCATATATATTTAGGATAGTTAGCTCTTCCTGGTGAATTGATCCCTTTAACATTATGTAATGGCCTTCTTTGTCTCTTTTGATCTTTGATGGTTTAAAGTCTGTTTTATCAGAGACTAGGATTGCAACCCCTGCTTTTTTTTTGTTTTCCATTTGCTTGGTAGATCTTCCTCCATCCCTTTATTTTGAGTCTATGTGTGTCTCTGCATGTGAGATGGGTCTCCTGAATACAGCAAACTGATGAGTCTTGACTCTTTATCCAGTTTGCCAGTCTGTGTCTTTTAATTGGAGCATTTAGTCCATTTACATTTAAGGTTAATATTGTTATGTGTGAACTTGATCCTGTCATTATGATATTAGCCGGTTATTTTGCTCGCTAGTTGATGCAGTTTCTTCCTAGCATCGATGGACTTTACATTTTGACATGTTTTTGCAATGGCTGGTACCCGTTGTTCCTTTCCATGTTTAGTGCTTCCTTCAGGATCTCTTGTAGGGCAGGCCTGGTGGTGACAAAATCTCTAAGCATTTGTTTGTCTGTAAAGGATTTTATTTCTCCTTCACTTATGAAACTTAGTTTGGCTGGACATGAAATTCTGGGTTGAAAATTCTTTTCTTTAAGAACGTTGAATATTGGCCCCCACTCTCTTCTGGCTTGTAGAGTTTCTGCCAAGAGATTTGCTGTTAGTCTGCTGGGCTTTCCTTTGTGTGTGACCTGACCTTTCTCTCTGGCTGCCCTTAACATTTTTTCCTTCATTTCAACTTTGGTGAATCTGACAATTATTTGTCTTGGAGTTGCTCTTCTCAAGGAGTATCTTTGTGGTGGTCTCTGTATTTCCTGAATTTGAATGTTGGCCTGCCTTACGAGGTTGGGGAAGTTCTCCTGGATGATATCCTGCAGGGTGTTTTCCAACTTGGTTCCATTTTCCCTGTCACTTTCAGGCACACCAATCAGACGTAGATTTGGTCTTTTTTTTTTTTTTTTTTTTTGAGACGGAGTCTTGCTCTGTCGCCCAGGGTTGGAGTGCAGTGGCCGGATCTCAGCTCACTGCAAGCTCCGCCTCCCGGGTTTACGCCATTCTCCTGCCTCAGCCTCCGGGGTAGCTGGGACTACAGGCGCCCGCCACCTCGCCCGGCTAGTTTTTTTTTTTTTTTTGTATTTTTAGTAGAGACGGGGTTTCACCGTATTAGCCAGGATGGTCTCGATCTCCTGACCGCCAGGATGGTCTCGATCTCCTGACCTCGTGATCCGCCCGTCTCGGCCTCCCAAAGTGCTGGGATTACAGGCTTGAGCCACCGCGGTCTTTTCACATAATCCCATATTTCTTGGAGGCTTTGTTCATTTCCTTTTACTCTTTTTTCTCTACACTTCTCTTCTCGCTTCATTTCATTCATTTGATCTTCAATCGCTGATACTCTTTCTTCCAGTTGATCGAATTGGTTACTGAAGCTTGTGCATTTGTCACGTAATTCTCGTGTTATGGTTTTCATCTCTATCAGTTCTTTTAAGGTCTTCTCTGCATTGATTATTCTAGCTGTCCATTCATCCATTCTTTCTTCAAGGTTTTTAGTTTCTTTGTGCTGGTTACGTAGTTCCTCCTTTAGCTCTGAGAAGTTTGATCGACTGAAGTCTTCTTCTCTCAGCTCATCAAAGTCATTCTCCGTCCAACTTTGTTCCATTGCTGGCAATGAGCTGCGTTCCTTTGGAGGGGGAGATGCACTCTGATTTTTTTAATTTCCAGCTTTTCTGCACTGCTTTTTCCCCATCTTTGTGGTTTTATCTGCCTCTGGTCTTTGATGATGGTGATGTACTGCTGGGGTTTTGGTGTGGGTGTCCTTTCTGTTTGTTAGTTTTCCTTCTAACAGTCAGGACCCTCAGCTGTAGGTCTGTTGGAATTTGCTTGAGGTCCACTCCAGACCCAGTTTGCCTGGGTATCAGCAGCAGAGGCTGCAGAAGATAGAATATTGCTGAACAGCGAGTGTTGCTGTCTGATTCTTGCTCTGGAATCTTCGTCTCAGGGGTTTACCCCGCTGTGTGAGGTGTGAGGTGTCCTTCTGCACTTAGTGAGGGATGTCTCCTAGTTAGGCTACTCAGGGGTCAGGGACCCACTTAAGCAGGCAATCTGTCCGTTCTCAGATCTCAACCTCCATGCTGGGAGATCCACTGCTCTCTTCAAAGCTGTCAGACAGGGGCATTTACCTCTGCTGAGGTTTCTGCTGCTTTTTGTTTAGCTATGCCCTGTCCCCAGAGGAGGAGTCTACAGAGGCAGGCCAGCCTCCTTGAGCTGTGGTGGGCTCCACCCAATTCGAGCTTCCCGGCTTTGTTTACTTACTTAAGCCTCAGCAATGGCGGGCGCCCCTCCCCCAGCCTGGCTGTCACCTTGCAGTTAGATCTCAGACTGCTGTGCTAGCAATGAGGCAGGCTCCGTGGGCGTGCGACCCTCTGGGCCAAGTGTGGGATATAATCTCCTGGTGTGCTAAGTACAGTATTAGGGTGGGAGTTACCTGATTTTCCAGGTGTTGTGTGTCTCAATTTCCTTTGGCTAGGAAAAGGAATTCCCTTCCCCCTTGTGCTTCCCAGGTGGGGTGATGCCTCACCCTGCTTCAGCTCTCGCTGGTCAGGCTGCACCCGTGGACCAGCACCAACTGTCCGACACACCCCAGTGAGATGAACCCGGTACCTCCGTTGAAAATGCAGAAATCACCCATTTTCTGTGTCGCTCACACTGGGAGCTGGAGGCTGGAGCTGTTCCTATTCAGCCATCTTGGGCGCCAACCCTTGGTGGGTTTTTTTTGTTTGCTTTTTGTTTTTTGAGACAGAGTCTTATTCTGTTGCCCAGGCTGGAGTGCAATGGCACGATCTTGGCTCACTGCAACCTCTGCTTCCCAGGTTCAAGCAATTCTCCTGCCTCAGACTCCTGAGTACCTGGGACTATAGGTGTGCACCACTGCACCAGGCTAATTTTTGTATTTTTAGTAGAGACAGGATTTCACCATGTTGGCCAGGCTGGTCTCGAACTCTTGACCTCAGGTGATCCTCCCACTTTGGCCTCCCAAAGTGCTGGGATTACAGGCATGAGTTAGCACCACCGGCCCCACTGATGCAGATCTTTTATTTCTTCAGATTGAGATGTATCCACCACATATTGCTGAACAGAAAACTTCCTAAACAACACAATTCCAGTTATCTAAAACTCATACCATATGCATCTAAAGTTGCACACAATGTATGGTTAAATCTCCAAAACATACCAAGAGAAGGGTTCGTGAGGATGGTCTCAGTAGCTCTTTCTCGCTCGTGGCATTTGGGGGTATCTTGTTCTCACCTCCCAAGTTTGAGAGACTAGCCTGTTCCCATCCATCCCTAGTTCAGTGACAATAGCCCACAGTCTTTCCTCTTCCCCTTCTGGTGTCTGGCTGACCTGCATTCTCTGGGCACATTCACCATGGTGAAGATTGGGTAGTGAGGCCATTCACAAGAAGCAAAGCAAACTTGTGTCTGCTGAGAGGAGAAGAGAAAAAACATTCATTTTAGATATTTTAAAGACATCTTTAAAAATATCACCTAGCCTGTTGCCCAGGCTGGAGTGCAGTGGTGCAGTTTTGGCTCACTGCAGCCTCTGTCTCCTGGGTTCAAGTGATTCTCCTGCCTTCGCCTCCCGAGTAGCTGGGACTACAGGCGTGCACCACCATACCTGGCTAATTTTTGTATTTTTAGTAGAGATGGGGTTTCACCATGTTGGCCACGCTGGTCTTGAACTCCTGACCTCAAGTGATCCACCCACCTCGGTCTCCCAAAGTGCTGGGATTATAAGAGTGAGCCACTGTGCCCGGCTGCTAATTTTGTTTCTTAATTTTTTTGTAGAGATGGTATCTCTCTATATTGCCGAGGCTGGTCTCAAACTCCTGGCCTCAAGCGATCCTCCTACCTCAACTTTCCAAAATGCTGAGATTACAGGCATGAGCCACTGCACCTGGCCTCATTTATTTTAATATCAAAGAAAAACCTTCAAGAGCAGGAGAAGCTTCCTGGACTAGACTGCCCTAAGAAGAAGAAGGATTGTTGCCTATGTGAATTTTTAATTTTGTTTTCTCTCTCTGGAACATTTATCTCTATATCCCATACCCTTATATTGAGCAAGAATCTTTTGAAATTTATTTGAGAATGAAAGCTTCACATATACAACTCAGCCAAACCACAGTAAGTTCTCTACCAGATGGTGCCCTTCCATGCCCGCCCCCCTAACACAACCAGAATCCAGATGGGCAATGGTCTGGGGCACAGAGCAAGTGCTTGAGCCCTGGGAGCTGCAGGTGGGGGGTGGAGTTTCCTCAGCTTTCCGTTCTGTTTTCTTGGAAACAACTGGGTTTATTTAAACTGCCTGGATGGAAATTTTTATGAAGAACAAAAACGAGAATTCAGAGAATCAGTTTGAGGTTTGTTCTCTTGGAATCCATATTCACTATAAAGGAAAACCTAAAAAGCAAAAATAAGTGAGCCTTGAGTTTTCTCTGGAGAAAGTAACAAGTGATACTCTATGGTCCTTTCTTCTGCTTAGGGGCTGAAAACCCCACAGTCCAGGCAGACCACACTGAAGTTGGTGGTGGGAACTCTGGTGACCTAAAGGGGTGGCCTTGATCCAGGCAGACCCAGGAGTGCCACCCCAAACTCTGGTTTTTCAAAGAAAACAGAGATGGAATTTTTTATGTCAAATCTTCTGATATGTAAATATGGGTGACTAATTGAAATATGTAAAAGATGCTGTTGGAATGAAATAGAGCAGGAGAAACCCTACATCATCTTGTTGAGTCTGTCATTTTGGAGCTAGGAGTCTGAGGTCCAGAGGGAGAACGACTTGCCAAGATGATGCCAGAAGTGAGACCAGAGCCTAAACCTGCTGACTCATGGTGGGGTTCTATTAATTGGCATCAACTGACGGCTTTTTCAAACAACTAAAATATATTTAGGTTAGTTCTCTCTCTGTCTCTCTCTCCTTCCCTCTTTTCTTTCAATTATTTATGCATTCATGTATATCTCTTTTTTATTCTTTTCTAGACCATTTTAATTTTGAATTCCTCTCATGTAGAAGTTATTTAGGATAGGGTTTCTTAATTCTAAGTAGTTAAGACTTTTTAAGGCATGCTTTTGTGATGAATTTTAATTGTATAGGCTGAGGCTCAGGACATTTAGCTTGTGTATCTCCACTTTTTATATTTTATAGATTTTCTTTGGAGCCAAATATGAGATCAGTATTTACAAAAATTCTGAGGACAAAATAAAATGATGTTTATTTTTCAATGGTAAGACACTGACTTCTACGTATGTACTAAATCAAGCTTGTTAATTGTAATATTGAGATTCTCTATGTCATTTATTTTTGTTTTAGTAGATCTCCCAAATTCAGAAGTAGCTGAGCCCAGGAGGGCGAGGCTGCAGTGAACTGTGATCGAGCCACTGCAGTCCAGCCTGTGTGACAGAGCAAGACCCTGTCTCAAAAAAATAAATAAATAAATAAAATTCAAAAGTAGGCATATTTAAGTATTTTACTACGGTATATGTGTGGGGGTATGTGTGTGCATGCATATACTTTTAGTTCTTCTTACATTGTAGTAGTTTTTGTTTTACGTATATGCTATTTGGAATATCAAAATTTATAGCTGTTATATTTTTTCCAATATGTACGTTTTACCATACCACAATGTCTCTCGTAACTCCAATGAACGCTTTTGACTTTAAATTCTACTTTGCCTGATGTTAGTAGATCTGTCTGCTCCCGCTTTCCTTCTAAGCATATCTGTTTGGTATCTCTCTGTCCATTGCTTTATTTTCTTTGTGTGATTATTTTAATATAAACTACACATACTAATTATAAAAAAATTAAGAAATACAGAAAAGTATGAAGAAGAAAGGAACGAATTACCAAAATTATACAACCTAAAAATAATTGGTCACAACATTTGACTGATATCTTTCCTGACACCTCTCTATGCATAGAAAGAAAGAAGGATCTAGAGAAAGACAGAGATGGATGCAGAGAGAGAGAGATAGAGAAGACACTGAAACAGATGAAAACAATTGTATCATGATGGTATTGACTATATGTGATATATTTTTGAAAATAAGTACTACACTTAATTTTAAAATAATTTAACAGGAACAAAAGCTTCGGTCAAACTGTAATTCAGATCATTGTTCTTTCCTACAAAGGAAATAAATTCCTAGAAGGTGGTACTAAATTTGAGGGAATGTATGAAGTTGGACTTACTGTGGGTTTTTTAAAATTTATTTATTAACTTTTATTTTAGGTTGAGGGGTACATGTGCAGGTTTGTTATATAGGTAAATTGTGTGTCTTAAGGGTCTGGTATACAGATTATTTCATTACCTAGATAATAAGCATGGTACCTGATAGGTAGTTTCTCATTGCTTACGCTCCTCCCACCCTTCACTCTCAAGTAGGCCCTGGTGTCTGTCATTCCTTTCTTTGTGTCATATGTACTCAGTGTTTAGCTTCCACTTATAGGTGAGAAATGTGGCATTTGGTTTTCTGTTCCTATGTTAATTTGCTTAGGATGATGGCTTCCAGCTCCATTCATGTTGCTGCAAAGGGCATGATTTCATTCTTTTTTATAGCTGCATAGTATTATTCCGCGGTGTAAGTGTACCACATTTTCTTCACCCAGTCTACCACTGGGCATTTAGGTTGATTCCATATCTTTGCTATTGTGAGTAGTGCTGTGAAGAACATTCACATGCATATGTCTTTATGGTAGAATGATTTATATTTATTTGGGTGTATATCCAATAATGGGGTTGCTGGGTTGAATGGTAACTCTGTTGTAAGTTCTTTGAGGAATTGCCACACTACTTTTCACAATGGCTAAATTAATTTACATTCCCACTAGGAGTGTATAAGCGTTCCCTTTTCTCCACAACTTCACTAGCATCTGTTATTTTTTGTATCGTGGGTTTTTTTAAATGTGAGTTTTCGGCCAGGCACAGTGGCTCACACCTGTAATCCCAGCACTTTTGGAGGCCAAGGTGGGCAGATCACCTGAGGTCAGGAGTTCGAGACCAGCCTGGCCAACATGGCAAAACCCCATCTCTACTGAAAACACAAAAAGAATTAGCTGGGTGTTGTGGCACATACCTGTAATTCCAGCTACTCAGGAGGCTGAGGCAGGAGAATTGCTTGAACCCAGGAAGTGGAGGTTATGGTGAGCTGCGATCACACCACTGTACTCCAGCCTGGGCGACAGAATGGTATGTCTAAAAAAAAAAAAAAAAAAATGTGAGTTTCCGTAGAGATGAGATTGATTGATCCATGCTGGGAAAGATAAGAGATTAACATTTTGATGCACCTCTTTCCTGCCCTCTTCTTCCTTCTGGTTTCAATGCTTAAATTATTTCAACTTTTCAGAGTTTGCAACATTTCATTCTGCATCTGAAACCATACCTCTCCTGGGTGTTAATAGCATTCCTGTATCCACCTGGATTCCATGCTCCCCACCAATCCCACTTCTATGGCTTCAGAATGGCAGGACTCTATTTTGATGCAACCTTTAGTTAACAAGATTTCACCATCAAGTAGATTTTTCACAAGGGCTAACAGATGTTGTATTTTTCTGAGTCCTTTCATGTCTGAAAATGTGTGCTCTTGCCTTTATACCTAAGCTCCAACTTGGCTGGGTAGAATTCACTTGGGTCATATTCTCTTTTCCTTCTAGACATTTCTCCTTTGCTCTGGCACTGATTGCTGCTGGAAAGACATCTGAAACCCACCTGATTTTTCTTCTTGTAAGTGAATTATTTTTGTCCTGAATGTGAAAAAAATTTTGTTTTAGTTAAATGGTTTAACCAGAATTTGTCTGAAGGTTTACTGTTAGAGATGTTTCCTAATAAGTGGTATGTGTTTTCAGTCTTGCCGATTCAGTCTTTATTCTAATTCCTATATGAGTCCACTATTGTTAAAGTAAATTAAAATGAAAAGAGACCAGGCCTGAAGAATCTCTGAGTAGACAAAAGCAGTCAGGCCTCATAAGTCATCTTAACCTTGCTTAATTTGCAAACGTTAGCAAAACTTAACTTTAGCCATTTCTGGTAAATGCTTATGTTAGAAACAAAAGTTAACCTCAGTCAATTATTAGCAGACAGAAAGTTTCTATTTATATAACTAGGGACTTTCGAATGGGATGAATCAAATAAGATAATTTTGTAACTGCCACCAATCAAGTAATTTCTTTATCTTGCTTCCATAGTCACCCTAAAAATATTTGCCTGTGATGCTATGTCATTAGAACACTGAACATTTTTTTTGGTCTGGCATACTCCAATTCATGAATTGCTTTTTCCTCAAATAAACTCTTTAAAATGTAATTGTGTTTCCAATTTTTCTTTCACACTATTCAAATACAGATCTCTCATCCATTTGGAATGTATTCTGGTGTAGGGTCTAACAATGTCATCTTTTTCCTGATGATATCCAGATGTTGTCTGGGCAGTTTGAGTTTGAGGTGCTGATGAAGCATGCAGGTGAGGCTGCGTTCAGGGCCACTGTGAATTCAGGGCTGGAGAGGGGTCAGGGACCAAGGGACAGACCTGAGGGCCATAGTAGGGACATCTAAACAAGGAGACAGACGGGATTGCGAAAGAAGGACAAGTCATGACCAACATGTGCAGGGCCAAGTCCAAAACCTTGGGAGGCCTGTACATTTAGGGAATATAAAGGAGGGAAAGAGATTGAAGAGGATGAAGGCTGAGAAAAGACCATTGGGTTGGGTCTTCAGAGATTGGCGTCCAAGGGAAATAAGCATCAGAGCCTGGTGGTGAAGGGCAAGGAAAGGAGCAGATGATGACACAAGTGAGGCAGCTCTTCCCGGAGTGGTATGACAGGAGAGTGGAAGGCGCAGCTGTGCAGACTTTGCAGGAGAAAGGGGTGTTTCTATTAGACAGAGTGAGACTTTAGCAATTTAGTGGACCTGTGAAAGGGGTCAGGGTGGGGAGAGGTGGAAGATAAAGAGAAGGAAAACCACAACAATAATGGAAAGTTGGGCAGGTAGGAGATGGGATCACATGGCAGGACGCAAGTAACAGAGCTTCTATCTGAACAATCTTAGGAAAAAGATCATTCACTGACTGGACATGGTGGCTCACACCTCCGAGCACTTTTCGAGGCCAAGGCAGAAGAATTGCTTGAGCCCAGGAATTCAAGACCAGCCTGGGCCATATGGTGAGACCCCTGTCTTCATAAAAAAAATTTTTTTTTAAATTAGTCAGGTGTGGTGGTGCACACCTGTGGTCCTAGCTACTCGGGATGCTGAGGTGGGAGAATCACTTAAGCCCAGGAGTTTGAGACTGCAGTGAGCCATGTTCATGCCATTGTACTCTAGCCTGGGTGACAGAGAGCTACCCTGTCTCGAATAATAGTAGTAATAACAATAATTTTAAAAAGAGATCATGGTGAAACACCATCTCTACTAAAGATACAAAAAATTAGCCACACGTGGTGGCGTGCGCCTATAATCCCAGCTACTTGGGAGGCTGAGGCAGGAGAATTGCTTGAACCTGGGAGGTGGAGGTTGCAGTGAGCTGAGATCACACCATTGCACTCCAACCTGGGTAACAGAGCGAGACTCTGTCTCAAAAAAAAAAAAAAAGATTATTTATTGCCTTATGTAACCAAGAGATGTGAAAGGAGAAAAAGGAAGCAGAACTAAGGACTCAAATATTGCCAAGTTCTGATTTCCATCTCTCATATCTGTTTCTCTGCGGACTGGCTTTAACGTGGCTTTCCCACACAGCAGGGAGATGGCCGCCAGCCTCTGCGGGCCTCGGTTGGCAGTTCCCCTGGGAAAGAGGCAGTGTATGAGGTGCTGAGAGTGATGTTTCTGGAGATAGACTGCCTGGGTTTGAATTGTGGCTCTGCCACTTACTCGGGCAAATTCCTTTACCTTTCCGACCTTAGTTTCCTTATCTGTAAAATGAGGTGATCGCAGAGTCTGCTGAATGACTGCTACAGAAATTAAAAAAGATGACGCAACAGTGCTGACACTTAGTGGGTGCTCACTGTTCATAATTGCTAAGTGTTACAGCTGCTTTTAGCATTATCATCAACATTGTCATCATTATTATGGAGCCGAGTCTTGATGTTAACGTGAACACCTTCAGGGAAGAACCTTGATTGGCCCATCTTGGGTCAAGTGCTCACTCTCATGGTCAGGGGGATGGGAAACCATGATGGGTGGTCCCCACTGGAACCACAAGGGTGGCTGGGAATGGGATGTAGGTACCTGAATGAAGGAAAGTCTTCCTCTAAGAGAAGGAAGGGTGGGCAGGACTAACAGAAGCTGTCCACATCAGGGAGTGCAGTTAGCCCAGGACAGAGGAAGGGACTTCTTCCACGGTCTTCACTGCCTGATCCTCCCATTTTGCCAGCTGCTTATGTGGACTGCACCACACACCCAGCTCAAGTGACTCGGATATGAGGTTTCCAGAAGGTAGGGGTCTGGTGTCTGCAGCGTATGCTTCAGGTTCTACCAGATGCCCAGCTGCCGTGTGGAGGGAAGGCAGGATCACAGGGTGGCCAGCTGTAGGGGGCTGGGCCAAGGGCAGAGGCAGGGCCACAAGGCAGGTTGGGCTCAGTTCCATTGCCACCCACTTCTTGGGCAGTTTCTCCATATACCAGCATACTAGTGCCACTCTGTTTCCCAGGATCCACGGAAAAGACGTTGTCACCAGAAGTCCATGGTCCTCAAGGAAAGGTCAGCTGTGCAGGGGGTGAACTTGAACCTGCCTCACCTGTGAAAGTGACAGAGTGGAGAGGCTGATTTCATGTCAGCACAGGTCTGATGGGAACATTCTAGCCTATTCTAAAAATGATTGCGTCTCCTCTCCTGGAGTAAGGCCCATCTCATGGGCGCTCCCTGACCCATAGCACATTCCCTTTCCATCAGTCTCAGTACAGCTGTGTGTGATTCTGTATCTCTGCAGACATTCACACTTGCATGGTCCACCTTCGGGCAAAGGTCCGGTAACCATGCTGAGAGCAAACACTGTTCTGGTGCTCATGCCCGGCATCCGCTGCAGCAGGCAAACACCGAGAGCCTTGACAAGTGTAAGCCTTGCTTTTCTCATTTGGATGGAAGATCGGAGACCAAAAGAGGGAAGACCCCTAATACACAGAACACCATGAGCTGAAGAGGAATGGCTTCTAAGACGAAGTGGCTCACAGTGCAGTAGGGAAGACCAACCCACAACAGCTCATTAGAGGCGCTGTGATTGATTCTGCAAGGAGAATAGGAGTCAACCTGTGGCTGACCAGGACAGGGGTCATTAGTTTTGTCCCAGGAAATGGCCGGTTGGAAAGATGAGATAGGCCAGAACGTGCAGGCAGGGTGGGGAAGGCCTTGAAGTTTGAGGAGGATTTTGCCCAGTTATGGATTCAACTGTGTCCTCTCCAATTCTGTATGTTGAAGTCCTAACCTCCATTACCACAGAATGTGACTGTATTTGAAGACAGGGTGTGATATTGTGATATAAGAAGAAATATATATTTTGGTTTTCACTCCTGGCCAAAGTTTCTAAAATGCTTGTCAGTTCCTAAGTGGTAAAGGTGAAAGGAGCATCTATTGTTATTACATTTGGTCTTTGTCCCTGGTTCCTGAAATAGCTCCAGAGTGATACAGGTGAAAGGAGTGTCTTTTAAAATTTCCTAAATGCCCCTTTCCAGCACACCTGAGTTTATGTTATACGTGGCTTTCAGCAAGCCCCCAGCTAGCTGCCAGATGGGAGCTGGTTAGTTGATGAGTAAAGGGTTGAAGTTTTCAGCCCTACCTCCTCCACCTGCGGGGAGGTGATGTGGCTTGACTCACCCAAACCACATCTCATCTCGAATTGTAATCCCCATAATTTTGTCCCCAGCCAAATCTCATCTCAAAGTGTAATCCCCATAATATCCACGCTGCAGATGGGACTTGGCAGGAGGTGATTGGATCCTGGGGGCAGTTTCCCTCGTGCTGTTCTCGTGATAGTGAGTTCTCACGAGGTCTGGTGGTTTTCTAAGTGTCTGACATTTCCTCCTACCCACACTCATTCTCTTCTCTCTTGCCGCCTTGTGAAGAAGGTGCCTGCTTCCCCTTCTGCCATGATTGTAAGTTACCTGAGACCTCACCAGCCGTGTGGAACGGTGAGTCAATTAAACTTCTTTTCTTTATTCGGGCAGTTTTTTATAGTAGTGTGAAAATGGACTAATACAGGAGGGGAGAGGAGAATGGAGGTTGAGTTAATCACAAATAGCCAATTATTTGATCAGTTATGCCTAGTAAAGAAGTCTCCATAGAAATCTGGAAGGACAGGGTCTGGAGTGTGTCCTGGTTGCTAAACACATGGATGTGTCTGAAGGGCGGCAAGCCCACAGAGGGCAGAGAAGCTCCACACCCTTCCCACATTCCTTGCCCCATCTGGCTGTTCGTCTGTATCCTTTGTAATATCCCTTTAAATAAACTGGTAAACATAAGTATTTCCTCGAGTTCTGTGAGCCATCCTAGTAAATTAATGCAAGGAAGGGGTAGTGGGACCCCTGATTTATAGCCGATTGGTTAGAAGGAGAGGTGACAACCTACTACTCGTGATTGGCATCTGAACTGCCAATCCCACTAGGGGACAGTCTTGTGGGACTGAGCCCTAACAGGTGGGATCTGATGGTATCTCCATGCAGACAATGTCAGAATTAAGTTAAATGATAGCACAGATACTTGGTGTTTGCCAAGGCATTGGTTGCTGATGGAGAGATATCCCCATACATTTTGGGGTGAAGTGTTGAGTGTTGACCATGTGAGAGGAGAAATAGTGTTTGTTTTTCTGATACACTTGTTTTGAAATTTTGTATCTTGGTAAGTTTATTCTGAATCTTGTGAAAGGACAAATGTACAGTAATAGCCAAGTCCACTTTAAGAAAGGACAGTGAGCTTCAAAGATATGTTGGAAACTATTAGGAAAAAAAAATATTAGAAATACGTCATTTTCTCAGTACAGGAATAAACAATTGGATCAGTGTGTTGATCTGAAATGAAGAGGCTGAGGCATCTTTAGTTGAGCCAAAGTGAGGACAGCTGCCTGGGACACACTTCCACGTTGCCCTGAGGAGTGCTCCCGCAGCCTTTGCTGCAAGCAGGTTTTTAAAGGAAAGGAAACAGGAGTGAGTTGGACAAAATTGTTTGACAGGAATTCTCATTGATTGACAGAGATAACATGATTTGTGATTGGCTTTACACTGTTGAACTATAGGGTAGGAGTTAAGGTGTCCAGCGTGTGGCATTTTATAGCTACTCAATGTCAGTCCAGAGCCCCTTAATGAGTGGCTTCAAGAGGTAATTATTTAGCTCAAGGGGAATGATGGACATGGCTGCTGATTCATTCCAGTGCCTCTCTGGGCCTGATGATTTAAACGGACTTAAATCCTCTTGTTAAGTTTATTTTCTTCTTCCTTTTGTTTCTTCCACAAATGGAACAAAACAGGAAGTCCAAAACCAAATTCACTTATGCAAAGGAATTTAGTATTTTAT
Source organism: Piliocolobus tephrosceles (assembly GCF_002776525.5). Lineage (NCBI taxonomy): Eukaryota > Metazoa > Chordata > Mammalia > Primates > Cercopithecidae > Piliocolobus > Piliocolobus tephrosceles. Next base: position 32,512,837 of record NC_045451.1, on the reverse strand, counting down.
AAGAAATGTCACTTCCAGTCAGTAGGAAAGGAAATATGATGCAGTGTTGGGGCAGTTGGTTATCTATCAGGAAAAAAAATTAAGTTGCAACCTTACCTCATACCAGTTACAAAGATAAATGGGGTATAGATTAAATAATGCTATAAATACATTAGAAGAAAATATAAAATATATTGATGACCTTGGGGAAAAGAAGGCCTTCTACACAAACACACACACATAGACACACACAGCAGAAAGGAAAAGTTTGAAGTCTTTTTTTTTTTTTTTTTTTGAGACAGAGTCTTGTTCTGTTGCCCAGGCTGGAGTACACTGGTGCAATCTTGGTTTACTGCAACTTCCACCTCCCGGGTTCAAGTGATTCTCCTGCCTCAGCCTCCCCAGTAGCTGGGATTACAGGTGCCTGCCACCACACCTGGCTAACTTTTGTATTTTTAGTAGAGAGGGGATTTCATATTGGCCAGGCTGGTCTCGAACTCCTGACCTCAGGTTATCCACCTGCCTCAGCCTCCCAAAGTTCTGGGATTACAGGTGTGAGCCACTGTGCCAGGCCTGAAGTCTCATAATTTGATTACCACATAATCAAACACTCCTGAGTGACAATGCCCCAAGTGCTCAACCTCATTACACGTTGAAACCAAGAGATGCTATGCTTCACCTGTCAGATGGACAAACTCTCCTTTTAATTAAACTTTTCATTTTGAGATAAGTATAGATTCACATGCAGTTGGAAGAAATAATACAGAGAGACCCCTGTACCCTTTACCTGAGTTTCCCCAAAGGTAACATCGTACAAAACAGCAGTACAATCTCACCACCAGAATGTTGACACTGACACAGCGGAGATTCAAAGCACTTCCACCACCACAAAGGTCACACGGCCCTTTAACAGCCACACCTACTTCCCTTGCACCCCAGCACTCCTTAATCCCTCTCAATGGCTAATCTGTTACTCATTTCTTTAACTTTATCATTTCTAGAAGATTATTTAAATGAAATCATGTAACATGTAATTTATTGGGACTAGCTTTTTTTCACTCAGCCTAATTCCATGCCGATTCATCCAGGTTGCTTATCAACAGCTTTTTCCTTTTTGTTGCTGTTCCGTGGTATGGATGCACCTCAGCGTGTTCAATCACATACCCAGGGACGAATATCTTCCAGTTTGGGTCTATTTTAAGTCAAGCTATGATAAACATTCATTTACAGTTTTTTGTGTGAACTTGAGTCTTCATTTCTCTGGGATAAATGCCCCAAAGTGCGATCACTAGGTAGTATTATCATTGCATATTTAGTGTTTCTAACTGCCAAACTGTTTTCCAGAGTGGCTGTAACTTTGACACACCACCGGCAATGTATGAGCGATCCGCGTATCCACATCATCATCATTTGGTGTCGCCACTGTTTTTATTTTAGCCCTTCTGATAGGCATGTAGTGACACATCACTGCAGTTTTCATTCACGTTTCCCCAGTAGCTAGTGACGTTGGACATCTTGTGCTTGTTCACCATCTGTACACCTCTCCGGTGAAATGTCTCTTCATGGGTTTTGCTCATTTCCTTGTTCGACTGATTGGTCTTATTCTACTGTTGCGAGTTCTTTATATATTCTAGGAACTAGTACTTCATCAGATATGCAGTTTGCAAATGTTTTCTCCCAGTCTAAAGTTCTAAATGTTGATGAGGCCCAATTTATCAATATTTTCTCTATGGATTATGCTTTTTGTATTGAGTCTAAGAACACTTTGCCTAGCTCTATACCCTGAAGATTTCCTCCTATTTTTTCTAAAAGTTGTATAGTTTTATGCTTTATGTTCAAGTCTGTGACCCATTTTGAGTCAATTTTTGTATAAGATGTGAGACTAAGTTTGAAGTTCATTTTTTTTTGGATGGGTGTCCAGTTGTTCCATTGAACATCCATTGGTTGAAAGGTTATCTTTCTTCCATTGATGGGCTTTTGCACCTTTGTAAAAAGTTGGTTGGAGGCTGGGTATGGTGGCTCACTCCTGTAATCCCAGCATGTTGGGAGACTGAAGCGGGCAGATCACCTGAGGTTAGTAATTTGAGACCAGCCTGGCCAACATGGTGAAATCCCCTGTCTACTAAAAATACAAAAGTTAGTCAGGTATGGTGGCAGGTGCCTGTAATCCCAGCTACTTGGGAGGCTGAGGCAGGAGAATCTCTTGAACCTGGGAGGTGGAGGTTACAGTGAGCCGAGATGGCACCACTGCGCCCCAGCCTGGGCAACAAGAGTGAAACTCTGTCTCAAAAAAAAAAAAAGGCTATAAAAACAATACTGTGTATTTTCTAGCAATATCTGAGTACAAATATAAATGAAACAAGTCTGAAAGGAAATGTACCATACTGGAAGCAATGGTTATATGTGGGAAGGGCATTGAGCTCAGGGCAGTTAAAGAAAGTTTTAGCTTCAGAATATTTGTTTAGACAGAGTCTTGCTCTGCTGCCCAGACTGGGGTACAGTGGCATCATCATCGCTCACTGTGACTTCAAACTCCTGGGCCTAAGCAATTCTCCTGCCTCAGTCTCCTAGTAGCTGGGACTACAAGTGCATGCTACCACCACACCTGGCTAATTTTAAAAATATATATATTTCGTAGAGACAGGGTTTTGCTGTTACCCAGGTTGATCTTGAATCTGGCCTCAAGTGATCCTCCTGCTTCAACCTTCCAAAGTGCTGGGATTACAGGTGTGAACCACTGTGCCCGACCCTTATTTTATTGTTTTTACCAGGAACACGTTTACATATTTTTATGAATTTAAGAATCATTTAGAAAATAACTTGTAGGCAGTATTCAGGGCATAACTTGGGTGGTTTACTTTGGGTGAACATCAGTGCAGGAGGCAGATACTTTGTCTATCTTTGTTTTCTGCTAAGAGGCATTTGGCAAATGGAAAGAGCTCGACCGACTTTACTAAGAGTCAGAAGTCCTAGGCTGGAGCCCCAGCTCTCCCATGTCTTCTCTCTCTGAACCCTGAACTCCTCAGCTGCCCAGGGAGATCATGTCCCTATCTTGCCTCCTCAGGGAGTTTCTGTGCAAATGAAATGGGGCTGTGAGTTTGGAAGCCCTCTCTGAGCTGCTCGCCCTGGGCACAGATCAGGAAGCATTTGGGTTTCCCCTTTGGATGGCAAGGGAGCCAGGCAGGGGAGTGCCCCCTGCCAGTGACCCCAGAAGGGCTCAGCAGCCCCACTGTGCTCCAGGGCTGCAGACAGAGCCATCGACCTACTCCGCACTAGTACCACCCCGAATCTCCCTGTGGGGACAACCAGGACAGGGTGGGTGGCACAGCACCCCATCCTCACGCCCAGAAAACTGACTCATGGTCATCATCACTTTAAAGGAGAGACCACATGATGGCAAAATGCAGGGCGATTCTGTAGCTGGTGCATAGTTGGGAGTAGATGCCTCTTCTAGCACTTTCCACCTATGTCACCTTGGACAAGGTGCTTAATCTTCCTGAGCGGCAGTTTCCTGGTGTAAGATGGGACAGAGAGTAGTAAGGGTTGTTGTGAGGGTTTAGCAATGATATGTACCCAAAGCCTGGGCTGTAGCAGGTTCTCAGGAAGTGGTAGCTGTGTGTGTGTGTGTGTGTGTGTGTGTGTGTGTGTGTGTGCGCGCGCACGCACGCGCGTGCGCATATGTGTGTATGTGTGTGACAGCAATAAGTGACAGTGGAGAGAACAGGTTGATGACAGGTTTTGTTCTGGACAATAAGAAAGAAATGAATATTATCTGACTCTGCCCAGCCCTGCTAAACAGTTCTCCACTGGTGATGGCAATTTGGAGTGTCAACTTTGAGCAGTCCTACATTGAGCAGCACTTTCTCCAGGGCTAGCCTTTCCATTAATGGATCCCTAGGGCATGATTCCCAGAGACCCTGCAGGGCCCCCCGTCCACCCTGCCTCCGAAGAATTCTCCTACCTATTAGTGGATGTCCCAATCCTCTTTGGAAAGCTACATTCTTGAGTTCAAGGCTTTGACTCCCAGCAATGCTCTCCCACAGTGGGAGAGTGCTTTACACTTCTGAAGGTGCTTTTCCATCCCCTGTCAAGTTCCTTCCCTGATAATTGTGATGTAGACAGATACCATTCAAGGGTCCCTGGAAGAACTGGGCAAAGTGGTAACCAGAATCTTGGGTGCCTCTTTGGATGCTTGATCTCCAGATACCTGGGAACCAAAGCCCCAAAGCTGAGCTTGACTTAGAGCTCTGCCTTGGACTGTTTCTCGTCATCACTTGCCTTAGAAGAGCCAATGCCAACTTGGTCTGAAACCCTGGCCTTTTCAGGAACCATTCAATGGAGTTGGGTGTTCAGGGAGGAACAATCATTTCTAAGACATACCCTGCTCAGAGACAGGCTCCCAGCCATGCCTAAGAACAGAATGGATAGCACAGCCAGAGGGGACTGCTCACTTCTCCAAGTCCAGGAAACTATAATGACTGCACCACTTTCTGGCTCATCAATCTGGCATTCCTAGCGAAGGTCCTGCCTGAAATAGCAGTAGTATCTGCTATTTAACTTGCCCATTTTCATGTAAGCCTCATGTTTCTGCACTCTCTCTAACTAGAGAGTAAGCATGTGCCTTCCCTGGTGTGAACTGAGCAAACACTTGTCCAGTTCACTTACCTGCAGGCTGGAGGTCTCCAGGCTGGAGATGGCTTTGGTTGAAGGTGATGCTTCTGCCTCTGGAAGGACTCTGGTCAAAGTTGTTGTTTTACAGCCCAGGAAGGTCTTCTGCATGTTTTCCCACAAGAAAGGGAAGAAGGTCCCCCCTCATGGGCAGGGGCCTACTTAAACTACCTTTGAGGTTAACCCTGGAAACTTTCCATGCCAACTAAGTGACCCCTGGCAAGAGACTTTATTATGTGGCAATGAGGTAGAGGTTTGGCTTATCTCTGCCCATGCTGATGCTGATGTCTGATATTCCAGCTTCAGAGTCAATGAGCCAGGGGTCACTTAGTTGGCATGGAAATGTCACTTAATGGCATTTTGCCTAACTCAACAACTGACTCATGGCAAGGGCCCTGTCTTTCCTGTAATCTCAGCATCACTGAGTTAGGTGGTCGGTAACCGGTGGTTGATATCAGATGTAAATATCTAGGCTCAGTGAAGATTTTTGAATGATTATAAAATATTTAAAATGTACAAAAAGTACAAGAAAGAATGTAATACACCCCCATGAACCCACCACCCAGCTTATGAAGTAAAGTGTTACAAATACAATCAAAACTCTGGCATATTCTTCCTCTTATCAACAACCTTGGCCAGAGTCCTTCCAGAAGCAGAAGCACTGAACCTCCCTCACGTCCTATCTTCCCAGCACAGGTAACCACTCTAATTAATTTGTTATTTATCATCCCCATGCATCTCTTTATTTTTTGCTACATGTGTAAGTGTTTCTAAATTTTATTCACACACACACACACATGCACACACACACACAATGTGTTGATATATGTAGCTGCAGTTTATTCATTTTCACTGCTGTATAGTGTTTCATTATGTGAAAATACCATAATTTATCCATTCTCTGGCTGGCAGGCATCCAGGCTGTTTTCCAGGTCTTCTGTGTTTGCTTTTGTTATAAATCATGCTGCAGTGACTATCCTTGTACATATTTCCTTATGCAGACCCGAGGGATAGGATAAGTGCCTAAGAGTGATGGTTCTGGATTGTAGAATATGTGCACCTTTGACATTTCTTTCTACTTTTTTTTTTTTTTCTTTTGAGACGGAGTCTTGCTCTGTCGCCCAGGCTGGAGTGCAGTGGCTGGATCTCTGCTCACTGCAAGCTCCGCCTCCCGAGTTTACACCATTCTCCTGCCTCAGCCTCCCGAGTAGCTGGGACTACAGGCGCGCATCACCTCGCCTGGCTAGTTTTTTATATTTTTTAGTAGAGACGGGGTTTCACTGTGTTAGCCAGGATGGTCTCGATCTCCTGACCTCGTGATCCACCCGTCTCGGCCTCCCAAGTGCTGGGATTACAGGCTTGAGCCACCGCGCCCGGCCTCTTTCCGCTTTTATTAGCAGTGTGTATGTGTTAGCATTTCTCAACATAATTGGCATTGAGTTTAATTAGATTTAAAACTGTCAGTGATACGAAATATTGTACAGTAACTTCAAAAATTAGGCAGGATTGACATCTTCTTAATATTGAATCATCGTATTCACAAGCTTGGCATATCAATTTAACTTTTTCAGTATTAGGTTTCATACTTTTTTCCATGGATGTTTTATACATCTTCAGTTAGATGTATTTATTCCTTATATTTTTGTTGCTTTTGTAAGAGTATTCTTTTCTCCAGTAGTCTTTTTTACTGAGGCATAATCACATACAATAACACAGAGACTTAGGTATACGTATACATATAGTTCTGACATATGTATCAAAACTCTTTTTGACAACTGAATATACCTGTGGAATAACCACCACCCCTCACAAAATGTAGACATGTCCATTTCCTGGGAGAGGTTCCCTTATATTCTTTTCTAGTCAATGTCCCCCTGACCCAGAGGCAATCACTATTTTGATTTCTATCACAAGATAACCTTTTAAAATTGATGTTTAACTATTTGTAGTTATTCAATATATATTTTTCTATGCGGTCCTTAATCTTACGCTTTCATTTCTGTGAAAGCCCACATTTCCCCAGGACAGATGCTCTCATGTATTATTGCTATTTCCCATGAGTTTCAGGCCCTTCCCTGAGAATATCTTCAGAAGGGGGATAGGGAAGAGAAGGGCTCTGAGTATCCACAGTGGAGAACTAGACTCATTTTTAGGCAAAGGCCCATGAAGGTTTTCTTTAGCTTTCTAATACTTAGAAAATGAATGACTTACAACTGTCAGTAAACTCACCTCACTACCTTTCCGTTAATTATCTCAGAGGAAGATAGAAATCACACCCTCACATCAAGCTTGTCTGGGTGTAATCACTGACTCAGACATTTGGGTTGAAAGAGTGCTCTGGGCAAATGAACATTCTTGTGGGTAGATACATCTAGTCACAAACATGTTTGACTCAGCAGCCTCTTTTCTGTGCTGCAAGAAGGGAAGGCAACCCATGGGCACTTGAGCTCAAGCTCCAGTTTCATCATCTGTAATGTAAGTGGAGCTCATTTCCATTTCGATTTGGTTGGTGTTGTGTCCTCCTTTCCCATTGTATCTCCTTCAGTCCTCAAATCACCTCTGTGGGGGTAGGTTTTCTCCCGTTTTACAGATGATGAAACTGAGGCCAGTGGAGGTTAAGCAACTAGTGAGAGGTGGCATGATAATAATATCCAATCATTTACCCTCCAGGGCTGCTCTAAAGATCCAGTGAGATAACAGATGAGAAAGGGCCCTGAGAACTGTGCTGGTTAGTTTATCATACCTGCCACCCCCTGCCAGTTCCCAGCAAACCATGTAACTGAGAGGAAAATACTTACTAAAAGATATGCTGGTTGTCATCATTGTCATTGTCATCCTTGCTACTCCTACTGATTGTTTATTGTGTGCCATGCATTGTGCTGGGCATTGATCATACATTAGTTTCACTGGGAGACTGAAGACTTTTGACTTTTGCTTACAAGGCAGATACTCTGACCATTGGTCACCACCTCACTGACTCCAACGTCCTTCCATCCTCTCTAGCCTCAGAGCCTCCCCCTGTTTTGAGAATGTCCACTTACTGTTCCTCCTGCCTGAGACTGTCCTTCCCTAGTGAGTTTCTGGGTCCTGCACCCTCATTTCACTCCAGCTCAAAGAGACTTTCCTGATCCTTCCCTGAAATAGCACACACCCCACCCCACAACCTCAGTTACTTCCCACATTCTCCTGGCTTTACTCTTCTTTACTGAACCTACTACCACCTGACCCTAAGTACATATCCATTTACGAACTGTCAATTTCCTCCATGTGAGTGTAAGCTTAGTGAGGACAGGGACCTCCCTCCATTTGTCCACTGCTGCTCCCAGTGCCTAGTACAGTGCCCAGCACACAGCAGGGCCCTGATCAGGACGTGTTGTTGGTGAATAGCGGCAGAACCCACCACTGTCACTGAGCACAGGGGAATGCCTGCAGTCTCCACAACCACTCAGTCACTGACCCCCGATTCTTATTCCTGTCTCCCCATCACTGGGGCCTCTTGGGCCCACGGACCTGGAAGGAGACTCTCCAATGCGGGTGACCAGGGGACCCAGTGAATGAACGTTTCAGAGAGAACCGTGACTGGCCCCTCACAAACGTTCCACTCTGGAGTGCAGCTGGGCTTGCTGGCGGCCCCATGCTGGACAGGCACCTCTGTGGATGGACTCAGAAAATTCCAACGGTTCTGTCAGGGCAGATCATGGGGCAATCAAGTGCAGACGGGCGAACTAAGGAAACACAGTGGAATAAAACCAAATAAGCTGGTGGAAAAGCAAAGGAGAGAGCCCATGAGTGAGTCCTGGGGCTGCTCTGAGAGAAACTAGAGAGCCTTTGCAGAGAGAAAGTGCGGCTAAATAATGGCGTTAATTCACCTTCCTGCCCAGTGCCCTCGAGGCCACAAGATAGGGTTTAGGGAGCACTTCCCAAGATAGTCCACTGACTTCATGGGGAGTGAATAGCTACCATCAACTGCATTTAGCTCCTGGGCCTGTAGGGCTCAGAATACTTCAGAAGGATTTGTGGCCTGGAGTGTGCCTGCCTGACAAATACTAAGTAACTGCAGCTGGGGGTGGGACATGGTTGGGGGGAGGGGGGAGGACAAGGCAGTGGCAGGTGTGCATCAGTGCACCTGCTTACTTCCTCCTCAGAGCCCTTCTGAGCTGCTAAACCAACCTATTCCTTTAACTTGGCCCATCCCTTCATTTCCCATAAGGGACACTTTTAGTTAATTTAATTAACCCTCCCGGTCTTTATGGTCTGCCCACTCCTCACCAATGTGGTGGAGAGGGAAGGTGCCCAATGCTACAGTGACTGTGTCTGGAGTCACCCTTGCCAGGTCCCGTCCACTTTACCAGGAGTCATGGGTGGCTTGATTTAGAATTCAAATCTTCCTTCCTCTCCCCCTACTATGAGTTATTTCTGGAATTTGCAAGGTTGGGATTAATTCTCTAGGAGCATGTTGGGCCTCATTGCCTGCGTTACATTTTATGATGTTTAATCTGGTGAAATGGGATTAAAATAGTGTGACTCTATACCCCGACTTGCCTGAGATGGGCCTACCTTATGCCTGTTGTCCTGGCATAATTATTAATAGTTCCTCTTTCACTCTCAAAAGTGTCCCAGCTTGAGCAATAACCGATAGGGTCACCCTGGCTCAAAGAATTATCAGAAACTGCCTGGAAGGGGAAAGAAGTCAGCCTGGGGTGTTCTGGGTAGAGGTAGCTTTGTCCTAACCTGGGCTTTGGTCTGGCGGATGGGCCAGGCTGAGGTCTCTGGGCCTCCTGTCCTTCATGGAAAGAGCTGGGCCCTCTTCTGGATCCTGCCCTTGCCAACTCCCAGAGTCCTTGCTGCCCACCTGGTCTCTTGTCACAGAGCAGCTCTGACCCTCTGACCCCAGACTTTGAATGCCCTGCAGTCTATGTGAGGGCACAGGCAGGAAAGACCCTGCCAAGACCAGCTGGGTCGGGGAGACCCTAACCCAGCGACGCTAGAGGAATTAAAGACACACACACAGAAATATAGAGGTGTGAAGTGGGAAATCAGGGGTCTCACAGCCTTCAGAGCTGAGAGCCTCTAAAAGAGATTCCCCCACATATTTATTAACAGCAAGCCAGTCATTAGCATTGTTTCTATAGATATTAAATTAACTAAAAGTATCCCTTATGGGAAACAAAGGAATGGGCTGAATTAAAGGAATAGGTTGGGCTAGTTAACTGCAGCAGGAGCATGTCCTTAAGGCACAGATTGCTCATGCTATTGTTTGTGACTTAAGAAAGCCTTTAAGCGGTTTTCCGCCCTGGGTGGGCCAGGTGTTCCTTGCCCTCATTCTGGTAAACCCACAACCTTCAGCGTGGGCATTATGGCCATCATGAACATGTCATAGTGCTGCAGAGATTTTGTTTATGGCCAGATTTTGGGGGGCCTGTTCCCAACAGATCCCACCCACTCCTGGAAATGATGTCTTCCTTTGTGCGCCCTTCGCCTCTTCGGCATCTCCTGGGATCATTTTCTCTTCCATCTTGTCTCCCTTCTGTCCTGAATTGTGGCAAAGATGAGATCAAGAATTTGGGGACCAAACCAAGCCAGTGTGTGACAGCCAATGTGTGGCTCTGGATGAGCAGGACGGAGGGAAGGGAAGATAAACGTGAGAGCTGGGGCAGACTTGGAGACCCTCTTGGCCCCATTGCAGATGAGGGGGTGAGGTTCAGAGGTCACTGACCATTAACCTTCCCACTGTCCAGCACCCACTGTGGGCCGGGTGCTGTTCTCAGCGTGGAGGTAGAGTGGTGATGAAGATGCTTGCCTCTGCCCTCAGAGCAAAATCAAGTGGAAGCAAGCTGAGAGGAAAGACAGCATTCAGAATAAAGGCCACAGAGACCGTGAGGCCATAGAGTGGTTGGTGGCGGGCCAGTGAGTCAAGGGCGAGTCTGTGAAGATGACATTTGGGCAGTGACATGAATGAGGAGACAGTGTTGGGGAGGATGCCAGGCAGGGGAGGAGCCTGGCAGGGGCTGGGGGTAGGAGCTGGGGTTTGCTGAGCAGCTGAGGGCAGCAGGTGGGGTGGGGCTGTCAGGGATGGGTGGGGTTGTGTTGGGTGGGCAGGGAGGTGGGAGGGGCTGGAGTAGGCAGAGCGGATGAAGCCAGAAGGACTTTTGGGGTGTTTCTCCAAATGCAATGGAAAATCACTGCAGAATTTTAAGCAGGAGGTTGACTTGAGGTGGCCGTTGTGTTAAGAACAGGCTCCAGGGTGGCAGGAGTGGAAGTCAGAAGACCACTGGGAGGCTGTTGCAGTGCCCAGGTGGCCTGGACCAGGGCATCAGTGTCGGGGAATGAAGGAGCCCGCCTGGGATGTGTTGCGGGGGTGCTGCCAACCGGGACTTGCAGGGTGATGGGCTGGGGCAAAAAGAGTAAGAGGAATCCAGCCAGGGCCCTGCATCCACCTGGCAAATTTATTCCATTGAGCAAAGCCAGACACAAAATCACACCCAGTCATATTTTCATTAGTGGTATTTGTTTTTAATCACCACACAGAGCTATTGTGAGGACCAAATAAAGAAATGGATGTGAAGCTATGCTGCGAACTGCGCCGTGTGGGGTGTTTTCTCATTGTCCAGGTAGCAGTCGGCATGAGGCCGGTGTTTTCACAGCTTCTCCTCCTCCCTCACCCCCAGTGCTATTAACATCAACTTGGAGTTTCCCGAGGGATGATTTAGCTTCCTGATGGTCCAGAAGCTGCCCTGACTCTTTCTCCTGCTGGCTGATGGAGGTGGGTTTCCACAATGCAAAGTGCCTACAAGCTGTCAACAAGTTCAAACTGATCAACTCCAAGGGAGAAGGTGGTGGGCATTGGGGATAAGAGGCTATGACCTATCAGGAGGTTTTATTCATCCTTGCAGCGCCTCCTTCCCGTACTATTCACAGACTCACAGTGATTTAGAGGCCCTCCGTTGGGCGGGACTAATTATGTTGGTACCTGTGCTCTGGGCAGGGTTTCTCAAAGTGGGTTCCCTTGAGATACTGAGTGATAAAGGGTGTGTTCCCTGGTCACCTCCCTTTGGGGAGCTGCCGCACCTGCGCACTGCCTCTTCCTCTTTCAGCTGACCAGTGAGTGTTTAGCCTTTTGAGAGCTCTGAGAAGCCCTGCAGTGAAGAAATCTATAGAACCCTGAGTATGTCTCAAACTGACTTCACCACGAACCCTCAAGCCCTTATTTCACCCTTAGGAGCTGCTGCGGGGACTGGGAGGTGTGTGTTGAGAGAGTGGGGATCATGTCCAACATCCAGTTTATTCAGGATCAGCCTTGTGCTGGGAAATCCAGGCCTTCACCGAGCATGTGAGCGTCCCCCCTCCCCCCAACCCGTTGTAAGGAGCTTACAGTCCGGTCAGCGACACAGTACCAGGGGCTGGGGGCGGGGCCCATCCACTGCATGGGACTGCTCTGGCTACAGGAAGTGTGTGTGTGTGTGTAGAGAGTGGGGGG
>NC_045451.1:32493739-32500313 GCF_002776525.5 Piliocolobus tephrosceles | reverse complement strand
CACATACACATATACACACATACACATATACACACATACACATACACATACACACACACACATATACACGCACATACACACATACACAAATACACACACATACACACGCACAGACACACATGCACACACACTCCTTGGGGCTCTTCGCTGTCCTGTGGCCCAGTGGCCCATGGAAAAGGATGCCAGGAGAGAAATGGGTGGGCTGGTCTTGTGGAATCTGGCAGCCAGGGCAGCCGCCATCTGAAGGCAGGAGGATCTGGAGGGGCCCAGAGGCTGTGTTGACCAGAACGTTCTCTCTGCCCAGAATTCTACGGTTAGAATCTTTGAATGGAGGCTGTTGGGCCTCCAACAGGCCCTCAACGTGCACACTGGACACAGGGCAGGACAGAGTGGCTGGGCAGGATCGCTGCCGTCTTGGGGCCTGGACTCACGGGGCGCTGGGAGGATGACTGCTGATGAATGGTGCACAGAGGCAGCCATGCAGGGGCCCAGGAGGACAGAGCTGGATGGATGAGCCCAGTGGGGCCAGGTACCTGGAGACCAGGAAGGGACCACTGCAGATGGGGTGGCATCAAAGTCCTCCCTGAGCCACCCTTCAAGCCAGGTTTGGGTTAGGTGACCTACACTGGAGTTCTGGCAGTGCCAGTGTATCAGGCGGAAGCTTGGCCCAGGGGTGGAAGATGGAGCCCCTCATGGGTAAGGCAAGGTGGCAATGCAGACCGTGGTCGAGGCTGCATGCTCCAGGACATCAGGGAGTGCTCACCTCAGCCAACACCCAGTTTTTCCAGTTCTTTGGTGACCCAAGTGCCCTGTTCAATGTAGCACCAAAGAACCTCAAGGGTGGCAGCCAGCAGCCCCAGTCAAAGGCCCAGCAGCCTCGGGTGGACTCTGGTAGAGACGCTAAACCCTGGCTGCCACCCAGTGCGCTGCCCCACTGGGCCTCCCGGGCTGACCTCCAGCTCAGGTTACCCAGGTGAGTGGTGGCCAGAGACCGCACTGCTCCCTGTTTGCGCCTTCAGGTCCTGCGCTCGCCCTGCCCGAGGGACCTGACCCCAGAGCCCTGAATACCGTGAGAAAGGCAGGGGACACAAGACAGGGAGTGACCGTCATCCCTCAGCCTCACCCCACACTGGATGGGTGAGGTCTCTGCAGGCCACCCCCGGGGCTCTGAGTCCAGGCATCTGCCGCTTTCGGGAACCACAGAGAGGGCCAGATGAGGACACAGATTGCCTTTACCTGCCCCACCTCCACGGGAAGCTGAAGCCTAGGGGTCCTGCCTGGGAGCCCCGTTTTTGCAAGCCGTCTCCTACCTTCCTGGCTCCCTCCCCTCTGGTCCTCTCCCCCATCTTCCCCCTCTCCTCCTGCTCTCTTCATCCCTTCTGTGATCCCCTTTCTTCCTCATCTCTGCTTCCTCCCTGTCTTCAACGAGGAAACGTATGCCCACTCTTTCCTTTCCTTGTTCTGTTCTCACAATTTTCCGCATCCCTTCCTAACTCTCCCTCAGCCCCTCAAGAGGATGGCCTTGTAATAATGGCAAGCATCCTCTTCTGTCTAGGGGGCACTGGAGTGAGGTGGAGGCTGCCGTTGAGAGGTTTGTTCAGGAAACCCCAAACGGAGAAGGTGATATGCTGATATGCCCTGAGTTAGCAACTGCAAAGAAAAGAGAAGTCCACATAAGCCTCGGTTTTCCTAGGCCTGACACGAATCGGGCTGATTTTTCTGGGAAGAGCAAAAGATCAGGGAGTGTGGACACAGACTCTGTTAACCTTCTTAACATCTGGGAGCCAGGGTGTGTTGGGAGAGGGCTGTACAGGGTTAGAATGCTCTGGGAAAAGGGTCTTGGGAAGTGTGGTCTCAGTAGGTTTTTTGGAACCCCTGGGCTCTATTTCTTATTTTGATTAGCTCTGAAAGCATCCTGGGAGGTCAGCAGGTGAGTTTTGGGCATTTGTACAACAATGAAAGAGACAAAATGCCACCTGTGTGGGGCTCAGCCTCTGGTACAGCATCCAGCCTTGTGGAGTGCAAGGAGACCACCCGCCTCCAGCCGGTTATTCAGGGCACCTGCCTTCTGCCCCGCTCAGCTGTTGATGGGAGCCATGGTCTTGGACAGACCATTTCCCTCTCTGGGTCTCAGGAGCCTCAGTGTAAAGTGGGAGTTAGACCCACTAGGCTTCAAGCGATGGGATTCCATGTGGACAGCAAAGGGAGTCTCTGACACTCCCTCCTTGCCAACATAGCCGCTTTGTCGGCACGCATGTTTATTTTTTCCTTCCTTTGAGAAGTAGCTAAACTAACGGGAATGCTCCTATGGTGCCCTTCTCCCCATTTGTATTGTTACTGGAAGATGTTCACTAAGCATGCGGGGAAGGAGGCCTGGCAGGATGCCCAGGACTTGAAGGAGCCCTGGACTGAGCGAAGCCAGCTCCTGGTGGGGCCTGGGCGCTGCCATGGGCAGTGGACCTTCCGTCAATGGGTCTGCATGTGTGGTGGGGTTCTGCCTCATCTCCTGCTTCTTCCCAGGGCAGGTACTCAGCCAGTTAGGGGGCAGGGGACAAATCATGGAGCAGGGCCTGGAGTGGGGAGGGGGCAGCTGCTGAGACCTGCACTGTCTACACACTGCAGATGGGGCAGCCTGGGGGCGTCCACCTGAAGACATCCTGGAAGAGAGAGGGGAGGCTCAGAATGAGCCCATCGCCTGCAGCATGTGTGCAGGAGGAGCCCGTAGCCACAGTCCTGGGCCCAGCATTCCCACCAGGAGGTACACATTTCACAACCTTGGGCTTCAGGAGGGACTCTCATCCTTTGAGGCCCTTCAGAGCCCACCTCCTCTATGCAAACCTCTTCACAAACAAAAAGGCAAAAGACACAAGAAACAACCAAACAAAAGTCTTCCTCAGGTGACCTGACCTCTCCCTTCTCTGACTCAGAGTTTAGAGTGTCCGGTTCTCGACAGTCTTGCACTTTTAATTATGTCAGGGCTTTTTCCATGGGTTTCCAGATAGGATCTAATCCCTTCAGGGAAGGGACCTTCATGCCCCAGACCTGTGCAGGAGGCACAGGAGCACCTTTTGGAAGTTTTGGGGGCTGTGTCTATGGACTCGATGGTGACCTGTCCGTACCACAGGCCACACTGCATGTCCCCTGAGCCAGGGCCCTAGCAGCTGGTTTCTGCGTCCTTCCCTCTCTGTTCAGTGGCCCTCAGTCCATATCTATGGAAGCAATGCCCTTCCTTTCTTCCACCTGCTCAGCTTTTTCTCACCCCTGCTGGTCTCTTGTCGGAAATGAAATACACAGAGGAATTCCCTTTCTTGCATTGACTCCAGTGTAGACAGGGAGCAGATGGGACTGCTGTCTGCTGTCTACACTACACTACACTACCCTACACTGCTGTCTGCTGTTCGTGATAAGGACACAGTCCTGGAGGACCTGAGGGGCTTCTGAGGGTCAGGCTTATTCAGGGACACTCAAGCAGCTCACATTTTCTGTTCATTTTATTGCTTTCTGATGCTTTATAAAATGAGAGCCACCCCAGGTCATCCATGTTCTGACGCTCTTTCTTTTAATGTCTTTGAACTCAGGACGTAAAATTGCTTAATTGAAGTCAAGCTCTTCCGGAGAGGGTTACAGTGACTCTGTTGGGCAGCTGGGGAACACTTTACATTCTTGTAACAGCTTCATTGAGGTGTAACTGATATGCAAAAAAGTACATATTTAATATGTGCATTAATAATTTGATGACTTTGGACATATGCAAACACCCATGAAACTATCAATGCAATCAAGGTAATAAATATATCCATCATCTCCCAAAAGTTTCTTCGTGGCTATCCCCTTTAAAAAAAAAAAAATTTTTTAAGTCAGAGTTTTTGCTCTTGTTGCCCAGGCTGGAGTGCAATGGTGTGATCTCGGCTCACCACAACCTCTGCCTCCTGGGTTCAACCAATTCTGCTGCCTCAGCCTCCCGAGTGGCTGGGATTACAGGCATGTGCCACCACACCTGGCTAATTTTTTGTATTTTTAGTAGAGAGGGGGTTTCTCCATGTTGGTCAGGCTGGTCTCGAACTCCCCACCTTAGGTGATCTGCCTGCCTTGGCCTCCTAAAGTGCTGGGATTACAGGCATGAGCCACCACTCCCAGCCAATTTAAAATTTATTTATTTTTAGAGATGGGGGTCTCACTATGTTACTGAGAGCGATCCTCTGGCCTCAGCCTTCTAGGTAGCTGGAAAAATGGTATATATCTCTGCACCCAGCTTGTGCCACCCCACCCCATGTGCTCTGGGGTTGGTTTTTTTTTTTTTTTTTTTTTTCCTTTTAGAGAGGAGTCCTCCATATGTTTCCCAGGGTGGTCTTGAATCCCTGGCTTCAAGGGATCCTCCCACCTTGACCTCCCAAAGTGCTGGGATTACAGGCGTGAACCACCGTGCTTAGGTGCTGTACCCCACACCTCTTAATGTGGTAAGAAAGCTAACATGAAATCTATCCTCTTAACAAACATTTTGAGTATATAATACAGTGTTGTTAACTGCATGTGCATTTTTAAACATAGGTATAAAGTTATGTACTATAGCTTAAAGTCCTTTTCTTCCCCCCCCCTCGTTACACTGAGAAATGTTTAAATGTTTTTGGTCTTAAGAATATTTCTCTAACATGGTGAAACCCCGTCTCTACTAAAAAA
Source organism: Piliocolobus tephrosceles (assembly GCF_002776525.5). Classification (NCBI taxonomy): domain Eukaryota; kingdom Metazoa; phylum Chordata; class Mammalia; order Primates; family Cercopithecidae; genus Piliocolobus; species Piliocolobus tephrosceles. The sequence continues at coordinate 32,495,636 of NC_045451.1, read as the reverse complement.
TACAAAAAGCTAGCTGGGCGAGGTGGCGGGCGTCTGTAGTCCCAGGCACTCGGGAGGCTGAGGCAGGAGAATGGCATAAACCTGGGAGGTGGAGCTTGCAGTGAGCTGAGATCTGGCCACTGCACTCCAGCCCGGGCGACAGAGCAAGACTCCGTCTCAAAAAAAAAAAAAAAAAAGAATATTTCTGTTTTCACCTTGTACTATTGCTTGGTGAAAACAAGTTGCTAAAGTTACTTTGCACCCATGTAAAGAGGACTTCATCCTATTTGTTCTAAAACTGCCTATTAGAATGTTCAAAGGGACTAAACACAAATGTATCCTTCATAACATGGTCTTGTCTCAGCCATTGTCTTTTCAGGGGAGATTTTGTTTTCTTCACTTACCATGTGCAGTAAGAACAAGAGTCTGGGGGTTCCAGACCCTCTTGGAGTTCACATCTATGATGGACATATTGAAGTGTATGGAAGAGAATGTCTCCAGTGGGCCAACTGCCTCCTCTCAGGACTGGGCAGATCTGTGTGATCTCAGGGCTCTGAGCTACATGTGGGGACCAGAAAGCAGCCTGGGTAATGACCTGATGCATAGAATCGGGAGACAGCAAGGCTGGGGGTGCTGCTAGTTCTCTCTGGAAGACGCAGGCCTAGAGCCCTGGGTGATGGTCAGAGTAGGGTCCCAGCACTAGGCTCATGGTCACACCAGGTATAAACCTATAGGCCAGCATGGAATGAGTTCCATCTCGTCTGCACCGTGGGCCTCAGCTCATGGGGACATAGCTTTTCTTTGCAATCTAGAAATGTAGTCTGAGGAATACATACGTGTGTGTGTGTGTGTGTTGTGTGTGGCTAGAATAGTTTGCTCTTGGTATCAGCATGTTTCTTCATTGTGGGGTTTCTAATTTGATCTTGTATTACTCAAAAGGCTCTGAGGGAACTTCAGGTTTAAGATCCAATTCTGCATTTTACTTCTGCCAATGCCCCTTGTTTCTACAACATACTAGAAGGTCTAAGCTTCTGAGATGCGTCTACGTGCTGACTGTGCTGAGAACTGGTCCAGGGTTTGGCTCTGGGGGAGCTTATCTCATGACTTCCTTTGCTCTCACTTATCGGAGCTAGTGGATTTCGTGGGGAGTAGACACTGCAGCACAGACAGGTGGGGACTTGCGTTCTATGCTGGCTATGCTCCTGGAACGTTTTGCATTTATCAGGTGCTTGTTTCTTTGCTAAGGCTCTCATACCGGAGGCACTAGGCTGTGTGAGTGGAGTCTGCAGCAGGGCTCTTGTCCTGGGAGCTGGGCAGCTCAGTGGGGAAGGAAGACAAGGGCACAGCATACACATCTCCTCACACTTGTCTTTTTGCTGTTCCCCATGCCCCCAGACCTCTCGTGACAGCTCCACCAGCTGATGTCATAGAAAGTGAGGAGGAATAGATAGGCAGCTCCTGCAGCCCTGCTCTGTTGCACATGAGCAGCTGGTGGCAGCTGTGGACTCTCAAGTACAGGGGCCAGGGTGAGGAAGTGGAGCCACCCTGGCTCCAGGGGCTCCAGGAGAGAAGCGTGGGGAGTGCCATGATTGTCACCCCATCTTCTCTGCTGCTCCAGGCCATGTTCCCCGCTATGTCCCCCCATGTCCTCACTTGCCCTGGTGCTCAGCACCTCAGGGAGGGCCCGCGGTCTGTTACTGGCTCGGGGGCTGTGTTACACGAACTCCCCAGCTCTGAGGGCTTTGTGACTGCACATTTTCACTGAGGAGAAACAAAAGGCAGTGACTTTGGCGGAGAGTACTGGGGCAGTGGCCAGGAGGTGGGGCATTTGCGCCCCACCTGCTACTGTAGGTTTCTTTACTCCTGGCTCCTTTTCTTTTTTTTTTTTTTTTTTTTTTTTTTTTTTTTTTTTTTTTTT
>NC_045451.1:32467711-32493639 GCF_002776525.5 Piliocolobus tephrosceles | reverse complement strand
TTTCTTTTTTTTTTTTTGAGACGGAGTCTTGCTCTGTCGCCCAGGCTAGAGTGCAGTGGCCGGATCTCAGCTCACCGCAACCTCTGCCTCCTGGGTTCACGCCATTCTCCTGCCTCAGCCTCCCGAGTGGCTGGGACCACAGGCGCCCACCACCTCGCCCGGCTAATTTTTTGTATTTTTAGTAGAGACGGGGTTTCACCGTGTTAGCCAGGAGGGTCTCGATCTCCTGACCTCGTGATCCGCCCGTCTCGGCCTCTCCTTTTCTATCTTCCTCAAGTCCCAGGAAGTGAGAAGGAAGGAGTTAGGCCAATTTCACTGAGATGCTTCTTTGAGATGCTGATGAGAAAGTGACTGAGGGAGCTCAAGCCTGAGGCGCCACCTAGGGGACAAGATGTGCCCAGGCTTATTGCTGGACTATTGCAAGTCACCCGCTCGATGAAGTTCCAGGACTCACATTTAAAATTTAAAATAAAAAACAGAATGGAGAGAATGGGAAAGAAAAGTTATCATTCACTTTATAAAAACGATTTCTCATTTACAAAGGCATTCCTTTTTAAAATGTATGTTCCCATCCTATATTTTAAGTTATTCAACTTAGTAATTTACAAAATGTTTTCCATGGAGGTGAAGGAAATGGCACTTAACTGTGTAAAGTGAGCAAGAGATGGTGTCCACCAAAGGGCAATACAGATATATTTGCTTTTATGTTTTATTTTTCTCATTCATATTTTTCTTAAAGTCATAAAAATGAAAACCTAGGAATGTTATAAGAAGAGAAATCGATCTGTATTTCTTTATATCCATCTAGGATGGAGGCCACCCATTCTTGACCAAGTCCTGTTTATAAGCTGATGGCTCTCAAGTCTATGTCCCCATCCCAAATTCTTTCAGACTCCAGACTCCTTCACCTAAGGGCCTGCTTGGCGTCTCCATCTGAATGTCTGAACTCCCCTCAAAACCTGCTCTGCCTGAAGCTTTATCTCAGTGGAGAAAGAGAAAAAGCTAAGACAAAAAGCCCAGGAATCATCCTTGACTTCTCTCTGCCAACTCACAGCCAATAAACCCATTAGAAAATCTCAAGACTGTTTCAAAATATATCCAGAATCTGACAACCTCTCACCACCCCCACTGCAGACTCCCAGATCTGAGGTACCATTATTCCTTAGCCTGAATGACTGCAATAGCATCCTAATTGACTTCCCTGCCTCCAACTTTGTCCCTCTGAAGTTCATTTCAGTAGAACATTTCAATAGAAATGCAAGTCAGATGATGTCTTTTCTCAAAAGCCTTTAGTAGCTCCTGGTTGTACTCAGAATAAATGCCAAAGTCCCTCCTAATGACTTACAAGGCTCTGCGTGATATGCACCCCGCTCACTCTGCTCCAGCCGCACTGACTGCTGTTCCCTGAACACACCTGGCATGCTCCTGCCTCAGCTTGGGCACTGGTCGTTTCCCCTGATCTTTTCCCACGCACCTGTGTGGCCACCTTTCACCTCCTTCAAGCATTTGCTCAAATGTCAAGGACTCAGTGAATCCTAGTCTGACCAACTAGTTTATCATCTTCATACCCAAAAATCCATAATTAATATATGTGCTCAGCTTCCTTGAACTTGAGGTGGAGTCACTGCAATGCTCTTTGGTTATCAGAGTGCCTCTAGGTCCCAGTTTGCCTGGGACAGTCCCAGTTCATACCTTTTGTCTGAGGGTGATTATTAACAATGTCACCTTTCACTTTTCAAGACTGACCTGGTTTGGATGATAAATTCACCGGTCATCATAGGAGCAACCTCTGATGCATTTGGCTTTATTTCCCAACTCTCTCTATAGCATGTAGATGGGTTAGAAGTAAATTTCCCATAGTTATCCCACTTTCTATTGATCTTTAGTGCCAGGCGGCAACATCTTTGGAATCTCCCCCAGTTCTCCATTCCTTCTCTTTTGAAAACACATAGGTACACATGTGTATATGTGAAGACATACACACACTCCATGATAATCTATAGAGATAGATGAGAGTAAAGGAAATTGTGTGAGCAGCTACTTTTTCTACTTCTGTATGATTTTGAGCAATTTATTATTTTGTTTTTATTTCAATAGGTCTTTTTTTTCTTTTTTTTTTTTTTTTTTGAGATGGAGTTTCACTCTTGTAGCCCAGGCTGGAGTGCGATGGTGCAATCTCGGCCCACTGCAACCTCTGCCTCCCAGGTTCAAGCAATTCTGCATCAGCCTCCGGAGTAGCTGGAATTACAGGCTTGCACCACCACATCCGGCTGATTTTTGTATTTTTAGTAGAGATGGGGTTTTGCCATGTTGGCCAGCCTGGTCTCGAACTCTTGACCTCAGGTGATCTACCCATCTCGGCCTCCCAAAGTGTTGGGATTACAGTTGTGAGCCACCATGCCCAGCTATACCACATTTTCTTTATCCACTCATTGATTGATGGGCATTTGAGCTAGTTCCATATTTTTGCAATTATAAATTGTGCTGCTGTAAACATGCGTGTGCAAGTATGTTTTTTGTATATGACTTCTTTTCCTCTGGGTAGATACCAAGTAGTGGGATTGCTGGATCAAATAGTAGATCACTTTTAGTTCTTTAAGGAATCTCTGCACTGTTTTTCATAGTGGTTGTACTAGTTTACATGCCCACCAACAGTGTAAAAGTGTTCCCTTTTCACCACATCCATGCCAACATTTATTATTTTTTGACTTTTTGATTATGGCCATTCATGCTGGAGTAAGGTAGTATTGCATTGCGGTTTTAATTTGCATTTCCCTGATCATTAGTGATGTTGAGCATTTTTCCATGTTTGTTGGCCATTTGTAGATCTTCTTTTGAAAATTGTCTATTCGTATCCTTAGCCCACTTTTTGATGGGTTTTTTTTTTTCTTGCTGATTTGAGTTCTTTGTAGATTCTGGATATTAGTCCTTTGCCGAATCTATAGATTGTGAAGATTTTCTCCCACTCTGTGAGTTGTCTGTTAACTCTGCTGATTATTTCGTTTGCTGTGTAAAAACTTTTTAGTTTAATTAAGTCCCATATGTTTATCTTTGTTTTTGTTGCATTTGCTTTTGGGTTCTTGGTCATGAAGTTTTTGCCTAAGCCAATGTCTAAAAGGGTTTTTCCAATATTATTTTTTAGAATTTTTATGGTTTCAGGTCTTGGATTTAAGTCTTTGATCCATCTTGAGTTGATTTTTGTATAGGGTGAGAGATGAAGATCGTTTCATTCTTCTACATGTGGCTTGCCAATTATCCCACCACCATTTGTTGAATAGGGTGTCCTTTCCCCACTTCATGTTTTTGTTTGCTTTGTCAAAGATCAGTTGACTGTAAGTATTGGCTTTATTTCTGGGTTGTCTATTCTGTTCCATTGGGCTATGTGGGCTATGTACCCTTTTTTTTTTTTTTTTTTTTTAAATCAGTACCATGCTGTTTTGGTGACTATGGTCTTGTAGTATAGTTTGAAGCTGACTAATGTGATGTTTCCAGATTTGTTCTTTTTGCTTAGTCTTGCTTTGGCTATGTGGACTTTTCTCTTGGGGGGGTCCATATGAATTTTAGTATTGTTTTCTCTAGTTCTGTGAAGAATGATGGTGGTATTTTGATGGGAATTGCATTGAATTTGTAGGCTGCTTTTAGCAGTATGGTCATTTTCACAATATTAATTCTACCCATCCATGAGCATGGGATGTGTTTCCATTTGTTTGTGTTGTCTAACTTCTTTCAGCAGTGTTTTGTAGTTATCCTTGTAGAGGTCTTTCACCTCCTTGGTTAGGTATATTCCTAAGTATATTTGCAGCTATTATAAAAGCTTGATTTGATTCTCAGTTTTGTTGCTGTTTATATACAGCAGAGCTATGGATTTGTGTACATTAATTTTGTGTCCTGAAATTTTGCTGAATTCATTTACCAGTTCTAGGAGTTTTTGGATGAGTCTTTAGGTATACGATCTATACCTAGGTATAGGTATACGATCACAGGTTTTCTATGTATACAATCACAGCATCAGCAAACAGTGACAGTTTTACTTCCCCTTTACTGATTTGGATACCTTTTATTTCTTTCTCTTGTCTGATTGCTCTGGCTAGGATTTCCAGTACTATGTTGAACAGAAGTGGTGAAAATTAGTATATTTGTCTTGTTCTAATTCTCAGGGGGAATGCTTTCAACTTTTCCCTGTTCAGTATAATGTTGGCTGTGGGTTTGTTATGGATGTTTTTTATTATCTTAGGGTATGTCCCTTGTATGCCGATTTTGCTGAGGGTTTTAATCATAAAGGGATGCTGGATTTTGTCAAATGCTTTTCTGCATCTATTGAGATAATCATGTGATTTTTGTTTTAAATTCTGTTTATGTGGTGTATCACATTTATTGACTTATGTATGTTAAACGATCCCTGTGTCCCTGGTATGAAATCCACTTGATCATGGTGGATTGTCTTTTTGTTATGCTGTTGGATTTGATTCACTAGTATTTTGTTGAGGACTTTTTTATCTATGTTCATTAAGGATATTGGTCTGTAGTTTTTTCTTTTGTTATGTCCTTCCCTGGTTTGGGTATTAGGGTGATACTAGCTTCGTAGAATGATTTAGGGAGGATTCCCTCTTTCTCTGTCTTTTGGAATAGTGTCAATAGGATTGGTACCAATTCTTCTTTGAATGTCTGATAGAATTCAGCTGTGCACCTTTCTGGTGGATTTGTTTTTTGTTGTTGTTGTTGGCAATTTTTTAAATTACCATTTCAATCTCACTGCTTGTTTTTGGTCTGTTCAGAGTTTCTGTATCTTCCTGGTTTATCTAGGAGGGTTGTATATTTCCAGGACTTTATCCATCTCTTCTAGGTTTTCTAGTTTATGCATATAAAGGTATTCATAGTAGCCATGAATAATCTTTTGTATTTCTGTGGTATCAGTTGTGATAGCTTCCATTTCATTTCTCTTTGAGCTTATTTGGATCTTCTCTGTTCTTTTCTTGGTTAATCTTTCTAATGATCTATCAATTTTATTATCTTTTCAAAGAGCCAGATTGTTTAACTTATCTTTTGTATTTTTTGGTTTTGATTACATTTAGTTCTGCTCTGATCTTTGTTATTTCTTTTCTTCTGCTGGGTTTGGGTTCAGATTGTTCTTGTTTCTCCAGTTCCATGAGGTGTGTGACCTTAGATTGTCTTATTTGTGCTCTTTCAGACTTTTTAATATAGGCATTTAATGCTATGAACTTTCCTCTTAGCACCTCTTTTGCTGTATCCCAGAGGTTTTGATAGGTTGTGTCACTATCATTCAGTTCAAATAATTTTTAAATTTCTATCTTTATTTAATTGTTGATCCAATGATCATTCAGGAGCAGGTTGTTATTTAATTCCCATGTATTTGCATGGTTTTGAGGGCTCCTTTTGGAGTTGATTTCCCATTTTATTCTACGGTAGTCTGAGACAGTACTTGATATAATTTTAATTTTCTTGAATTTACTGAGACTTGTTTTGTGGCCTATCATATGGTCTATCTTGGAGAATGTTCCATGTGCCGATGAGTAGAATGTATATTCTGCAGTTCTTGGGTAGAGTGTTCTGTAAATGTCTCTTAAGTTCATTTGCTGTAGGGTATAGTTTAAGTCCATTTTTTGTTGACTTTCTGTCTTGATGACCTGTCTAATGCTGTCAGTGGAGTATTGAAGTTCCCCACTCTTAAATTGTGTTGCCATCTATCTCATTTCTTAGGTCCAGTAGTAATTGTTTTATACATTTGGGAGCTCCAATGTTAGGTGAACATATATTTAGGATCATGATATTTTCCTGTTGGACTAGTCTTTTTATCATTATATAGTGTCCCTCTTTGTGTTTTGTTTGTTTGTTGAGACAGAGTCTCTCTCTGTCGCCAGACTGGAGTGCAGTTGCGAGATCTTGGCTCACTGCAACCTCTGCCTCCCAGGTTCAAGCGATTCTCCTGACTCAGCCTCCCAAGTAGCTGGGACTACGGGGGCCCACCAACACGCCCAGCTAATTTTTGTATTTTTAGGAGAGACAGGATTTCACCATGTTGGCCAGGATGGTCTCGATCTCTTGACCTTGTGATCTGCCTGCCTTGGCCTCCCAAAGCGCTGGGATTACAGGCATGAGCCACCGTGCCGCCCCTCTTTGTCTTTTTAAACTTCTTTTGCTCTAAAGTTCTTTTTGTTTTATATAAGAATAGCTACTCTTGCTTGCTTTTGGTGTCCATTTGCATGGAATATCTTTTTCTTCCCTTTATCTTAAGTCCATGTGAGTCTTTATGTGTTATGTGAGTCTCCTGAAGGCAGCAGAAATTTGGTTGGTGAATTCTTATCCACTCTGCCATTCTGTACCTTTTAAGTGGAGCATTTAGGCCATTTACAGTCAATGTCAGTGTTGAGGTGTGAGGCACTATTCTATTAATTGTGCTATTTGTTGCCTGAATATCTTGTGTGTGTGTGTGTTTTTTTTCATTGTGTTATTGTTATTTAGGTCCTGTGAGATTTATGCTTTAAGGAGGGTCTATTTTGGTGCATTTTGAGGATTTGTTTCAAGGTTTAGAGCTTCTTTTTTTTTTTTTTTTTTTTTTTTTTTTTTTGAGACGGAGTCTTGCTCTGTCGCCCAGGCTGGAGTGCAGTGGCCAGATCTCAGCTCACTGCAAGCTCCGCCTCCCGGGTTCACGCCATTCTCCTGCCTCAGCCTCCCGAGTAGCTGGGACTACAGGCGCCCGCCACCTCGCCCGGCTAGTTTTTTGTATTTTTTTAGTAGAGACGGGGTTTCACCGTGTTCGCCAGGATGGTCTCGATCTCCTGACCTCATGATCCGCCCGTCTCGGCCTCCCAAAGTGCTGGGATTACAGGCTTGAGCCACCGCGCCCGGCCCTGGTTTAGAGCTTCTTTTTGCACTTCTTGTAGTGCTGGCTTGGTAGTGGCAAATTCTCAGCATGTGTCTGGAAAAGACTGAATCTTTCCTTAATTTATGAAGCTTAGTTTTGCTGGATAAAAAATTCTTGGCTGATAATCGTTTTGTTTAAGGAGGCTAAAAATAGGACCCCAATCCCTTCTAGCTTGTAGGGTTTCTGCTGAGAAATCTGCTGTTAATCTGATAGGTTTTCCCTTATAGGTTACCTGACGCTTTTGCCTCACAGTTTTTAAGATTCTTTCCTTTGTCTTGACTTTAGATAACCTGATGACTATGTGCCTAGGTAATGATCTTTTTGTGATGAATTTCCCAGGTGTTCTTTGAGATTCTTGTATTTGAATGTCTAGATTTCTAGCAAGACTGGGGAAATTTCCCTCTATTATTCCCTCAAATATGTTTTCCAAACTTTTAGATTTCTCTTCTTCCTCAGGAACACCAATTATTCTTAGGTTTGGACATATAACATAGTCTCAAACTTCTTGGTGGCTTTGTTCATTTTTTAAATGATTTTTTCTTTGTCTTTGATGGATTGGGTTAATTTGAAAGTCTTGTCTTCGAGCTCTGCAGTTCTTTCTTCTGCTCATTCAATTCTATTGCTGAGACTTTCCAGTGCATTTTGCATTTCTCTAAGTGTGTCCTTGATTTCCAGAAGTCATTATTATTTTTTATTTATGCTATGTATTTCACTAAAGACTTTTCCTTTCATATCCTGTATCATGTTTTTTATTTCTTTAAGTTGGACTTCACCTTTTTCTGGTGTCTCCCTGATTAGCTTAGTAATCAACCTTCTGAATTCTTTTTCTGGCAATTCAGAGGTTTCATCTTGGTTTGGTTCCACTACTTGTGAGCTGGTGTGATCTTTTGGGGGTGTTAAAGAACCTTGTTTCATCATATTACCAGGATTGTTTTTCTGGTTCCTTCTCATTTGGGTAGACTGTGTCAGAGGGAAGATCTGGAACTCAAGGGCTGCTGTTCAGATTCTTTTGTCCCATGGGGTGCTCACTTGATGTGGTGTTCTCCCCCTTCCTCTAGGAATAGGGCTCCCTGAAAGCCGAACTGCAGTGATTGTTTTTGCTCTTCTGGGTCTAGCCACCCAGGGGAGCTACCAGGCTCCAGGCTAGTATTGGGCAACGTTTGCAGAGAGTCCTGGGATGTGATCTGTCGTCAGGTCTTTCAGCCGTGGATAACAGCACCTGCTCCAGTTGGAGGTAGCAGGGGAGTGAAGTGGGCTCTGTGAGGGTCCTTGGTTGTATTTTGGTTTAGTGTGCTGGTTTGTGTTGGTTGGCCTCTAGCCAGGAGGTGTCGCTTTCAAGATCGCATCAGCTGTAGTGTTATAGGGAGAATGCAAACTTGCCCTGGGGAAACCCGGTTTTCAGGTTTCTCAGGCAGTGGGCAGGGCCAGAGAGCTCCCAAGAGATTGTAACTTCTGTCTTCAGCTACCAAGGCAAGTAGAGAAAGACCCCAAGGTCAGGGCAGAGTTGGACATGTCTGAACTCAGACTCTCCTTGGGCGGGGCTTGCTGCAGCTGCTGTAAGGAATAGGAGTGTGGTTCCCAGGCCAATGGAGTTATGTTCCCAGGGGGATTATGGCTGCCTATGCTGAGTCATACAGGTCGTCAGGGAAGTGGTGGAAAGCCTGCAGTCACAGGCTTCACCCCGCTTCCACACAGCCCATAGTCCTAAAGGCTGGTCTCACTCCCATCATGCCTTGCCAACAGCACTGAGTCTATTTCCAGGCAGCTGGAGACCAGGGCTGAGAACTTGCCCCAGACCACGAGCCTTCCCATTGAGAAAGCAAGCAGACTCACAGTTTTTTGGTGTCTCAGGGAGCCTGTAGCAGTGATCCAGTTCCTTCACAAGGGGGTCTGTGGATTGTCTCAGCTTTCCTGGTATGTTCCTGCCATAGTTCTTGGAGCAAAAGTTCATGACGTTAGCTTCTACACAATGCTCCGTCTGAGTGGGAGCTGTAATCTAGTCCTGCCTCCTATCCATTATCTTTTTGTTTTTGTTTTTGTTTTTTTGAGACAGAGTTTTGCTCTTGTTGCCCAGGCTGGAGTGCAACGGTGTAATCTTGGCTCACTGCAACCTCTGCCTCCTGGGTTCAAGTGATTCTCCTGCCTCAGCCTCCCGAGTAGCTGGGATTATAGGCATGCACCACCACACCAAGCTAATTTTGTATTTTTAGTAGGGACTGGGTTTCAGCATGTTGGTCAGGCTGGTCTTGAACTCCTGTCCTCAGGTGATCCACCCGCCTTGGCCTCCCAAAGTGCTAGGATTACAGGCATTGAGCCACGTGCCCAGCCCCTATCTGTCATCTTAATCCTTTGAAGATTAAGCAATTTTTTATGCTATAATTTCTTCAAACATCATTTGTCCATTCATTCACCCATTCATCCAATCACTCATTCCCTCAACAACATTGTGCATCTACCATGGGCCAGGTGCTGTGCTAAACACATGAAGTCTTTGCCTTTATGGAATTTACAGTCTAATAAGGGAGTGAGACAGTAAATGGACTACTAAGAGAATATGAATTCAGGAAAGTTCCATAACGGTCAGGGTGCTACAATGGAAAGTCTCAGGGAGAGGAACTTAGGGTGAACAGAGAACCTGATGGAAGAGGAAGCATGTGAGACTTGGTGAGCAGGACCCGGGCCCAGGAAGGCACAGGAAAGAACATCTGCCAAAGCCCTACAGCATGAAAGAGCATGGTGTGTGAGCTGTCCCAAGAAAGGCCATTTGTCTGACACACTGGGAGCTAGAGGAGTGGCCTGAGACCATGTTAGAGTCACCATAGTTTGAGTTTTTAAAAGATGCTCCTGGTGGCTTCTTAGAGAATAACTGAAGAGGGGTAAGAATGGAGGTAGGAGCCTCTAAAAGCTCTTGTGGTTGTCCAGGCAAGAGATTCTGGTGGCTTAGACCACAGTAGTGGAAGTGGAGACGGGAAGAAATGGTTGTATTTGAGCTTGTATTTGTATCTTGGAAGAATTCATAATACTAGCTGATGGACTGGAGATGAAGAGTGAGGTTCTCCCTTACTCTTAATCTCTTAATTTCCAGATGGAAATTAGGGAAATGCCCGGATTTATGAGTTGAGCTACTGGCACTGAGAAGAACTTGAAGAGGGAGAGGGAGCTAGTTAAGTGGGATATAAAAATTACTGTTCAGGGCATGTTTAAGAAGACATCTGTGAGAAAGTCAAGAGGGGAGTTCGCTACAGGAGTCTGGAGGTAGAGACCAGTGCTGGGATGTAAATGTGATGATGTATGTATGTTTGTATTTTGAAACAGGGTCTCACTCTGTCACCCAGGCTGGAGTGCAGTGGCCCAATCACAGCTCACTGCAGCCTCAATCTCCTGGGCTCAAACAATCCTCCCACCTCAGTCTCCTGAGCAGCTGGCATTACAGGCACATGCCACCACACCCAGCTCGTTTTTCTGGTTTTTTGTTTTGTACAGATGTGGTCTCACTATGTTGCCCAGACTTGTCTTTCAAGTCCTGGGCTCATGTGATCCTCTGGCCTTGGCCTCCAAAGTGCTGGGACTACAGGCATAAGCCACTGCACCCGGCCAAATGTGATGGTATTTAGAATCATGGAAAGAAATCGCCACAAATCCAAAAACCAATCCCAAGAAACGCACAGCAGTGGAGCAGTTGCCCAAGAAGATGAAAAAGAATGGCCTGAGAGGCAGCGGAAAAGCAGAGACATGAACAGAAGTCAGTTCAAGGAGGAATGGTCAACTGGGTCATGTTTTGGAGAAGTCAAATAAGGTGAAGACAGAAAGATCTCCACTAGTTCTGGCAATATGAACATAAAGGGTGGCATGAGTAAGAGAACTGTGGCTTAAGTGGTGGCAGCCAAGTGAGATTAGAGTGAAGAATGAATGAACCACTCATAAAGTTCTTAAGAATACTAGGACTAGAAGGAAACTTCCTGACCTTGATAAAGTATTATCCATCAGAAACCTACTGTAAGCATCAACTTAGTGAGTAACGAATATGAGCATTAACCACATTTTATTTCCTCCAGTACTGTGCCAGTGGTCTCAGCCCAAGGCAAAAAGGCAATAAAAATAAATGAGATACTATCTGCTTGATTCAAATTAATAAAAGGGCTCTGCAAGCTGGCTAGATATATAACATCCAAAAGCTATTCATTAGCAATAACCAAATGTAAAAGAAAATAGGAGAAAGGTCTCAATCGAATAACAAAGCTATCCAAGAGCTTTATGGGGAAAAGCGATAAACCTTAAGGCCTGTGCCAGGAGATGCCCTGGGAAGGGGCTTGCTTCAGCCATTTAATTGGTGACAATTCCTCCTTCATCTGGAAATTCATAGGCTTGATAAACGATCACTAGTGTTTCTAGAAAATGGTAACATGTGGCGTTGGTCATTTCATCCCACAGAGAAAGTTTATTATAAGTTACAACAAAAGAAGAAAATGTAAAAAAAAGTTCTGCAAAACATTGTTTTATTATGAGAAATTATACAGTTTTTATTTTTTAATATTTTTATGACACTAGAGGAAGCCTGCTTCTCGGTAAGGATCCCAAACAAGAAAAAGCTGGACTTGCCTGTTGCCACTAGTCCATTAGCCCAAAACATGGGTGGGCCGCTTGTCATCTGCCTCTCTATGACAGAAAGGGGGATGTATGTGCCACTCCAACTTTTTAATCAAATGAAGGAAACCATATGAGCAAAGAGTTGAAGAAACAGTGTAGGTACTTATGATACTATTATTTAACATTATCTAGTATTATTTAACATCTATTATTCAGTGAGCCATGGTTGTGCCACTGCAATTCAGCCTGGGTGACAGAGCAAGATGCTATCTCAAAAAAAAAAAAAAAAAAAAAGAAAAGAAAAAAATTTTCCCTAATAAATGTATAACCCATAAATTCAATTTGATCTCAATTAAAATTTCCAATGGCTCTTTCATGAAGTTAACAAGAATAAGGCCTTGCCCTACTAGATATCCAGTCTTAGACAGACAAAGCAATGGATGTGTTGGGGCATTTTAAAGGGAGAAAATAAAGGATGAAAAATGGCCTTAAGCTGAGAAGAAAGGAAGTAAGGTTTATACATACAGCAGAATATTATTCAGCCTTTAAAAAGAAGGAAATTCTGACACATGCTACAACATAAGGTGGATGAATCTTGAGAACATTATATAAAGTAAAATAAGCCAGTCACAAAAGGACAAATATTTATAATTTCAGTTATAAGGTACCTAGAGTCATCAAATTGATAGAGACAAAATACACTGGTGGTTGTCAGGGGATGGGGGAATGAGGAGTTATCGTTTCCGTGTGTGATGATTGAAAAAGTTCTGTAGATAAAAAGTAGTGATGTTTGTACAAAAATGTGAATGTACTTAATGCCAGTAAATTATACGCTAAAAAAGGGTTAAGATGGTAAGGTTTATGTAATGTGTATTTTATCACAATTTAACATTTTGAAAAATATCAATGACAGGAAAACATTAACTGAAGTTAAGGCAACATTTATTTGATTTCCTTATAATCATATTACCTAAGGCAGAAGTGGTGGTTACTTGGCAAGAATACAATTTCTTTTAATGTCTTCTTTAGTTCAGAAATCGTATTTCACTGGTACAAATCTGACAGAATGTACTTATAGCATGGGTTCCTATTCATGATCGATGTATTTTTGTGTCACCATGGCTTGATCAAATGCAATCGCTGTTTCAATGGCAGGGCATGGCCACTTATGGCAGCTGCTCTGAAGGTCACTTGTTTTACTGTGGCCTGGCCAAGCAGAGTAAGAGTGGGTCACAGTGAGCTCACTGGTCTCTTCAGGCTGTGCTCTGAATGATGACAGCAATACCTTGGCCACCTCCAATGCAAGCTGATCCAACGGCATATTTTCCACCTCGACGCCTGAAAAAGAAAGCAGTGACTGAAATCTACTCTAATTTAAAAATTAGATTAATTAAATAGAACTAATAACAATCACATTTGCATTATTCATTCTTACTCAGCTCATCTGCTCAATCTTTTCCCCAGTCCTCAATATTGGTATGATTACAACAGGAAAAGACTTTGGAAAGCTGAAAAAATTTTTAATTAAAAAAAAAAAAAAAAGGGAGGCAAACTAAAAAGGAGATGAGTGCATTTAGGGTTAGAGGACCTGACACACATACACAAGCTTGCATGTGTTATGGGAAAGGAGTGAGAAGAGGAGGTAACTGGATAAACAGGGGAAGCTGGGGAAGGGGATGAACATTCAGCTCCTTTAATTTATACAGTGAGAGCCTCATGGCACCTTAGAAGGAATGTAATTAATAAAGTTTGTCCCTATGAAAGGGCAGATAATTTAGAAACTATCCATGTCCCTTTCATAAAAATTAGACTCTTTTAAAGTACTCATCACTCCTAAGATGATGACTTTGAGAAAATGATCCAGGAGTTACTTCTGTATGTGTCAAACTTCTGTATGTGTCAATCACCTATTTCAACTCAGTGAATCATTAAGTGAAATAAGAGTCACATTTCCCCTGGCCTAACAGGGAGTCAGAGTAATTTTTCAGCCTGACTTACTCGGTTTTGTTTGCAATTTTTGTACAAACAGAGCAGACTGTTCCAAAATTAGATAGTACCAGAAGGAGGAGCTCTTCTATCAAAACTGAAAAGTACCAAACACACAAAAGGTTCCTGTGGAACCCTGGAAGCAGTGAAAAGAAAAACTTAGCTCAGACCCAAATTGTCAGTTTGCTTAGATTTCATAAATTATGGCACCTAGATCAGTACTCACTCTACTTTCTTTTCTAAAATAAATTTATTTTACTCCTGTAACTGGCACTAAAACATACGTCCCATTAGAAGCAGGGCCTCATTATCTGCTCATGCAGTGAACACAAGCTGAGTGGCCACACAGTGTATAGAGACTGGACACACACAGGAAGAGCTTGGTTCCTAAGCGCAGAGCCACTAATAAGCTGACTGACTCATCTATGAGACCAGATGAAAAGCACTACCCAAGTAACTTGTTCCTGGTAAGGGCCAGTGCAGGAGACATGAAGAATGAAAAATGTTGGAGTGTTTTGGGGAAACCTAAACCCATGCATTTCTATAAAAAACAGTAAATCTGAAATGCAGCTATTTCTAGCAAGTACCTTAATTCATGAACCAGGTGTGCAGTAATTCTTGATCCAGATCCTCCCAGTGGGTGACCCAAAGCAATGCCTCCTCCATTCACATTGGTTTTACTTATGTCAAGATCCAAACTCTTCTCAACAGCCAAGTACTGGGGAGCAAAAGCTTCATTGACCTTAAAACAAAAATTAAAGCACTAACAAAAATCCTTACTCACAAACTAATTTTTAAATGAGAATGGTCGAGTCCTATCGATAGCTAAGTCTGCTGTTTCTTCCTGTTTAAATTACCTCACAAAGTTATTATATCTACAATCATTCTGTATAAAGCTATCAGGTTTGAAATGCGTGCATTTACTAAATAATTTTAGTCAAATGCATCCCTTAGAGGAAATTCTCAGTAATCCCATAAACTGACACATACCAGACACAGTGGGATACTGTAGAAAGCCCACAGGTTTTAGAACTGGATGGATGGTTCAAATATTGGCTATATCATTTGTTAGGGTGTGACCCTGTGCATATTCTTTAAACTCTTTATTAAATTCACATTTCTGCATGTGAAAATGTGACTGTGGTATCATGCTAAGAGTCACTGTCAAGGTTAGATAAAATCATGGGTATTAAGTGCCCAGTGTATTACCTGAAACATGGCAAGTACTCAATAAGTGGTTGCTATTATTATTATTATGCAGTACTAGAAGCTATCCTTCCAAGAAGCTGACACAGAACAAAGAATAAAGCTTCAAAGCCACATACATAAAGGGAACAGTTACTATGTTGAAATGTGGCAGTATAATATGAAAAGTATCATATTACACTTACCCAAACTTGCAATTACCTTACTTCAGGTTTATAGTACTGTATTATCATATGATCTTAATTCAGGAACTTTATAGATAAGGAAACTCATTCTAAGAAAGGTAACTTTTGCAGAGTTGGGATAAAATTCAGTCTGTGCTCTTTCCTACTATATTCTGTGGTCTCTCAAGACGGTGCCTCATTTGTGCTGAGATCCACCATTATCTTTCTACTCTACAGAGCCATCTTCAAAGAGATACTAAGAGACCTAGAATAGGTAGTGAAACTAGGCTTCTGAACCTAGGAAAACTGTTTTGAGTTATGTCCTTGAGAATGTATACATTTACAAATGATTATGAACAACATTTACAAATGATTAGAGTAGATATACTTCAATAGTTTTAAATGTGAAGTCTAAAGTGAGAAATTTAGTGGTACCTATTTGCTGACACAAATATAATAAATTAAGCAGCCTCTTTGAGGCTCTCATCTGTGATCTACTAAAAGTGGAAGAGATTTAAGGATAAACCACTTGTCTGAAATCATGGTTTCCTATGTGAGAGATTATCATAGAGGAAATCACACCTGTGCCTACGCCTTCTCTATTGAATTAAATATAGTCAGATTTCCTTTGTTCTATTAGTTATTTCCCAATGCCAACATCACATGCTTAATCACCTAAAATTTTCAGATACTCCAAAAGTGTGGAACGTATATAACCATCTTTGTTTCTCCACCTCTTCTTTTAATTATGCTAAATGCTTAAGACACTTTAGTGCTAATACTAACATTTAAAAAGAAATCACTCAATAAATTTAAGTTCTAGTGTCAAAAATTATGATAGGGGCATCCGAAATCAAGCTATGACTATCGTATAAAAGCCAAAGATACATTTAGATACATTTAAGGGAGGGGGCTCTATTTGGGGAGAAGGGCAAGAAACTTGTAGATTTGGTACTAGATATGGCTTTTCTATTATGTCAATTATTTTACATTTCTTTACTTTATTAAGTTAAAGTTACTTTTCTCCCACCTTATATAATATTCAACAGGAATGTTAATAGTCTAAAATGTAACAGAGTTTTATACAGTAGTAAGAAATTTCCAGGAATTTATACTTTAGTAGGAGAAGTCAGGCAGTTTGAATATTCAAATAAAAGTAAAGCATTTTAACCAGGTGGGGAAAAGGATCAACACAAGGCATCTAATGAAGGTACTATTTATTTAGATGTACATCATTTGGAAAGACTAACTACAATGAAATTCAAAGAGCAATGAGACCAAATTAAAGTCATTTATGCTATAAAAGTACATGGTTTATTCATGTTGTAAAAAAAGAAAGAACACTTACCTCTACCAAATCCATGTCCTTAAGACTCAGTCCTGCTTTCTTCAGTGCCCCACTGATAGCAGGGACAGGACCTATATAATAAAAATCTTCTATAAAAATATAGAAATAAATGTCACCTTATATTTATGTATCAAGCTTCTCCTTTCCAAGTAAGGAAGAAATAACACAGCAATTATTAGTAGCCACAAACCTTACTATCTTGACAGTACCTATTAAATGAAGTGATAATAAAGAGGCAGAAAAAGGGCCCAGGCACGGTGGCTCATGCCTGTAATCTTAGTACTTGGGGAGGCTGAGGTGGGAGGATCACTTTAGGCCAGGAGTTCAAGACCAGCCTGGCAACACAGCAAGACCCCGTCTCTTAAAAAAAAAATAATAATAATAATAAAAATAAACTGGAACCAAGGTGAAAAGTTGTTTATACATTCAAACTGCAGATAAGAGAATTACATGGAAAATTCTACCATAAACAGCTTTAAGATTTAAAACAGCCAAAGGAATTATATATGGGATTTTACAGTCGGTTATATTAATAGATTATAATTGATATCAAAGAACAAGGCAGACTGAGTGCTCTCCTGGGATCCAAGCCATATGCATTCATAGCACAGAAGTTACTGTGGCTACACTGTGAATTTTCAGGCCATTTGGATAAAAGGTAAGAAATATTAGCAGTATCGCCACATGGTACAGAGAGTTGGGAAACTACGAGGCACTTCAGGGAAGGTTTTATCAAGTAAGGTGATGTTTACAACTCCAGGGGTAGGCAGAAAATTTAAATAAAACATAACTTCTAATTTAAGAAATGCAACTCCATCTAATAAGACTTCTGAAATAAACTTTAGCTCCCAGATTTCTGATGATCTAATGAGAGTTTAATATTGCTCATAATTTAAGTAGATCCATATATTTTTCCAAAAGGTAAAAAATTTGGGTAGAGAAGATTATCTACTTTTCTATTTGTTCTTAAAGAATGAAACTGCCAAAAATGTCTACAAAGAAAAATATGTGGTATGTTCTGCTGAATGCAAGTAGTCAAATATTCAGCATCAAGTTTCACAAGCATTTTACCTTATAAAATGGAAAATCAGTATTTACAAGAAAGGTATAATGAAACCTAAATATAATATTTATTTTGTCACGCAGTCAAAATGCTCTGTGGACAACAAACCGTGTGCTTATTGATTAGGACTATCCAGGTAATGCATTTTAATGCAATTTAAAATGCCAGTTTCATGTGGCTACTGATTTACTACAGGATCCAATTCCAGATTCTCTTTGTATGTCTAACGCATGAAAATGTGAAAATGAGATGGGTATTCAGTAGTAAAGCATCAGTTATCCAGCCTGGTCAGGGGATGAAGTAGCCAACAGTGGTGACAGACACATAAAAGGTGGACAATGTTCAGACCACTGTACATACTTCCTTGTCTGCATAAACAACACAGCAAGCATGACTCGGTATGTTCACTTTAACTCAGAATCCACCGTAACAATATGGTAGGCCATAACTTGATTTTTAAAGGACTCTTCCCAGACCACTGTTATTTACTGGGCCTCAAGAAGGTTTAGTATTCTTGTTAGGAAAAGGAGACCTTATTTCTAGTCCCGTTTCCTGTCACTAATAGCTGTGCAACTTTGTGCATCTCTCTGGGCATCAAGCTATTCATCAATAATGCTCTGAATTGGTTTTCAACCTTTTTCTCTTTAAGCATCAGAATTCTTTCTGCATAAGGAAGCCAAGTAATAGATAATGCCAGAACTGCTCCAGCTGAAGAGGCTCAAAGTTCCACCCACCACCCTCTACCATTGCCACCCCTGAGGAATTCCAGGGAGTGCTGTCTTTCTATAGCTGTGTACTTCCTCAGAACACTACTATTCTCTTCAAGTCATGGCTTTCCCCCACTTTTTTTTGGTCTGCAGCTATTCTGCAGGGCTAAGGATTGCTAGTCGTTAGGTAATCATAGGACTGAGGACCACTATTCTTGTAAGTTAGATTAACAAACCAGTTGATACTCAAGTAGTTACCTTGTTTAATCCCATCACTACACACAAGTGACAGGCAAGCTTCTAGATGAAGGAGGCAGCTGATACTGTGGGACACCTGCAATGTACAGCTCTGTTCAAGCCCTGAGGAAAAATGACAGTCCTACCACAGTGGCATTCTTTGTATTTTAGGGCAAATATTCAGGCCCAGGAACAGAAGGAAGGAAAACAACCCTTTCTTTGCTCACTGGCTATGCTAATCTATCAGAACCTATTAAATACGGTTAAACTGTAAAGGAAGTATAAAATAACCAACCCATGTCACATACATTTGTTTGATCATCAAAAGCATCTAGGTGTATGGGAAAAAAAAAACAAAAAAAACTCTGCTCTTGTGCTGGGCGTGGTGGCTCACGCCTATAATCCCAGCACTTTGGGAGGCTGAGGTGGGTGGATCACCTGAGGTCAGGAGTTTGAGACCAGCCTGGCCAATGTGGTGAAACTGTCTCTATTAAAAATACAGAAATTAGCCACGCGTGGTGGCGGGCACCTGTAATCCCAGCTACTGGGGAGGCTGAGGCAGGAGAATCACTTGAACCCGGGAGGCAGAGGTTGTAGTGAGCTGAGATCACGCCACTGCACTCCAGCCTGGGTGACTAAGTGACTCTGTGTCAAAAAATAACAAAACAAAACAAAAAACCAAAATCCAACTCTGCTCTTGGGCTCCACTCTGAACCTACTGAAACAAAATCTAAAGGTGTGGGATTAGGAGTGGATTTTGACAATCATCTGGGGTTGGGAACCACTGCCCTAGATATCAAAATAATAAATGCCATAACAACATATGGATGTTTAATTTTTCCACCACCTTCCATTTCTAAGACAAAAGTTATGTTTTGCCAATAGTGGATAGCCGAAAGCTAATAAGCTTCTAAGATTGACTTTTCACAGGTGTCAAAATATCTTGCAGTTCTTGCTGACATGAATTTGAGACACATAGTGAGAGATGACAAGCTATGAACATGCCAGCTTTCTTAGGAATTCTATACAGAGATACAGAGTCTTCTCTAAGGGACATGGCAGCAAATATGGTTGAGTATTAATCCCAAATCAGTGTAAGTGGTATTGTTCAAGTAGAACCCGTAGGCTTACACTGAAGGATCTCTGAGATGGCAGGTTGGTAACAGGTTCTCCTCCTTCTCTCTTGGAACCTACCTCAAAACAATTGAGTTACTCAAAAAAGGGCTAAACAATCTGAAATCTATGCCCTAGTGCAGGCTTTTCCTTAGAGTGGGAGGTTATATGTAGGTGGGATAGATCAAAGTTACTGAGCACCAAATTTTATTTTGCCAAGTGAGGCACCTAATTGGTTCCCTGTTCCCCCAGAGAATGACAGGAACTATTAAAATTCAGCATCATGTGTGGTTCCTAGGAGTGCATCCAGCAATAGAGTTCCAAATTTTTTCCAGCTAGTACTTTACCAATCTAAATAATTATTTATAAGTCTTTATTTTGCTAATACTCACCTGAGCAAGAGGAATATTATTTTGACTTCCTGAAACTATGCGTTTAACTAACTCACAGTGAAGAGAGCACTTGATTTCAGAGAGACTTGGATTCATACCCCGGCCGTCACTTACTGATTTGGAACCTTACAAGACAACCTCCCTAAGCCTCAATTTTCTCATTCACAAAGAAGTCTCCCTTACTGGAGACGTGGGAAGACTGAATGAGGTACTTTCATTGTGTGTAAAACAACCAGCAAGGAGCTGCGGTACCACCTTCTCCACATAGCCTTCTCTATTTCACCCCAGGATTTCTCCCATCTCATAATTTATTTTATCTTGTCAGGATCACGTTTCTGTTTCGATTATTTCTGTTATTTTCTGTGTGTTGATTTCTAAACTCTCAAAGGAACGATAAGATATGATTACTGTGTGTTGATTTTTTAAATCTCAGATGGACACTAAGATATGATTACTTCCTCCATGGAGTTTACACGGTCTTGGTTTTTCTATTGTGTCTAGGATAGTTCTTCATAAAGATTTTTTATTTAAACTGATCACCAATCTTCTTTTCTCTACAGGTGACCTTGGTATGTCTACTTTTTCAGGACTCTAAATGCCAAAGAAGACTTATCTCCAGAAATATTATAGAACCGGTTTGTTTTACTACAAACTTACCAATACCCATGATAGAGGGATCACATCCAGATACAAAGTAGCCCACAATTCTTGCCAGTGGTGTGAAGTTATGCTTCTTAACAGCATCTTCACTAGCTATGATAACAGCTCCAGCACCATCAGCTATCCCCTTGAAAATAAAAATACTAGAATAACTAAAGGCTAAAATAATCCAGTTAATCAAGGTTTGAACTAATAGAGTAGTAGTATCAGGAATATGGCAGTACATAGGAAGCCAGTGCACAATCTGAGATACAACTAGAAAAGTGGTACTCTGGTGGATGAAGGAGATTTTTTAAGGTACAGAACACAACTTTACTAAAGAAAAAGGAAAAGGGTGTCAAGGAAAAACTTCTTTCTAGATGTGAGTAGATGTAAGAAAAAATATGATGAACTGTATGCATGAGAAAAAAAAGTTTGAAAACCAAAATAAGCCAGTTAGATTTGTTTCTGAAATGTCTTAGTTCTGAAAAACCTAAGAAATCAGAAGAGTATTATATAAATATGAAAAGATTTTGTGTGGGACTATGAAAACCTAAATTGATTGAATATGGAACACTATTAGTTTAAGCTAAACAACTAAAGACTGGCATAAAAAGTATTTACAAGATACTTCATGATTATCTTGCGTTGAACACATCAGGAAGAATTGAAGCTAATCTGTGTGGTGATACCAACCGATGCGTTCCCTGCAGTGACAGTTCCATCTTTCTTGAATACTGGAGGAAGTTTCTGTAACTGTTCCAGGGTGGTTTGGGGCCGAGCATGCTCATCTACCTGCATTGTCTGTTTTCCTTTCTTTGTCTTCACTTCAATTGGTGCCACTTCATCATTAAAGTAGCCAGCATCATTAGCTGAAAAATAGTAGAAAGACTATCATAAGAATAAAAGAAACATGAAAATAAGTCAAACATATTCAATTTCTGATCTACCCTTTCCTCACATTCTACTTTAAAATTGAGTCTTTATTATGTATTTATTTTTAAGGTGGAGTCTTGCATTGTCGCCCGGGCTAGAGTGCAATGGCACAGTCTCAGCTCACTGCAACCTCCGCCTCCCGGGTTCAAGTGATTCTCCTGCCTCAGCCTCCCCAGTAGCTGGGATTATAAGCGCTCACCACCATGCCCGGCTAATTTTTTTATATTTTTAGTAAAGACAGGGTTTCACCATGTTGGCCACGCTGGTCTCAAACTCATGACCTCATTATTCGCCCTCCTTGCCTCCCAAAGTTATGGGATTACAGATGTGAGCCACCGCACTCAGCCTGAGTCTTTACTATTTACTTACACAACTTATCTTCCATATTGGAGGATTCATGATACCATCATGTGTTTATGTAGATGCATTTTGCATCTTTTAAAAATTATATTTTTAAAAATTAATTATATTTTAATTTTTTCACCACCATTTTTTTTTAACCAGGTACTGCTAAGAGTGTTAGCAGCATTTGTCTGTTAGCTACAGACGTAAAGGCACTAAGTGGATTTAATGCCCCTTTTAAACTTCTTTTGGTGAGATAAGCAATTAAAAGTTACCAAGTTATCTATGCCACAAAGTAATTTAACAAACTTAACAGTGATAGGCAACCCGAAGAAATTATGGGAGCAATCACTAATATAATTATAAGTAAAACATCTTACCTACTTTGACCTCCACTGACTAGAATGTACCGTAGTAATCTACAGCTTCAGAAACAGGGTCAGGAATCATACTAACCTAATTTGGTATCACTTTACAATTGGCAAAATACTTTCTTTATATGCCCTTATGTGGTTTTACAACAACCTTATTAGATAAATAGGGAAGGCAAATATTGTTATCTCTATTTTACAGAGGTTCAGTGAATAAATGATTTGACTGAGCTTGATAACTTGTGCATGGTAGAAGTAGAAACAGAACTGATAACTCTTGACTTCCAGACCAATCCTCTTCTACTATGAACATATAACTAAAAAAACACCGAGGAGTTGGATTCCACTTACCCTTCTGAAATGCTAAGTTGGACTTTATCCTCATTACTTCAAGCATTTAATACTCCTAAATAAGCGTTTCCACTTGCTTTAACAGTTTAATTTTTAAAATATCACATTTCTTGAACTGCTGTCACATTGCCTGTTTTGGACTGGCGCTATAGCAACCTGCTGTGCTACACCAGGGCACTCTAACTAGAGTCTCAGACTAGTTCTAAGTCTCCGAAATGATTCTTAATTAGGAGTGGGAGAAGGAAAGCATAAAAGACCCAGTGGGTCTTTTCCAAACACATTACCCCTTCTTATGATTATGATATGGCTTGTGGGAGAGGACATCCTCTATATTCCAGTTTCCACAGTGAGCTATCACCTCTGACAGAGTGTATTTATATTCCTCAGCATGTTCTACTGACAACAGGACCAGTTCAGCACAAAATTCAAGGGTCCATCTAGGGTCAAGTAGCAATACCACTTTTTAAGTAGTATTAACTTTTTCAAAACAGAAATTCCCAGTTGATTTTGCAATAATTAATATCTAATCATCTAAAAACAAATAATGAAAAGATGTAATAATTCTTAAAGGTATGATTTGTAAATATTATATAACCATAATAGAAATGATGAAAATATTTCCTATAGATATTTATTCTACAGATACTGATATTTTCCAATTTCACTCACCAGCTTTCCATCTCTGCTGTGACTGCAGGGCATATTTGTCACATTCTTCTCTGCTTATTTTGTGTTTTACAGCAAGATTCTCTGCAGTCATTGCCATGGGGAGCTGGACATGCTGATCTGTTAATCCCGCCCATAAAGAATCTTCCAGCTATTAAAAGACATTAATAAAGTGACTTGTTAAGGCATTACCTTTTAAAAGTAATATAAGTTCTTTAAATTTAAATAACACTTTCAATAAACAAAAGTAAAATTAAGACTTTCTGATAACCATTTACTATTTTCATATTCCTATTCAGCTCTAGGATATGTTCTAAAAACATGCAATGTTTTTGAAAACATTCAATGTCACACAATAAAATGCACACATTCCCTGTCCCTCTCTAAATATGGGTCTAAGAACAGCCAACAGGACTAGATATGCATGGTGAGATCACAGAAGTTACCCTATAATCAAAAACTAAATCCTCAAGGTCATATTTTGTAGAAAACCTGACAATGAGTCTTCATGCAATGTTTTCTTATAGCCACCTTTGTAAACCAGCCCTGAGTTCTGTAATAAAGAGTATATCTTTTTCATCCTGTGCCTCAGTGACAGGAATAGCTGGTTCTATCAGTTACTATGAGGCTGAAAAGAATTTGGGACAGGTTCTCAGAGTCACAGAAAGGTTGTTAATTATTATTCAAGTAGTTAGAGTCTCTGCTAAGTGTGTCCCACTTTGCTGCCTCATCAACGTTTGACTCAGTGACTTGTCTTTATAAAGGTTATCTCAAATGTGTTTCGTGGCTAAAATCCGCATAGATTCTCTTAAGTCTCATTCCTTTCAACTTTCAAAAAGGTCAGGTGAGAAACTGGGTGAACAGTATAAGTCAAACATTACTATTGAAAATGCTAAAAAATATAAAATGTCAGTAGCCCTTTCACATAGGAATGAGAAGAAAACATAATTCTTTATCAGTATTGTAATATCATTCTCAAGTTGTAGCTCTCAAAGATAAAATCAGTTTTTGTTTGATTTGGGACAATATAATCTGTAGTCAAAGACGTTTTGTGTGATGAAGAAGAAATCTATTCTGAGATTGTCCCAGAAATAAAACTTCTATAAGTCACATTAAAGATTTAATTACTCAGATTACTAATTGTTTAGTAGGGAGATTAATTCACTCTTTTGTCTATCTTTTTAATCCACTTCTTCCCTTCCTCCATCTCTCCCATGCTTATGGCCACTTACACAGGATAATTATACTACTAGAGGTCTGCTGAGATAGAATCAAATTTCATATGGGTTAAAAATGTCAAAACTAACAACCAAAACAGAGTTTTGAAATAGTTTACAAACTTCTAATCATTCATATCTTGCCAATCCTCATCAACAAAATTGGTATCAAAATTAGTTTTCTCTCCCATAAAAAGGTATGTTGTTAAAAGTACTTATATAATGCTAATAAGAACTAATTCTTCTAAATTTTTATGGTTCCAACCTCGACATCTGATCCAAGCTTGATTCCAAAACGCACATTTCTGACATAGTAGGGAGCTTGGCTCATGCTTTCGGTTCCTCCACATAAAACAACTTCAGCGTCTTTAACACAAATTTCCTATTTAAAAACAAACAATAAAAACTCCTTTAACCATACCCAATGTATTAAGAAACACACTGATTTTACAAATTAATTGTAAATCCAACAAATACTGTACCCTGGCTTACAGTGTCTCAAAAGGAAATGCTTTTAAAGTAACTGTAAAGTAAACGCTAAAGTATCCATTACCAAGACGTAGGGGGAGAAATCTAAAAGGTTTCAATCATGTTTGCCTGAGTAACAGGCCCTACCTACATTTGGCTAAGAATAGTAATACTTAACACAATATAAACCTTGAAAATCAACAGAGATATTAATATCTGGCATAAATGTACAGCAGATAATAAAGGACAAACCCTTTAAAAAGGCAAAAGAAAAATTTATCCCATTAATGGAGGTATCTGAACGAGACCAGAGATTTACAAGAACTAGTTCAATCTAGGTGGCACATAACAAGGAAATCATTTCATTCTTCCAACACTTTCCACTGTTTGCCTTTCTCAGAAAAGCAGCAAATAATGAACCTCTAAGAAAACCTGATGTTTCTTAAAATGATTACTAGGAAAACTGAGGTCACTATTTAAGATATATCGTTATAGAAACAAATTAATGTGAAAATTGTTTATTAAAATATGCCTCTGTCTCTTATTTTGTTTGTAATAAAATGAAGACTTTTACAAATGAAATTGAATTTCACTTTACTCTCTTCCCTGTGTTCAAAGAAACAAATGTATTTAACCAACCGTCCTTTAAAAAAGTCAAACTAGTTTGTACTTCTAACAGTATCATTCACTTCCTTTGAAATAAAACACATTTCCTCATCCTCTCCTAAATTCTTGAGAGTTCCTGCTTGCCTCACAGTCTTTATTCAGTGCCTCACAGTTAACCCTCACAGACCTGGGTTCAAATTCTACGACTCAGTAACCTTAATGGCTTTAATAATCAGTTTCCTTGCCTGTAAAATGAGAATAATAATAGTTCTTGCTTCATAGGATGGTTGTAAGATTAAATGAGATATTGAATGTAAATCTAGCAGGGTGCCTAGCATGTAGGAAGCACTCGAAAAGAATGATGAACATACTAACTTTTACAAATATTGTAGTAAAGTATATACATATATAATACTTACCATTTTAACCATTTTTAAGTGTACAGTTCAGTGGCATTAAGTGTATTCATAGTGTGATGCAACCATTACCACCACCCATCTCCAGAATGCTCTTCATCTTGCAAAACAAACTCCATATCCATTAAACACTAACTTTCCCTCACCAGCCCCCGGGAACACCATTCTACTTTCTGTCTCTATGAATTTGACTACTCTAGGTATCTCAAAGAAGTAGAAACATACAGTAT
>NC_045451.1:32306753-32467701 GCF_002776525.5 Piliocolobus tephrosceles | reverse complement strand
GAATTTGACTACTCTAGGTATCTCAAAGAAGTAGAAACATACAGTATGTGTCCTTTTGTGACAAGCTTATTCCACTTTTAGGTTCATTATTAGCTTTTTTTTTCTTTTTTTTTTTTGAAGACAGGGTCTCACTCTGTTGCCCATGGCTGGAGTGCAGAGGTATGATCACGGTTGACTTGACCTCCAGGGCTCAAGCAATCCTCCCTAAAGCTAAAGTGTTATATTGCAGTGGGACATTTCTTCTAGTAACTATTAACATATTTTCAGAGAATTTAAAAAAATGTTGTCCATACCTGACATCCATTCACAATGGACTGGAAACCAGAACCACAGAGCCTATTAATCGTGAGAGCTGGGGTCTCCTTTGGGACTCCCACACGCAAACCCACATGCCTTGCCAAATATATAGCATTTGATGAACTCTAGAAGAGAGAAGGAAAAGAAAAATAATAGCCTCTATAAATCTAGTAATTAAGAACAAGCACTAAATACATGGAAATGTTGGCAATCTATCAAAAATGAGAAACCATATGGCTCTAAGCTAGGACAAAATACATCTAAGTACAGCATATTGTATCTAATACGTGTTTACAATTTGACTAAAAACTATAATCAATAGGGTTTTTTTCTATTTTTTTATTGGGGTAAAATACACATAACAAAATTTACCATTTTAACCATTTTTAAGTATATAGTTCAATGGTATTATTTAAATACATTCATAATGTGTAACCATAGTCAATTGGTTTTCAAATATATTAAAGATAATTGCCACTTAGAGAAATCCCACTAAGTCCTTAATATAAGACAGAAATTTATAACAATTAGAGTTATTTAAAAATGGAATAGGCTATCCTAAAGTAGTATGCTCCTTAACAGAGGAAGTATCTGAGGCTGTGGTTCTCAACCTTGGTTGCAGGCTGGAATAACCTAGGAAGCTTTATTAACATACTCATGCTCAAGTTCCTAAGCAAATCAATTAAACCAGAAAGGCTGGAGGTGGGGCCTGGGCATCAGTAGTCACTTTTAAAAAGCATCCCAAGTAATTCTAATGTAAAACAGGCTGAGGACTGCATACTTAGGGAGAAGACAGATGAATGATTGGTCAGGAGAGTAAGAGGTAGCAGTAGACCACCGTTCCCCAAACTTTGAAATGCATACAGGGGCATCTTGTTATAATAAAATGTAGGTTCTGAATCAGCAGGTCTACGTCTGCCTGAGATTCTGCATCTCTAACCATTTCCCTGGTGAAGCTGATGTTGCTAGTCCAAGAACCACACTTTGAATAAAAAGAATGCCTTAAAAAAAAAAAAAAAAACAGTAACAACCAAAAACATTAACAGCCCGTTTTGGAGGCTGTTAGCAAGAGCAAAAACAAGTCTGACAAAATGTAAAAAAATTGGTCTATCAAGCTACAGGGTTTTAGGATGTTCACTGTACTATTCTTTTAACTTTTGTGTAGGTTTCAGGTTTTTCAAAACTCAACAAATTCAGCACATTTATAAGTTAAGGGTTTTGAATACAGATGAAACTGGGAGGAACTCAGTATAACATCAATTAATCTACTAACCGTTTCATTTGTTGACTGAGATGAAATTATCTTATTTTACAAATTAATGTCATTAAAAAAATTCTTGGTCAATGGATATTCTTTTGCCAAGGTTTGTCAAATATTGCATATCAACAGAATAAAAAAAATTTACACGATCATCTCAGTCAACAGAAAAAGCATTTGACAAAATCCAACACCCTTTTATGACAAGAACACTGAACAAGCTAGGAACAGATGGCAACTTTCTCAATCTGACAAAGGGAATCTATAAAAAATCCACAGCTATCATCATACGTGAAGGTGAAAGGCCAGATGCTTTCCCCCTATAATCAGGAATAAGACAAAGATATCCATTTCTTATAACTTCTATTCAACATTGGAGATTCTAGCCAGGGTAATTAGGGAAGAAAAAGAAAAAGAATCCACGTTGGATTTCATTGTTTCTTAAAAAATAAGTAAAACTCATTTATTCCAAATGATATTTAATAATATTAAACTCAATTAGAAAAGCAGCTTTGTGGTATTTGTCAAATGTCATTCGAAGCATATTCTGTTCTCTCTTAACCATAAAGGCCTAACCTCAAATATTTACCTGTTAAGCACTTAATATCCTTACAAGAAAACTCTATCTTGGCCTGACAGAAAACTTAAGGCAAGAAAAACTGTCTTTAGGAACAGAGGCACAAACACAATTAAACTAATACTATTTATAGTGACTTTGTGTTATAAAGTTTGAGAGAATACATGCAGGGAAAAAAATATATTTTAGAAGGAAAACTTTAAAATTCTAGAAAACACAAAAACCAAAAGTATCCAATTTCTATTTAATCTGTTCCAATGCCTTCTTAGGTCAGAGGTAAAAGCTACAAAATAAAATAAAAACAACAAAAGACAATATCGAGAATTCTTTATGAAAATATTTTAGGTTCAACAGACATAACTGCCAAAGAAAAAAAGTCACTGCTTTTTCTGGATGTGAAGATAACAATGGCAAGATGAACAGAATCAAGTTCAAATGCAAGGCCTAGTGATTTCTGTGTCCACTGTCATTCTCTTTCCTTTAGCAATGATCACATCATTGACATCTTTAAATATATATATCATATATACACATGTGTATATATGAAAGATATAGAAACTGATCAAATATATATTTTATATATATAATCTTTTTCATTAGATTATTACCTCCTTTTAGTTCACCTTGGGTACCATAGCACCTATAATAGCCTCTAACTAGGTATCCAATAAATGTTTGTATACTCTAAAGGAATTCTGAATTTTCAATTACCTGCATATGAGTGATTGATTTTGTATATCACACATAGCAAGACAGAGGGTAATAAAGCATCTTATTTCTTACAACAAACACTGATCAAGCTCCTACAATGCATAAGAAAATTAGGGGAGGTGTGCTGTATTGCTTGGGTTTACTAAGGTGGCATATAGAGAAAATCAATTAACTTCAAGTAAGCCAAGGAGGTCAATCTGCTATTTAGGAAGCACTGAAATGCATCCCAAGTCAGATAGACATACAGTTTCTAGAACATATGATGCTTTGAATTATGCATGACATTGATTCTGGAGTCACAGAAATTACTAAAATTACAAATGTATAAAGTCTGTAACTATTGGCTGGGAGTGGTGGCTTATGCCTGTCATCCATCCCAGCACTTTGGGAGGCCAAGGCAGGCGGATCACGACGTCAAAAGATTGAGACCACCCTGGCCAACATGGTAAAACCCTGTCTCTACTAAAAATACAAAAATTAGCTGGGCTTGGTGGTGCATGCCTGTAATCCCAACTACTCGGGAGGCTGAGGCAGGAGAATCACTTGAACCTGGGAGGCAAAAGTTGCAGTGAGCCAAGATTGCACCACCGTACTCCAGCCTGGCAGCAGAGTGAGACTCCATTCCCCCCCCCCCCAAAAAAAGGTCTATAACTATTAACTTGTTTACCATTATGATATGTTAAAGGAATTATTTTTAGAAACTGATCAAACAAGCAATAGGAGTGAATACCTTCCTTTACCCTACTAACCTGCATGACATTGCCTATAATCACACTGTCAACAGTTTCAGGTGAAACTTTGCCAGCAGACAAGGCAGCCTTGGCGGCAAATTCAGACAAGTCAGTAGCAGTGAAGTCTTTCAGAAGACCTCCATAAGCTCCAAAGGGTGTTCGCTTAGCAGCAACGACAAACACACCTATTGCAACAAGAAGAGATTTGTAAGCCATCACAGATTAGTAAATACCTCTAAATGCTTCAAATAATCTCACCGTGAAACCTTACACAATTTAAAATTAGATGATAGAAATTTCTGTTAGGCAATAATACCTAGAATAAGTCACACCCATGGAAGCAGAGTCTTAAGGATCACCAGTTTGACAGTTTGATCTTTACCTACGTGCAGGTACCAAGAACTGCACTGCATGCTGTTAAGGAAGGAGACCACCACTTCTCCTGTGCGCCACCCCCCACCCCTTGCCTAGTTTATAAGACAGTAGGAAAAGAAAAAAGCAAAAAGTTAAAAAGAAACAGAAGTAAGATAAATAGCCAGATGGCCTAGTGCTACCACCCGGCCCTGGTAGTTAAAATAATGATGATGATAATAATAATAATATCACTCCCTGACCTAAACTACTTGTGTTATCTCTAAATTCCAGACATTGTATTGTATGAAAAAGCATTGCAAAACTTTCTGTTGTGTTAGCTTATGCATGTAGCCCCCAGTCACATTCCCCATGCTTGCTCAATCTATCACCATCCTTTCATGTGGACCCCTTAGAGTTGTAAGCCCTTAAAAGGGCCAAGAATTCCTTTTTGAGGGAGCTCTGCTCTTAAGATGCAAGTCTGCGGATGCTCCCGGCCAAATAAAGCCTCTTCCTTCTTTAAGCCAGTGTCTGAGGAGTTTTGACTGCTGCTCGTCCTGCTACACTGTGATGTAAAGCCATTCTGGTTAGACAACTTTCTTGTTCTCTGATGCTTCACAATGCTGGAAACACTTGTTGAGAACTAAAATCCTTCTATGTGCTGAAGTATATTGCCTAATATTACAATAAAAGAATCTCCAAACTAGAAGGTGCCTTAGGGTTGTCTGAGGTCAACCACTCACTCTATTAAGAACTCCCTCTAAAAATTCCTGACAAAAGGTTCTCTCTAAATCTCTGCCAGAAAACTTTCAGTAGGAGGACATACTCTACTGCATGAAGCAGTGTGCTGATCAATGGACAACATAAACTAATGATATTGTTGGTCTTTTTTTTGACAGAGTTTTGCTCTTGTCACCCAGGCTGAAGCACAGTGGTGCGATTTCAGCGCACTGCAACCTCCGCCTCCCGGGTTCAAGTGATTATCCTGCCTCAGCCTCCCAAGTAGGTGGGACTACAGACACCCGCCACCACGCCCAGCTAATTTTTGTATTTTTAGCAGAGACGGGGTTTCACCATGTTGGCCAGACTGGTCTTGAACTCCTGACCTCAGGGGATCCACCTGCCTCGGCCTCCCAAAGTGCTAGAATTACAGGTGTGAGCCACCTGCTCCTGGCCCCAACAAATGATATTTCTTTATATTGAACTAACTCAGCTTACAAAGTCTTCCATCCACCAATTCTAGTTCTATCCAAAAGCACCAACACAGAGATGTAGTTTATAGAATATGCTGCTTTGAATTTGAATTATATATGCCACCAGTTCTAGAGTCACAGGATGACTCAAGTTACAGACTGCAAATAATAAGGTGAACTATTGTAATACCTAACCTTGTTTTTTACTAACCTTGTTTTTAGACTCTCCCTTTCTCCCTTAATCACCTAGCCTTGTTTCCACATGAATAAGCTCTCCCTTAGCTGAGACAGCCGATGAGGACAAACTCCATTTGGCTCCATTATTTGCAAGGCTTCAAGGACTCCTTACCTACCCACTTCCTCAACGAGTTAACTTGTTTAAGCAGACTCTCAACATACCAAAGAGTCCAATTAATGGATAAGGTACTGAAGCAAGCAATGTACAAGTTCCCAGGGTTTTGCTCAAGAGATAACACCATAAGGCCTTGAGTTTGTGTCCGGCAGAGCACACATATATAACATCTTATGAAAGATTTAGAGCCCCTGCACCTGGAACTGTTTGTTTCTCTGTAACCATTTGTCTTTTTAACTTTTTTACATGTTTTCACTTCTGTAGAATTGTTGCAACTGAGCTCCCCCTCCCCTTCCTAACCCGAAGAATAAAAGAATCTCAAGCCCCTTCCTCAAGCCGGA
Organism: Piliocolobus tephrosceles; assembly: GCF_002776525.5. Classification (NCBI taxonomy): domain Eukaryota; kingdom Metazoa; phylum Chordata; class Mammalia; order Primates; family Cercopithecidae; genus Piliocolobus; species Piliocolobus tephrosceles. The sequence continues at coordinate 32,461,890 of NC_045451.1, read as the reverse complement.
GAGAATTTCGAGCCGTCTCTCGGTCGCCGGCTAATAAAGGACTCTTAAATTTGTCTCAAAGTGTGGCGTTTCTCTAACTCGCTCAGGTACAACACTATTATCTTTTACTCTTAGAAAAAAAATGGGCAAAACAGGTTACCTTCTACATGTGTATCCCCCACCTCCAGTATCTGAAGTCAGCTAACCTGTAAGTCCCCAAACCCAGTGACTCTCATCTCAGGTAAATTAAAGGCATTCTTTCAATAGTTCTTTATTTGACATTAATTCTGACTGCTTTCCTCTAAAGACACTGTAGTTTGCCAAAATCCTATTAAAATGTGTCCCTTAGAATATAACAAAACAGCATGCATTTTATTTAAACACAAAGAACACAGAGGAATTATCTATACATCTATTAATACACACTAAGACTATATATTTGCAGCATCACTATTAGTTAAATCGGTGTCCTTGTACGAATAAATGAAAATCACCCCTTCCCAATCACCTACTACCATCTGCCAAAAAAACCTGTGACTATACAAATATATGATTATGATGTGAGTGGTACTCACTCATCATCATTAGAGCTGTCCAGTGCAAAACCGGCATATCAGTAAGCAGCATCAGTTATAGCCATTTCATCATATTGACATTCATTAGGCGTCTACTAAATACCAGACATTTTATCACTTTCCACACAAAAGTTAATCTTCCCAACAACTCTGCAAGGTAAATATTATAGCTAACATAGAGGGGACACTTACTATGCAATAGGCTTCATGCTAGCACTTTGCATATACTAACTTTATTCTCTCCAAAACAATCTAAGCACACATTTCCACATCTTGTCAAGAAATTATGGGACTTTTGGCAATCGGTTTGTGATAAGATACTGACCTACAAATTAGACTATTCAAGCATTATACCACTATTGGTATCTAAGTATAATCTTCCAGTTTATGTCTATGATCTCTTTCATCAAACAAACCAAACTTAGCCTAAAATATTTCTATTTCAACCTCTCTTTTCATTCCTACTTTGAGAAATTTGCAGTTTAAAGGAATATCAGGAGCAATATATATAACTATAATTTAGAAAAGATCCACTCAGTTCTTTTTTTTTTTTTTTTTTTTTGAGACGGAGTCTGGCTCTGTTGCCCACCACTCAGTTCTTTACAGATACAAATTCAGATAGTTATGGGTACAAAAGGTCATAAATACTACTTGGGTGCATTACAAATGTTTTGTTCCAGTAAATGGGTTATTCTGTACCATGATGCCTTCCTGAATCTTTTCAAGTTTCTTCTCATCCTCCTTCCTTAACAGTCTCGGCCGATTTTTATATCAGTGTTTTTTTTTTTTTTTGAGACAAAGTCTTGCTCTGTGCCCAGGCTAGAGTGCAGTGGTGTGATCACAGCTCACTGCAGCCTCAACCTCTGCAGCCTTGACCTCCCCAACTCAAGTGATCCCCCTGCCTCAGCCTCCCAAGTAGGTAGGACTACAGGTGTGTGCCACTACACCTGGCTAATTTTTACTTATTATTATTATTATTATTTGTAGAGATGGGCTCTTGCTATGTTTCCCAGGCTGGTCTCGAACTCCTGGGCTCAAGTAATCCTCCCACCTTGGCCTCCCAAACTGCTAGGATTATAGGCATGAGCCACTGCACCTGGTCTATCAGTGGTTGCTTTATTTCATTCTTCTTTCCTCTTTCCATGCCTTTTTCCTAATTTCATTAGTTCTGCTTCCGGTCATGGCCTGCTATGCTCCTATCTGACCAACCCTCCAACAGAAAACAATGAAAAACTCCAGACAATATATAAGAACAACTACTACCTGTAGGTCTTGGAAATGAACACAACTAGACAGGTAAGGAGAAGAGTTGATACTTAGAGGAAGAGAACAGAACAGGGTAAGTGCCCAATTTATTTATAGCAACTAACTTGAAGATTAACAGTCCGTGATGCATGGAATGGCTAGAACTCTGAAACACACAGTCTTACTGGCTTGAAGAATCAGATAAAAAAGTTCATGGTAAGCACAGCCACTAGAAAGTGAAGGAGAATCTGGGAAAGAGGAGCACCATAGAGGGAGATTCCAAATTTCACATATAAACTCTGCCAAGATATTTGGCTGACTCTTTAGCTATTCATGTGTAGGTCAGACCACAAGCACCTAAGCCAAGCCTTAAAAAACTGAACTTGGATTTAAGCTGTTGCCCACTACAAGGGGAGACACAGTTTATCATGGGGGTGCATGGGGGTGATTTTGTAGGCAAGTTAACTGCGTACAAAAAATAAATAGCCAACCAATCAGTAAGTCAGTTCTGTCTGCAGGATTACAACAGAATCCAGTCTCCACAATGTTTCATCTGCAATGTTCATAATACAATTCAAAATTAATCCACATATGAGGAAACAAAAAATATGACTCATTTTCAAGAAAAAGACAACAGAGACCAACCCCAAGAAGACCCAGATGCTGAAATTAGCAGACAAGGATTTTAAAATAGCTACCTATTATAACTATGACCAAGGATGTAGAAGAAAATATGCTCCTAATAAAACACAGAACATCTCAGCAAAGAAATACTATAAAAATCCAAAATGGAAATTCCAAAACTGAAAAATACCTGAAATAAAAAATTCCCTGGATGGGCTTAACAGTAGAATAGAAATGAAAGGAGAAAAATTCAGTGACTTTGAGGATAAATAGAAATTATCCAATCTGAAGAACAGATGAAAAAAAAGATTAAAAAACAAAGCCAGAACCTCAAGGTCTGACAAAGGAGGAAGGGCAATTCACTGGAAAAGGATAGTCTTTCCAACAAATAGTGCTGCAACAATAAAATATCCATATACTAAACAAAATAAATCCAGGCAAAAATGTCTTGTGGCTCAAGCCTATAATCTCAGCTACTCAAGAGGCTGAGGTGGAGGACTGTGTCAGGATTAGGAGTTTGAAATCAGTCTGAGCAATACAGCAAGATCCCCATCTCTAAAAGATGTAAAAAATTAGTTGGGTATAGTGGCATGTGCCTGTAGTCCCAGCTATTCAGGAGCTGAGTTCAAGGCTACCGTGGGCTACAATCAAGTCACTGCACTCCAGCCTGGGTGACAGAGTGAGACCTCTTACCTAAAAAAAAAAAAAAATGAAAACAAAGAGCTCATAGACTTAAATATAAAATGCAAAACTCTTAGAACATACGAGAAAAATCTACATGGCTTTTGGTTTGGTGATAACTTTTTAGATCTAACACCAAAAGCAGGATCTATGAAGGGAAAACTTAAGTTGGACTTCTTAAAATTGAAAACTTCTGGCTGTGTGCAGTGGCTCATGCCTATGATCCCAGCACTTTGGAAGGCCGAGGTGGGAGGATTGCTTGAGCCCAGGAGTTTGAGACCAGCCTGGGAAACATGATGAGACCCTGTCTCTACAAAAAACAGCCGAGTGTGGTGGTGTGTGCTTGTGGTCCCAGCCACTTGGAAGGCTGAAGTGAGGGGACTGCTAGAGTCCAGGAGGTCAAGGCTACAGTGGCCGTGTTCATACCACTGTACTGCAGCCTGGACAACACAGTGGGACCCTCTAAAAACAAATGAATAAATAACTTCTGCTCTCAAAAGATGCTGTTAAAAAAATGAAAAGACAAGCCACAGACTGGGAGAAAGTATTTATAAAAACACCTAACTGATAAGGGACTGATATCCAAAACATACAAAGTGTTCTTAAAGCTCAGCATTAAAAAAAAAAAAAAAAAAAAAAAACCCAAAAAACCAAATTAAAAAAAAAAAAAAAAAAAAAAAAACCCACACAACCCAATTTAAAAATGGGCAAAAGATCTGAACAGATACCTTACCAGAGAAGATAACACAGATGGCAAATAAGCATATGCAAAGATGCTCAACATCATATGTCATTAGGGAATTGCAAATTAAAACAACAATGAGATACTACTACATAACTTTGGTCTTTTGGATTTTAGAAAGGCTAAAATCCCAAACACTGACAATATCAAATGCTGGTGAGGATGTGGAACAACAGAAATTCATTCATTGCTGGTGGGAATGCAAATGGTATGGCCAGCTTGGAAGACCCTTTGGCAGTTTCTTATAAAACTAAACATACCTAACCATATGTATGATACAGCAATCATGTTTCTTGTATTTACCTAAATGATTTGAAAACTTATGTTCAAACAAAAACGTGCACACAAATCTTTATTCATAATTGTCAAAACTTGAAGGCAACCACGATGTCCTATTGGGGGAACCCGCCCCCAATATTTCAATGTAGGTTCTTTCTATTTTCCCTAAGTGTCAGCTGGTCTGAGAAATAAAGAGAAAGAGTACAAAGAGACAAAGAGAGGAATTTTACAGCTGGGCCACTGGGTCTAACATCACATATCGGTAGGTCCATGATGCCCACCTGAGCCGCAAAGCCAGCAGGTTTTTATTAAGGGCTTCAAAAGGGGAGAGGGTATACCAACAGGGAGTAGGTCACAAAGATCACATGCTTCAAAGGGCAAAAAGGAAAACAAATATGACATGTTTCTGAGGCCAATAAAGATCACAAGGCAAAGGGCAAAGCAAAGATCACAAGGCAAAGGGCAAAATCAAAAACTCCTGATAAGGATCTATGTTCAGCTGTGCACATATGGTCTTGATAAACATCTTAACAGAAAACAGGCATCAAGAGCAGAGAACCGGTCTGACCTCAAATTTACCAGGCAGTGTTTTTTTCCCCATCCTAATAAGCCTGAGGGGACTGCAGGAGACCAGGGTGTATTTCAGTCCTTATCTCAACCGCGTAAGACAGACACTCCTAGAGCGGCCGTTTATAGACCTCCCACCAGGAATGTAATTCTTTTCCTAGGGTCTTAATATTCCTTGCTAGGGAAAAGAATTTAGCGATATCTCTCCTACTTGCACGTCCGTTTATAGGCTCTCTGCAAGAAGAAAAATATGGCTCTTTTTGCCCGACCCCGGAGGCAGTCAGACCTTATGGTTGTCTTCCCTTGTCCCTAAAAATCGCTGTTATTCTGGTTTTTTCAAGATGCACTGATTTCATATGTTCAAACACACGTTTTACAATCAATTTGTACAGTTAACACAATCACCACAGTGGACCTGAGGTGATGTACATTCTCAGCTTATGAAGATAACAGAATTAAGAGATTAAAGTAAGACAGGCATAAGAAATTATAAGAATATTACTAGGGACGTGATAAATGTCCATGAAATCTTCACAATTTATGTTTCTCTGCCACGGCTCCAGCCAGTCCCTCCGCTCAGGGTCCCTGACTTCCTGCAACAATGCCCTTCAGCAGGTGAATGGATAAACAAACTGTGGTGCAGCCATACAATGAAATATTATTCAGCAATAAGAAGAAGTGAGCTATCAAGCCATAAAAAGAAGGAATCTTAAATGCATGTTGCTAAGTGAAAGAAGAAAGTCTGGAAAGGCCATATACTATATGATTCCAACTATATGATATCTGGAAAAGGCAAAGCTATGGAGACAGTAAAAAGATCAGTGCTTGCCAGGGGTTCAGAGACAGGGATGAATAAGTGAATCACAGATTATGTTTAGGGTGGTGAAATTAATCTGCATGACACTAGAATACTGACGTCGGTCATTTGCACATTTGTCAAAACCCACAGAACTATACAATGAATGAACTTGAATGCAAAACATGAACTTCAGTGAATAATAATGTATTAATATTAGCTCATCGATTGTAACAAATGTACCACACTAATGCAAGACGTTAATAATAGGGGAAATGGACAGGAAGAGGGAGCATAGGGTATACTCCGTACTTTCTGCTCAATTTTTCTGTAAAACCTAAATCTGCTCAAAACAAAGTTTGTAAATTTTTTCTTTAAAGTCAGATAGTAAAAAGACATGGGCAGAACCTCAAGGACTAACAAGTTACAGTCACAGGAGAGGACAGAGAATGGATTTTAAAAAGCATTTGCAGAAATAATAAAGAATAAATGTCCAAATTTGATAAAAAACATAAATTTACAGATTAAAGCTTAGTAAACCTCAACTCTAATAAACACCAAACATAACGCTCTACACCCCCTTCCCCTGCAGCTTGGCACATCATTGTCAAACTTTTGAAACCCAAAGATAACAAAAATACATAAAGCATCCAGAAATAAAAATGACATATTGCACACATGGAAATGACCCCAACTTCTCCTCAGAAACAACAGAGTGTAATTTCATTTGTCTCTCTACAAAGTTCCTTTTATGAGTTTCTCCCCTATGTCTCATATTCTAAGAAAGCGTTTGTGAGACGGCAGTGCTAGTAGTGAAATATGCAATATCTACAAAGGAAAGGGTGTGCATGGGAAAACAAAAACAAAAAAAAAGAACCTCCCCTTTACCTATATTACTTCTTATTTGATGCTCCCAGACTGTAAAGGTTAGCTCAAGTAAGGCCTTAACTGAACTAATACAATTATTTTGACCAGAGAAAATGTTCTCAATCATATATTTTTGGTTTGGGTTTTTTTGTTTGTTTGTTTGGAGACAGGGTTTCACTCTGTCACCCAGGCTGGAGTGCGGTAGTGTGATCTTGGCTCACTGCAGCCTCAACCTCCTGGGCTCAAGCAATCCTTCACCACAGCCTCCCCAGTAGCTGGGACTACAGGCGAGTGCCACCACACCTGGCTAATTTTTGTATTTTTTGTAGAGACTGGGTTTCTCTATTTTAAAAAATAATTTGTTATTATTATTATTTTAAATATTTTAACAAATAATCTGGGATGCACAGATACAAAGACTATAAAGGTTTAAAGGTTTTTTCTTTTAATTTCATAAATTGTATGCCATGTCAATTTTCATTTGATGCCAATTTTACGTGGATACTAAAAGGTCTAAAACTTAACAATCTTTAACACCAAACTGAAATCTCATTTATTGTAAAATACCCTGAAAATTCAGAGGCTAAAAATTTCCCAAGACCGAAAGACAGTGAAAAGACATATTAACCCAGAGTGTAGTGAGTGCAAGTAGCTCCAAGAAAGGGCCCGGGAAGATGTGCTGAGTTGACAGTACAGGAAAAGCACCACTAGGAAAGAAACAGGAGCTCTACCTTTCTATCACATTGTTAGGTAAATATTCACTTAGTACAAGCGACTTCAGGCAACAACGAGGGCAAATTAAGGAAAGCTGCAGTGGCATCCCGTTGTTTCAGGATTAAGGTAATTTAGCAGCCCTGCCCACTCGCCTTGAAAAAATACACAAACATTCCCAACAAAGTCAGGAGCAGTAGGAGAGCTAAGATCTGAGTGAAAACCTCCTGCCAAGTACTAGGATGGGAGCTAATAAAAACCTAGACAAAAAATCTGACAAATTAATGATAATCCTTAACAAAATTTAACTCAAATGTGTCCTTTTCCCTATAATCGGTCACATGCTCTTCTTTCTTCCCATCCACCCTGCAAACACTTTGTATGCTGCTTGTGAGAAGCGTATCTTTAATGATTCTAGCCAGCCTGTAACATCACTATTTCAAGCTCAAGGCTTGGGTTCTAGTCACAGCCACTAACTACCTGTGTTATTACACACAACCACTTTACCTCTCTCCACATGAGCGTCCTAATTGGTACGATAAGGAAATGGAAAAAAATACAATCACTAGCTTTAACACTACAGTAAATTGTACCAGAAATGTATAAACTTTCTACTTCCTTAATACAGATGTCAATGTACATTTTTTCCTTTCTGAGTTCATAGTATTTGTGAACTTTTCAAATGGGTCTGTATTACAAGAAAGGGTAAGAACCACTGATAAAATATTAAACTGACATCAGTAAAAATATTATTTCCTTTTTAAGAAGATAGCTCATGACAATGCACCTTTTAAATGAAGTGAAAATGCCTCGTCTAAAAAAAATTCACCATGCTGCTTTATGAAGTAAACGTAGTAAATTCAGTCAGGAAGGCAAATGAAATCCACGTTGCAGGAAACTGTAAACACTGCATTTGGTCCCAGAATACCGATTTTTCCCTTCATCTGTTCCCATGCCACTTTGGTTCTTCTGACTTTCAGATCCCCCTAACCAATGCTTAGCTGGCATCTCCACTTGGCTGCTTCACAGGCACCAAAAAGTTTTCTGCCTAAAACTGAATTCTCAATCCTTCTTTCCACATCTATTCCTTTCCCAATTTTCCTCACTCTGTAAGTGGCATCATCATGAACACTGTTCATCAAACCAGGCACTTTTCATCATTCTTGACATTTCCTGCTTATATTTACTCCACCACACCCAATCTACGTTCTATCAAAACCACCCCAAATCTATCTCAACTCATCCCTCCCCTTTTCTCCCCAATTACACTGCCCCCACACGAGTCAAAGCCATCATTTGCTGCTCCCTGGACCTCTACAATAGATCCTTAAACGGTCTCTTTGCCATTACACAGACCGCCCCAAATCCGGACAGAGTGGAAATCAGATCCTGTCCTTACCCCGCTTTAAATTCCTCTATTGCCTTCCACTGAATTTGGAACAAAACCCCACCTTCTTACAGAGCCCACAGGGCCCTGGAGCACCAAAATGCTTGGTTCTTAGATCCTGCCAAGCTTTTTCCTCTCAGGGCCTCGATACGTGTTCCACCTGAATGCTCTTCGACACGTACATCCTTAAAGTAAGATTCCATTGATTGTGCCCATTTGTTTTGAAAAGGGAGTTTATTACACAGTTGTTTTAAACAAGTTCATAACCCTAGAACTTAGGTATAGAGTGACCGCTCTAATTTAAAGCAACAGAACGGAAAAGGGAGCAGGGCAGGTCTTCCAGCAGAACACCAGCTACCATTTCTGCAGGCCAGGCCACTCCATCGATTCACCCAGGAGCCCTGCCCACCGAGGCCCAGCAGCGGGCTCTTGTGTGCAGCTGCCCCGCAGCAGGCGCCGGTGGCCTATGGCGCCGCCCCATTTTTCCTAATACTTGGACTCGAACTAATGGGGTCACTGTTAGGCAAAGAAAGGAATGACCTCCAAGGTCACATGCAAGCAAACTTTGGTCTCAAGTCAACAGGAAATTGCATCGAAATCGCTGTCGCTAGCGCCTTACAAGGGTTTTCTCCTTAACCCAAACAAGCCTTTCGGGCTGGGTTTTTATCATGTCCGCTCCAAAACCAAGGAAGTCGAGTAAACTTCACCCCACTACCCCCGACTCTCCGCGGCGGCCGGAAGCGGAGGCCTGGCCGGGGGAGGGCAGGACCCCGAGGGGCGAGGAGAGGAGGAGGAGGGGGCTGCGCTCACCTCGGAGCAGAGCCATGGCGGCGGCTGGGTCGTCGGCGGCGCGGGTCTCTGGCGTGGGGCACGCAGAGCGGCCACTTGCAGTCACCCAGATTTCAAGAGCGTGGGTGGCGCCCCGGGAGCCACGCCCCTGCCCCTTCACCTACTTCCCGGGGCTGCCTGGCCGGGCCCCAGCGTAAGATGATCCTACCCCACGCGTGGCTGCCCGTCTCACCCTAGCCCGAGGGAGCCCGCGGGTCGGGGCTTGGGTAGACGACTACGCGTCTTGAGGGCGGACTCTTTCCTCACATCCTCGTTTTTAGATTTTCTCCGTTTCCAAGCCGAGAGAATTTGGTTTGATACCTCTCACCCATCATATCCCAGCCCCGACAGGCAATGACTGTTACCCTTTGTCTGCGCCAGAACCCTCAACACTTGGCAGGAGCCCAGGCCTGAGGGACTTAGCGCGCGGCCGGCCGCCAGCTGGGGGCGGAGCCGAAAGTCCTGTGGGCGGGGCGCGGCGGAGGAGCGACGGGATTGGCTGGAGCGGGCGGCTGCGCAGTCCGCTGGGCAGAGGCTCAGGTCGCCGAGCTGGAAGCGTGACTGTGCGTGGGTGCTGTACTGGGGGTTGGGCGGAGAGGTGGGCGGCAGTTGGTGTGAGGTGAGTGTAGTAGGCTAGGGCTCTTTCGGGTCCCCATTGCAGCCCCCAGATGAGCCCGTAGTATTTTCCTTATATGATCAGGTCCCATTGCGGGCGGCGCAGCTTGCCCGGAGCCTGAGAGGATTATGAAAACGTGGCGAGCTAAGTGGGGCCAGGGGACCTGGAGCGGGGGCGTGAGGAGAGGGGGCAGCGGTTGAGGCTGGACGGGAGGGAGGTCTAGGGAGGCCTCTGCCGCGGTCACTGTGAGCCCTGGCCGATGATGACGAGACCACTGCGCAATCTGAGTTCTGGGAACCAGGTGATGGAGTGTGTTCTGAGAACAGACTGAGGCCGGGCGAGCAGGAGGCGGCCGGGGCAAGGGAGAAGCGGAGAGCCCCTGGGTACCAGGGCTCAGAGGGCCAGGCTGCCTAGCGAGGGCTTCTTTGAGTGCTTGGGGTTGGTGGGTGGCATGAACGGTTTTTCTGAGTCGTCAGCGAATGCCCCCTCTAGAATCCTGCTTTTCAAACGCTTTGGTGACACTCTTGCAGTGTTGGGGTTTTTTTAAATCCAAATTTGTATTATGAAAACTTTCAAACTTACAGAAAAGTGGGAAGACTTGTACAGTGGACGCATATCGACCCAATTGTTAACATTTTGCTATATTGCTGTCCACCTGTTCTTCCATCAAACCATCTTATCTTTTTAACGCAGACCTTAGTACTCTACACCCATGAACACATCAGCACACATTATTCATTTACAGTTCTTTTTAAGGCAAAATATCCACGCAATCAAATGTACAAATCTTAGACAAGCTTCACAAATGCTTATGTATAGGCCGGGCGCCCTTTCTCACGCCTGTAATCCCAACACTTTGGGAGGCTGAAGTGGGTGGATCACGAGGTCAGGAGATCGAGACCATCCTGGCTAACACGGTGAAACCCCGTATCTACTAAAAATACAAAAAAATTAGCCGGGCGTGGTGGTGGGCGCCTGTAGTCCCAGCTGCTGGGGAGGCTGAGGCAGGAGAATGGCGTGAACCTGGGAGGCGGAGCTTGCAGTGAGCCGAGATCGTGCCACTGCACTCCAGCCTGGGTGACAGAGTAAGACTCTGTCTCAAAAAAAAAAAAAAAATGCTGCTCATGTTTAGAGTGTTCATTTTCATACACACTTTTCAATTTGCCCTCTACATAATTAAGAAAGGTTAAGTATCACAATTTCCCACTGCAGATCATCAGGTCTTTACAAATGTACTATGTTTTCTCTAATTGGAAATGTCACTAGTGAGTGGATTCTAAAACCATTCAGTGAAAGGTTTAAATATGTTAAAACATGTAAATATATGAGAGAATATTGACATAGTCTGCAAGTCTCATGAAGAGGAAAGGATACCTTTACAATGGAGAAATCTTGCGGGTATTACTTCACCGAATTGTGAACTAATGGTGTCCCATCACCAATAAAGGGACAAACTGATGTCATGCGCTCCCCTTGCTACAGCGACAACACAATCTCACTTGCGTAGAATTTCTCCTGAAAACATCTGGCCTGAATCTAATTATAAGGAAACAATGAGACAAATCCACATGGAGGTACATTCTACAAAACAACTGAACTCTTTAAAAACATCAGTGTGGTGAAAAACAAAAAATGGCTAAAGTAGGAATAGTATCACATTAAAGGAGACTAGAGATGTGACACATATTGTATGGGATCCTTAATTAAAACCTGGGTTAAAAAAAAACTCTAAAAGACAGTATTGGGACAATTGGAGAAACATATAAATTATAGATGACATGGTAATATTGACATTAAGTTTCCTGATCGTGATAATTATATTGTAGTTATGTAGGAGATTGTCCTTTGTTCTTAGGAAATACATACTGAAATATATACGGGTGAAGAATCATGAGGCCTGCAACTAACTCTCAAATGACTGGAAAAATGCATATATGTATATACAGTTATGTGTTGCTTAACCACGAGAATATATCCTGAACGATGTGCTGTTAGGCGATTTCGTCATTGTGTGAACATCATGGATTTCACTTACACAAACCTTGATGGTAGAGCCTGCTACACACCTAGGCTATATGGTACAGCCTGTTGCTCCCAGGCTACAAACCTGTATGCATGTTACTCTACCGAACACTGTAGGCAGTTGTAACACAATAGTATTTGTGCATCTAAACATAGGAAAGATAGTGCATGACTATACACTGGCAGAGAAAGATACAGCAAATACGGCCAAATATTATGAACTGGGGAATCCAAATGAAGAATATACAGTTGTTTATTACTCTTTTTTTTTTTTTTTTTTTTTTGAGACAGAGTCTTGCTCTGTTGCCCAAGCTGGAGTGCAGTGGCATGATCTCCACTCACTGCAACCTCCACCTCCCAGGTTCCAGTAATCTTCCTGCCTCAGCCTCCTGATTATCTGGGATTACAGGCATGTGCCACCCCATCCGGCTAAGTTTTGTATTTTTAGTAGAGACAGGGTTTCGCCATGTTGGCCAGGCTGGTCTCAAACTCCTGACTTCAGGTGATCCGCCCACCTCGGCCTCCCAAAGTGCTGGCATTAGAGGTGTGAGCCACTGCGCCTGGCCCATTATTCTTTTTCTAAGAGGGGATCTTGCTTGCTATGTTGCCGGGGCTGGCCTCAAACTCCTGGACTTAAGGGATCCTCCTGCCCCAGCCTCCTGAGTAACTTGGGACTACAGGCATGTACCACATTCTTCTATTTTTGCAACTTTTCTGTAGGTTTTAACTCTTTCAAAATACAAGTTGGGAGAAAAAAATGTCCTTCAATTAAGCTACAAAACTGCTTGAAACAAGTTATTTTTGAAAATATTTAGTCCTTTTCAGGTTTACATTATATTTAAGCAGGTATGTATTCTTGTAATTTTAATATCTATATTAAAATTGTTATAATTTTTGTGTAGATGTGGAGGGTTTCATGAGATGTAAAATTATTGTTCTACTTTTAGACATTTAATGCTCAGTATTTTTAGAAATGCAATGTTATCATTTCTACACTTATTTTCCTATGCTTAAACACAGTTTCTCCTGCTTTCCTGTAACACTAAAAATTGACAGTGGCTTAAGCAGCAGTGGCTTTAGAAGTTTCAGTAATGGAAACTGGGGAAAGCTGACCAAGTCAGTAGGGCCTAAGACAACTTTTAAAATGAGTACGTGAATCTGAATGAGTGAGGCAAGTGAATTTGCTGATGTTGAGTAGTTTGGAACGTTATGTGTATGCTCACTGTTAATCTAATTGCTGTGGAAATAACTTCAATTTTTGTTAATTAGAAGGCAAATGTTGAATGTGGTTTTATTCTTACAATGAATACTAACTCTTCAGAAAGTTCAAGTTGCCAAGCAAGAACATCAGATGAATGAAATTGTTTGCAGTGGCAAATCCATACGGCCTGCAGCAACTCACTTCTTGCCTCCTCAAAGGAAAGAAGCATAAGGCAGAGTGAGAGACCGAGGCAAGTTTTTGAGCAGGAGTGAGAGTTTATTAAGAAGTATTAGAGCAGGAATAAAAGTAAGTAAAGTACACTTGGAAGAGGGCTCAGTGGGCAACTTGAGAGATTCAGCTGTGCCACCTGACCCTTGATTTGGGGACTGATACACTGGTACGGTTCTAGGCCTTGCATTACTTCTTCCAATTCTTCCCTTGGGGTGGGCTGTCCGCATGCTCAGTGGCCTACCAGCAGTAGGGAGGGGCGGCATGTGCAGTGTGTTTACTGAAGCTGTGCACATACTCATTGGAGACATTCTTCCCTCACCAGTCTTTTTTCTAGAGGAAGTTCATATACCAGTTAAACTCCACCATTTTGCCTCTTAGTGAGCATGTTTGAGCCCACTCTCCCAAAATCTTATCCAGGAGCTGCTTATCACCAGATTCTAGTATTTTCCATCTATTGGGAGAATGTCTTTCCCTGACACCAGTTGAGACCAATGATTATTTTAGATAGTTTAACAACTTGCCTGACCATCACCTGATAGTGCTTGACATTCCTGGGGGGGGTGGGGGAGATTTTCTCGTGCCCTGTTCAAGTCTGCCTAGCTACCTATTCTAAGGGAATATAGACAGGAAGTAATACAGACACCAATTTGCCAAACTCCCTCATGTTGTTTACCCTAAGTCTTTATGTGTTCCCAGTACCTCTAAGGCACTCTCTCAAACTTTAGACATTTGTTTTTCTTTCTCTACTTGTCTGAAGGTTATCTGCAGGGTCTGTGTCTTTGGCTCCACTTTCATGTGTAACATAACCTTAGGCAAATCTTCCTTGGATCTGAGTTTACTCTGTAAATACTAATGTTGGTAGAAAGAGACAATGCCATTGTTGCCTTTCAGCCAGAAACCTCCAGAAACACACCTATAGTTGAACAAGTTGGGTTTAATGTTCTTTGGAAGAAGGGAGATTGCACATCATGGGTGTGCCTTTGGGAACTGCAGGACATCTCAGTAAAAGGGTGGTAGGATTTGGGGTTTGGTTAGGTGATTTGGGGAGGATCCAAGGAAGTACAGGTTCACTCTGTATTGGGTACTGTCAGGAAGTAGGGACAAGTCTTTGGGTATCAGTACTATTCAGGGTTCTCCAAAGGGACAGAACTAATAGGATATATACATATATATATATGAAAGGGAGTTTAAGGCCAGGCGTGGTGGCTCACACCTGTAATCCCAGCACTTTGTGAGGCTGAGGTGGGCGGATCACGAGGTCAAGAGATTGAGACCAGCCTGGCCAACATGGTGAAAACCCGTCTCTACTAAAAATACAAAAATTAGCTGGGCGTGTTGGCACACATCTGTAGTCCCAGCTACTTGGGAGGCTGAGGCAGGAGAATCACTTGAACCCAGGAGGTGGAGGTTGCAGTGAGCCAAGATCATACCACTGCACTCCAGCCTGGTGACAGAGCGAGACTCCGTGACCCCGTCAAAAAAAAAAAAAAAAAAAAAAAAAAAAAAGACAGGCGGAAGGAAGGAAGAGAGGAAGAGAAGGAGGGAGGGAAGGAGAGAGGGAGTTAGTTTATTAAGGAGAATTGATTCACAGGATCACAAGGTGAAGTCCCACAATAGGCCGTCTGCAGACTCAGCCAGGAGTGGCTCAGTCCAGGTCCAAAAACCCAAAAGTAGGGAAGCCAACAGTGCAGTCTTCGGGCTGTGGCCAAAGGGTGCCTGAGAGCCCTTGGCAAGCCATTTGTGTAAGTCCAAGGGTCCAAAGGCTGAAGAACCTGGAGTCTGATGTCCAAGGGCAGGAGGAATGGAAGGAGGCATCCAGCACAGGAGAAAGATGAAAGCCGGAAGACTCAGCAAGCCAGCTTATCCCATCTTCTTCCACCTGCTTTGTTCTAGCTGCACCGGCAGCCAATTGCATGGTGCCCACCCACACTGAGGGTGGGTATTCCTCTCCCAGACCAGCGACTCAAACGTTAATTTCCTCTGGCAACAACCTCACAGACCCACTCAGGAACAATACTTTACCAGCTATCTAGGCATCCTTCTATCAAGTTGACACCTAATATTAACCGTCACAGTATCATCTTATCTTGAAGGAGGGCCGATTAGAGCCAGGCTCAGGCTGCACCTAGGAAAGCAGCTACATTCCCTCATATTACCTGGGACAGGGCATATTTGGTGTTATATGGTTTACACAGTGATCTTGTTTTTGTGCCTGGGCAAAATTACAGTCTTGTTTCATATCACTTTAGTGTAGTCACAGAGGGACTACATCTGATATTGGTGTTTTGTAAGGTTGTTCATAGCAAAACAACAACACGGCCCAGCAGAGAGGACCAGGCCAGCTTCTAGCATGACCCAGGCCTAGCTCTGAATTTCAGATCAGTTCCTGGAAGTCAGGCTGCTTTTCTCTTTCTGAACTAAATGTATCTTGTATGAAATTTGCTTCTTTTCAAATGTGGTTTTCCTGTTGAGGCTTTGAAGCTAGGCCTAAACCTCTTTGAGTATGAGCTGAAGGCTTTCCTCAAGTAAGGGTATTCTTTGGTCAGCCACTCAAAAAAGTGAATCCATCTTTAGGTTGGACGGTGGATTCAAAGGTCAATTTTTCACTGCATAGTGTACAGCAGGTCCTTACATAACATTGTTTCATTGTCATTTTGACATAATGTCGGTGAGAAAAAAAGAATTGCTTCCTGGCCAGGGCCACTGTGTATGTGGAGTCTGCAGGTTCTCCCTGTTACAGTGGGTAGCTAGTCAGGCATGAGCAGGGCAGGTGAGAGCTCTCCATTCCACACACACACCTGGAGCGTCGGGTGAGCATCCGCTGATGGTCAAGGCAGTTGTTAACTATCTTTCTAAAGTAGTCATTGGTCACAGCCAGCATCAGAGAAAGGCAGTCTCCCAATAGAAAACATGTGAAACTGGTGATCAGCCACTTCCTGACAAGATCTCAGGAGTTGAGAGAAGTAACACAAGACTGCAGAAGTAGGCCAACATATAAAACCCCAAGTCAAGAGGGTAAGCTGCGCTCTTGACTCTTTCAAGTCACCCACTTGGCCCTCTTCCAAGTGTACTTTCCTGATTTTCCACTCCTGTCCTAAAACTTGCCTTGGTCTCTCCTTCTGCTCTACACCCCTCAAATTCTTTCTTCTGAGGTGGCAAGAATTGAGGCTGCTGCCATGAGACATGGATACGTTCCACTGGTGAGATCCCCATGACTGTTTTCTTTGGATTCTCCAGCGTCCTCCCATGTCCCAAAACTGTGTACGTGAGGTGAATGGGTATGTCTAAGTGATCCCAGTCTGAGTGTGGGTTTGTAAGCACACCCAGTGACAGGCACCCTGAGCTGCCAGGAGAGGTGGGCTCTCAGTAACTCTGAAATGGAATAAGTGGGCAACTTTCTCATTTGTTTTTATTAATCTTTCTTAAATGTATGTATAGCTTTCATTTCAGTGTTTAATACTAGAAGTGTTTTGGTCTTTATTTAGAAGTTTGTTGATGTTTTGGCCGGACATGGTGACTCATATCTGTAATCCCAGCACTTTGGGAGGCCGAGGCAGGCGGATCACTGGAGGCTAGGAGTTTGAGACCAGCGTAGACAGCATAGTGAAACCCCATCGCTATAAAAATACAAAAAAATTAGCCAGGCATGGTGGCAGATGCCTGTAATCCCAGCTACTCGGGAGGCTGAGGAGGGAGAATCACTTGAACCCAGGAGGCAGAGGTTGCGGTGAGCTGAGATCTTGCCATTGCACTCCAGCCTGAGCAACAGAGCAAGACAACATCTCAAAAAAAAAAAAAAAAAAAAAAAAAAAATTGGTGTTGTTTGTATGACCATAAATATGCTGTAGGAACTGTTTATATCAACTAGCTTATGTTAAAATTGGTGTCATTATGTTATTTTGTTTATACTTGTGGTTTCCTAGAACCTATCGGTGACATTGAGGACTAATTATACTGTGACCATTTTTCTGGATCATGAAATATTTCCATAGTGGTCTCTAATGATGGGTGCTTAAGGGCACCGTCCCTGGAGATGTCTTTTTTTAGGTGGGTCAGGTTAACAATGGGTGTGGAAGGGCACCATCTCTGGAGATGTATTATTCCATAAATTTGGGTGTAATTTTTTAAAAAGATTTCCAGGTGATTCTGATGTGTGCTAGTTAAGAAAAAATGTATCAGTATTTCCACATAGATGCTCAGTTTCTGGGCTATTCTGTTCCACTGCTCAATTTTTCCATGTCCAGGGCCGGGCACGGTGGCTCATGCCTATAATCCCAGCACTTTGGGAGGCCGGGGCGGGTGGATCACCTGAGGTCAGGAGTTTGAGACCAGCCTGACCAACATGGAGAAACCCCATCTCTACTAAAAATACAAAATTAGCCGGGCGTGGTGGCACATGCCTGTAATCCCAGCTGCTAGGGAGGCTGAGGTAGGAGAATCGCTTGAACCTGGGAGGCGGAGGTTGCGGTGAGCCGAGATCGTGCCATTGCACTCCGGCCTGGGCAACAAGAGTGAAACTCCATCTCAAAAAAAAAAAATTTCCATGTCTCTCATTCTCACACATCTTAATTACTGAAATTTTGTAAGTCTCGATGCCTGCTAAGGAAGGCTTCCCACTTTCTCAAGGAGGGTCTTCCTTATCCATGGGCCTTTGCTCTTCCATATAAATCTTATAATGAACTGTCAATTTTCACATAGGAACAGTTGAAATTTTGATTTTTAATCTATAGATGAACTTGGGGACAACTGACAAACTTTTAGTGGTATGGAGTCTTTGAATCCATGTACCTAATTATTTTTCCATTTTAATGTTGTCATTGTTTTTCACTTATATTTTACAAATTCCTCCATACAGATCTGGTGACTATTTTCCCACTGATTTTTCATGCCATCTCTACTGTATGCTATGTTATACATAGGATTGGGCCTATCCCTGCACTCCCTATTCTGTTTCATTGATCTGCTTGTCTTTGCCTACACCAAAACTGCCTTTAATTCCATAGCTTTAAAGTAATTGCTCAATAAGCCTTGTTATCTGAGAGTCTCTCCCTGCCGCCAGCTTTTGGACTGTAAGATACTGACCTCTGGTTTAAATGATCATGACACGTATTAGAATACAGGCCCCATAATGAAGCTCCTCAAGAGAGCATTACAAAGAAACTTTGTCAACCTGTAGCTACAGAGTTTTAAATTTCATTTAGATTTGGCACACCACTGTATTCAAAAGTATTTATTTCCACAAATTTTTATCCACAGCTAAATATTACAGTGACTATTACAAGCATTTTTCTATAAACAAACGTGTAGTTTACAGAGTTGTGCAAAGTGGAAAAATATTTTCATCAGTAGTCTTTATTCCACGGTGTTAGATTTACCCCTGAATATGATCTGAACTCTTTCGGAGAGGCACTCCTTCATCTAAACGTCAGTTGGTGGCAAAATGTTATATTCAAATCTGGATTACTCTGATATGGTGTCACTTTAGAAAGTAGCTTAGTTTCATTTCTGATTGATCCCCTTTGTTAGAATTAGAAACTTACTTTCTTTGAAAAACAAATCTTTTGTATCTAATGACCTGGGTTTGTCATTGGCATTAATCTCTGTCTACACCCTCTAATTCTCTAATTATGGCACCAGTGGGTATAAAAAGTGAATTATGGTTATTTGGCTCATGCAGCAAAATGGAGAAACTGACCACAAATATTCTGTGAAGAACTACAAGGTCTTGCCCCATGCTGTCCCATTTTAGTGACCATTGAGTTATGTAGGCATTATACAAATGCCTCAATTTAGGACACCCTTGCTGTCTTAGTAGGTCAAGTGTATGAAAATTTACTTTATGCAGAATAAATGAATTCTAATTTATTGGTTACTGGAATCTTAATGTGTGAAAGCTCTAAGTAAATCTTTGATGAATTGCTACATAGCAGCATTGATTTTTAAATGTTCCAAGCTCCTAGTTTTGTTTTTGTTTTTGCAAAAGCCTTAAAATTTAGTACTAGGGAAATCAAAGAAAGTAACTCCCACTGACATGCTTCATGGAAAAGGGAAAAACATCTACCTTTGGGTCTAATCTGCCTCCCAGGTGAGCCTACAGGTACTGGAACTCTAACTGCAACTATCAGGGCACAAGGAAAATTCATGATGTAATATGTTGTCGGCTTCAACAACAACTCATGTGTACATACACATTTACTGTAAGTAAACAAGTCCCGTATAATACTTAAAAACAAGTTTTTGATCTACAAATATTTGATTCTTAATATTTAAAATGCTTCTAATGTTTTAAAAGACAAAACTCCCCATGATATCACATTGAACATTAAAATTATTCCCACAGCAACACTTATTTCAGAGAAACAATTGGTAAGCCAGTTATCTTAGTAACCGCTAAAGGCACCTGGTGAGAAAAGCGTCAACTAAATTTTAAATATTAAAAAATTAAAGAGACATCTAATGCAGAGTTCAAACCTATATGTTGAATTGTTAGTCATTACTGATTTCATGACACTGATAAATGTTTGAATTGATTTTTTAAAATGCAGCGAAAATGCTAACAAAAGATTATATAGTTCCCCTAAAGATGCTTCTTCTAGCCTCCAAGTATTAAATAAGATAGATCTAAATATTAACTACATATAAAGTACATATTTGTTAGTCATCTATAAATTTTAAGTACAATTCTAGTGATACACCTTTATCTTTTGGAAGAGAAGAACTAAATCTGCCATTTCTTAGGCTAAATGGACTATTCATAAGGTCCTTCCCTCCCCATTTATTCTAATTGCCAAGCTTTTATTCAGTAAGCTCTTGGCACCTAGTGATTAACCAGAGACAGCAGACAGTAGTGACCAAGAGAGATGGAGAGAATGATGGTATAAGACAGTATATAAGGATAGTAAACCACTGTATTTGTGGAACCACTGCATGTCAAAACTCCTTAACACTCTAACAAGGCATTTTTGGTCTTTTAAGATTAAGCATAGTCCTTACGTAAGAGACTCAGTTTCAAACTAAAGTGCATTAAAAAGCAAATTATACTTCACAAACAACTTTAAAGAGGTAGCCACAGACCCAGTTGTTTTAGATTGGCCTTCTAAATGAAGTCAGCACATGGATTCATGGGTGAGTGTCATGGAAGTCAGTGATTATGTAACTGTAACGAAAGAAAAAGGCACAGCTCTGCAGACACCCAAGAGAAACTGGCATGTTTAATGTGGATGTAGAGGGGATAATGCCCATGACAACTGATTGGAACACAACTGTCAGCAGCCTTAACCCAGGCTAAGACTGGGCTAAGCCCCAGGAGATGTAGAGAAGGACTGAGGAAGCTGTGCTCTAAGGGCACAGTGCAGAAGGTAGCTTGGAGTGTGCTGTGTTTCCAAGAGCCTTTTAAGTTGGGTGGTTGAGTAAAAGAGGGTGGAGGCAGGCTGTTCTACTGCCAATTCATGGATAAATCTTATCTTCTCAATGTAATACAAAGGCTGTTCTTCTGTGATTTGCAAATACCATTTTTTCTTATGGGAACAGCATACTGCTATCAAGAAATAGGGAAAAGATAGTAAAAAAAAAAAAAGTGTGGAAAGAATATGGGTTTCCAGTTGAATGCTTGCTTTTGAAGAATTCAAAAACAAGTTAAAAAAAAATTCTAAGAGCAGCAAACATCTAAGCCTATTACTGAATTACTTTTTAAAAATCCTTATTTTGTAGTAGAGATATTTACAAAAAAATCCTTATTTTGTAGGAGAGTGTGCTAAATTTGAAAAACGTTGAAAATAACCTGAAAAGGGAAAGTTGACCTAAATCATTTTATTCTCTTAAAAAAAAAAAAAACCCAAACTTTAGTATAATATCCCTTAACTGATTATTTTTGAAGGTTTTTCAGATGATCTGATGTGCAAGCTTTAGTTTGTTTTACTATTTGGTTTCTGGAATAGTAGAGCATTATGTGATGCTCTTACTGGAGGCTTAATGGTATTAAGAGATTAAAAGTTTTCATATTGACTTGTTTGGTTTTTATATCTATAAATAAAACAAGTTGTTATCCTTTTCTAATATTTAGCTTATATACATTTTTGTGAAAGTTTTGTGGGACTTGGAAAGTGTATGGACTAGCATCAGAAACAAAGTAGTTTTCCATCTTTCTCACCTGGAGTTAGGGATAGCAGCCTTTCAATAATCTCTTCCATTAAACCAAGATTACACAAAAGCGTTTGAGCACACTGAGGATGGGCACTTCTAATTTTGCTTCAGAAACCAGTACTCAAAATGTCTGGTCTGGAGGTCATTTACACCACTGTCTTTGTATAATCAGCCATTAAAAAATATTTTGGGAACATTTCTCAGAAGTCTCATCCCCATATTTTTGTTCTTAAAACATCTCACCACAAACTCAACCATGCCTATGGTTTGCAAACTTTGGGAAATGTCAGTATATGCCATTATGATGGTTATTAGTACCATTATTTGTTAAAAGCCCTTTGAAGGCAATTTATGTGACTTATATATATTTGATATTTTAATTTGGACATTCTCCAGTTATATGCAAAGATCAAAACTAGGCAGCTTCATTTTATAGAATTGGCACCTTTTATTTGCCTATGGGGACCGCTTGGTGTCTATAAGTTATGCATATGTGTTGGACTGAAATCAAACTTAAAATCTTCCATATTTCAAGTGTTTTTATTCTGAGCAGTAGGTACAAAAAAATAATGACATAGTTGTGTCTAATTCTGTATGGTTCAGCACCCCTCCACAGGCTGTCAATCTCTGATTTGATCTCCTTTTACCAGATTTAACAGACCCTTGAATTTACTTTACTGTATATACTTCCTTTTTGCTCACATTGGGAATCAAACTAATGCTGGAAACATGCATCTTCAGACTTCATTGAGGAACTCCAGATTGAGACACGCTGGGATATGGATTGAGTCCATGGTTAGAGAAGATGGATTAAATGGAAACACAACAGGAAACATGTGCTTGGCATCTAACAGCAGTTGCTGAGGGTCATTCCGCTCTTGTAGTTGTGCCTATGGGGAAGAATAAGACCATGGAAAGTTTGAGTACCCCTAAAAATAGGCAGTTTAAGTAAATTCACGAAAGTGAGTTGGCATGTATCATGGAAAGATTTCTAAGACAATTAGGTAAAACTTCAGGACCAGGAGAATGTGATCTCCTTACCCTTGAGGTATTTAGTGGGGCGAGAAGCCCTGACTTAGGCTTCTTGGAGATCAGAGGGCTATAAGCACTTTCTAATTCTAGCATTCTTTAAAAATTTTTCTATCTAAGGGAGAATATAAAATACATCTCTGGTGCAAACCACATGGAGAGGCACTGTAGTGGAGTGGCCAAGGGCATGAGTTTTTTTTAGGTAGACAGCTTGAGCTCTAATCCTGGCACCACCCTGGGCAAATTCCTGAATTTTTCTGTGTCCCAGTTTCTTTACCTGTAGAATGGAATGGGAGAAGAGTATATCACATAAAATGGCAGAGTATGAAGCTCTAGGGATTGGTCCCTCCACTGAAGCTACCCTGAACTAGAAACAGTGATTGTCAACTATCTTGTAACTCTGGAACTTGATTGGACATTTATAAACAATTGGGAGAGTGATTGATAAAGGGAGAGGCTGCTGATCTTTGCTAAGAGAACTGTGTGTGTGACCCAGCTACTATCCCCCTTCTCTTCAGCTCCCCTGAAGCTATGGGGATAGCAGTCCATATTCCTGGAGTAGCTAGCTGGCCAGGGCAGGCAGTGGGACATTGTCCTCCAAAAATTTGGGGTTGTGCACTTTGGTTGATCTGGTGGGTCCCAGCAGATGCCTGTCTTGGTTAGACATTTCTTGGGATGCAATGGCTTCCACTAG
The DNA here is from genome assembly GCF_002776525.5 of Piliocolobus tephrosceles. Taxonomy (NCBI): domain Eukaryota; kingdom Metazoa; phylum Chordata; class Mammalia; order Primates; family Cercopithecidae; genus Piliocolobus; species Piliocolobus tephrosceles. The sequence continues at coordinate 32,438,674 of NC_045451.1, read as the reverse complement.
TGGCATCAACTAGAAAATTTAAAGGCACAGAGCCCCTCCCTGCTTCCTATTTGAAGCCAGAAATTTTAGGAAAAGTACAAAAACTGAAATGAAAAACTGACTAGAGGAGTTTAACAGTAGACTTCAGCAGGCAGAAGAAAAGATCAGTGAACTTGAAGATAAAGCAATTGAAATGATCCAGTCTGAGAAGAAAATAAAAATAATGTAAAAATGAACAGAGCCTAACAGATCTACTGGACACTATGAATTGTACCAACATACACATTACAGTAGTACCAGAAGGAAAAGAGCAAAAGGGGGCAACAAAATATTTGAAGAAATAATGCCTGAAACTTCCCAAATCTGATGAAAGACATGTATGTAATCATCCAAAAAGCTCAATGAACTCCAAGTAGGATAAAGGCAAAGAGATTCACAGTGAAACACATTATACTAAATTGTCAAACCCTAAAACAGAGAGGGAGTCTTGAAGGCAGTGAGAAAGAAGTGACTTGTCACATAAAGTCATCCCTCAGTATCCATAGGGGATTGGTTCCAGGAATTCCCACAGATACCCAAATCCATGGATATGCAAGTACTGCAGTCGGCCCTGTAGAACCCATAGATACAAAAAGTTGTCCCTCCATAGCTACAGGTTCTGCATCCTGTGAATACTGAATTTTGAATCTGTGGTTGGCTGAACCTGCAGATATGGAACCTGTGGATATGGAGGGCTGACTGTATAAGGTATCCTCAAATAAGATTAACTGCTGTTTTTTCCATCAGAAACCATGCAGGCTAGGAGGCAGTGGGATGACACAGTTCAAATGCAGAAAGGAAAAAATCTTGTCTGCTAAGAATTCTAAATCTGGCAAAACTACCCTTCAAGAATGAAGGAGAAATTAAGTCATTTCCAGAGACAAAGAAGGACATTATATTTTAATAAAAGGTTCAACTCATCAAGAAGATATAATAAACATCTGCACCTAGCAACAGAACCTCAAAATATTTGAAGTGAGAACTGACAGACTTTAAGGGAGAATAGTTCTACAGTAATGGTTGGACATTTCAATACCCCATTTTTAATCATGGATAGAACCAGATAGATCAATAAGAAAATAGAGGCCATGAACACTATAAACCAATTAGTCCTAACAAACACATATGGAACACTCCACTTAGCAGCATACACATTCTTCTCAGTGCATATGGAACAGTCTCCAATGGACCTTGTGTTACACAAAACAAGTCTGAATACATTTAAAAAGATTAAAGCCATATGAAATATTTTTTGATTATGATGGAATGAAACTATAAATCAATAAATGAAGGAAAACTGTAAAATTCACAAATATGTGGAAACTAATAAGTTCTTAAATAGCCAATGGGCTAAAGAAATCACAGGGGGAATTAGACAATAAAAATATAATAAACCAAAACTTATGGGATGGGGCAAACGTAGTGCTAAAAAAGTTTGTAGCTGTAAATGTCTACATTAAAAAAAAAAAAAAAAAAAAAAAAAAAAAACACCTCAAATCAATAACCTAACTGTATACCTTAAGGAATCAGAAAAAGAGCAAACTAAACCTAAACCTAGAAGAAATGAAATAACACAAATTAGATGGAAAAATAGAGAATAGAACAATACCCAAAACAAATGAAATCAAAGTTGGTTCAAAAAATTGACAAACCCCCCCCTTTTTTTTTTTTTTTTAGACGGAGTCTTGCTCTGTCACCCAGGCTGGAGTGCAGTGGTGTGATCTCTGCTCACTGCAACTCCACCTCCCAGGTTCAAGTGATTCTCCTGCCTCAGCCCCCTGAGTAGTTGGGATTACAGGTGTGTGTGAAGACTAAAATGAGAAATTAGCAAATCAGAAATGAAAGTGAGGCCATTACTGCCAATTTTACAGAAATAAAAAGGATTATAAGAGAATACTATGAAAAATTTAACACCAACAAATTGGATAACCTAGATGAAATGGACAAAATCTGAGGAACACACAAACTACCAAAACTGATTTAAGAAGAAACAGAAAATCTGAATAGACCTGTAACAAGTAAGGACACTGAATTGGTAATTAAATATTTCCCAACATAGGAAAGCCCAAGATAGACTTCACTGGTGAAGACTATGAAACATTTTAAGAAGAATTAATACCAGTTCTCAAACTCTTCCTAAAAATCCAAGAGGAAGGCACACTTTAACTCATTCTGTGAGGCCAGTATAACCCTAATATTAAAGCCAGATAAAGACACTGTAAGAAAACAAAACTATATTCATCCCTTATCAATATAGATGTAAAAGCCCTCAACAAAATGCTAGCAAACTGAATTCAGTAAAAGGTTGAAAGATTATACACCATGACCAAGTAGGATTTATCTTCAGAAAGCAAGGTTAGTTCAACATAAAAATCAATGTAATATACCACATTAACAGAATGAAGAGGACAAAACCCACATCATCTCAATTAATGCAGAAAAAGCATTTGCCAAAATCCAACTTTCTTTATGATAAAAAGATAAATCCCTCCATGATAAAGACCATAGGTAAAAACCCACATTCAACATCACAAATATCATACTCAAAAAGTTTTTCCTCTAAGATCAAGAATAAGATAAGGATGCCTATTCTTACCACTTCTATTCAGCATAGTTGTAGCCAGAGCAATTATGCAAGAAAAGAGGTAAGAGGCAGCCAATTTGGACAGGAAGAAGTAAAATGATCCTTTTGCAGACAACATATCTTACATGTAGAAAAATCTAAAGAATTCACACACAAATATTGCTAGAGCTTCAGGAAAGTATATAATAAAAAACCAACACATAAAAATCAGTTGTATTTCTATTCACTAGTAATGAATAATCAGAAAGAAAAACAATTCCATTTACAATAACATCAAAAAGAATAAAATACTTAGGAATAAATCTAGCCAAGAAGGTGCAAGACTTCTGGAAGAGCCAAGACCTCAACAAATGGAAAGACACCCTATATTCATGTACTAGAAGACTTAAGATGACAATACTACATACAGCAATCTATAGATTCAATGCTATCCCTATCAAGATCCCAATGATGTTTTTCGCAGAAATCTAAAAAATCCCAAAATTCATATCAAACTTCAAGGGATCTTGACTAGCCAAAGCAATCCTGAAAAATAACAAAATTGGCTGGGTGCAACGGCTCATGCCTGCAATCCCAGCACTTCGGGAGGCTGAGGTGGGCAGATCACCTGAGGTTTGGAGTGCGAGACTAGTCTGGCAAACATGGTGAAGCCCCATCTCTACTAAAAATGTAGAAATTAGCCAGGCGTGGTGGTGCATGCCTGTAATCCCAGCTACTTGGGAGGCTGAGGCAGGAGAATTGCTTGAACCTGGGAGGCGGAGGTTGCAGTGACCCGAGATTGCACTACTGCACTCCATGGGTGATGGAGTGAGACTGTCTCAAAAAAAAAAAAAAAAAAAAAAAAAAAAAAGGAGGACTCACACTTCCCATTTGAAAACTTTTTACAAAGCTATGGGAATCAAAACAGTGTGGTACTGGTATAGGACAGACATATAGACCAATAGAATATAAGGACCCAGAAAAAAAAAAAAAACCTCATATTTTTGGTTAATTGATTTTTGACAAGGTTGCCAAGTCCATTCAATGGGGGAAAGGGCAGTGTCTTTGACAAATGGCGCTGAGACAACTGTATATCCACATACAGAAGAATGAAGTGGGACATTCACCTTACACCATATACAAACATTAACTCAGAATGGATCAAAAACTTAAAGGGAGCTAAATCTGTAAAACTCTTATCATATCTGATAAGGATTTAAAATCAAGATTGTACAAATAACTCCTACAACTCAATACTAAAAATGCAACAATCTAATTTAAAAATGAATTAAAGACTGGAATAGATATTTCTCCAGAGAAGATACACACATGGCCAATAGGTGCATGAAAAGATGCTAGTCATCAGAGAGATACAAATCCAAACCACAATGAGATACCACCTCACACCCATTAAGATGGCTATAATTTTAAAAAGCTGGAAAATCACAAGTGTTGGCGAGGATGTGGGGAAACTGGAACTCTCATGCATTGCTGGTGGGAATGTAAAATGGTATAGCTGCTGTGGAAAAGTTTGAGGTTCCTTATAAAGTTTAAAATATAGAGTTACCGTATGACCCAGTAATTCTGCCTCTAACTATATGCCCCAGAGAACTGAAAAACAGATCTCAGCTACTTGTGCAACAATGTTCATAGCAGCATGATTCCCAATAGCCAAAACGTGGAAACAGTGCAGTTTCCATCAGCCAATGAATAGACAGAATGTGATATATGAAGGGAATATTAGTCACTAAAAAAAGGAATGAAATTCTTATGCATGCTACAACATGGATGACCTTTGAGAACCTAAGTGAAATAAGGCAGACCCAAAAGAATATCATATGACTCAACTTATATGTGATATCTAGAATTTACATATAAGTTAATATAGAAGCCTACCCAGTGTTGAAGGGAAGTGAGAATATTATTTGCGCAAATGGGTAGTGTTTCTGTTTAAGATGATGAAAGAATTTTAGAAATAGTGGTGATAGTTATATAATATTGTGAATATACTTAATGCCACTGAACTGTACACTTAAAAATGGTTAAGTGGAACACACATACCCCAAAACCATGAGATGGGGAAGAGTACCCTTCTCGTAAGGTTGTGAGGATTAAAAGAGTTAACAGGTATAAAGAACAGAGTACCATCACTGGCACATAGTAAGTGCTGTATTTGCTGTTATCGGTTTTATAATATGCTCCTTTGTTCCTCCTGCCCGTGCATTAACCATTAATCTCTGAACCATGAACTGCTGGTAGAAGCTGTACTTTTACAAAAGTCAATAGGGTTAACTGTGGGAGTATTGCCAAAAAGGAAAATCAATTATATCCTGATTTTGTGAAAACACAATTTATTTTTCTTAAACCTCGAAACAGGCCATGGGCAGTAAATACATAGCAGCATTTGAAAAGTGCTGGGAAACAGGTTTACAGAATGAAGTCAGTTTAAGCATGGCATTGTAAGATGGTTCTATAGTGGCAGGGGAACCTAGAATTGCCCACGTTTTCATCCATTACCCGAATTATGAATAGAAAGCATGACTTAAATTTCCAGTACCCATGTGTTTGGCATCTTGAAAGATGGGCCAAAATTTTAAAGTAATTTTAATCATTTGAAAAAGAGGTTTGAAATAATGGGAGAGAAGTTTAAAGGAGAGAAAGGTATTTAGGGAGGAATAAACAACAAGCCTCACTAATTCAAGATACTCAATGATGGCTCTGATATGGCCTGGCAGAATGATTCTCTGGGACTGTTGAAGGCTCACACACATCCCACTCTGAGTTTTGCTGTATTTATTTCACGAACCTATCGCATGGCATATGTACGTAAAATGTGAAATAGCAGGAAGCTCTGGGAAAAAAGTCATCTTTGTAGCACTTAAGGACCCTTGTATTTCTCCACATTAGTTAGATGTGACAGTAGACTTCACTACCTAAAAGGTTTGAAGAAATTTTAGAGAGTATAAAAATGGGAAAAGAAAGTGAAATATTACCTCTATTATCACAATTCAACAGCAAAAGGCATGTATACATTTAATCAATTAAAATTTACAAGGTGGTCATTTCACAGAAATCCTCCTGTGAATGCTTCGGTGAGTTTAACTTCAAATTTACATTTTTAAAGGTCAGTATAAAGCTATAAAAAGCCCACAGCACCCAAGCAATGGTTTGTTTTAACAAGTAACTTGTCTTTATCACACAGGTGAGTTCAAATGTAGGAAGGTGGGATTGTTCACCATTTCTTCTGAGCACTGTATAGGTAGAAACAGAACATAAAGCTATAGCTCACCAAAAAAAAAAAAAAAATCTTTTGATGGAACTGTGAGACACTGAAATTGATTACTGAGTAAGATTCAAAATCTGACTGTACATACTTTCAGAGAATATTTGGGCTTACTTTCATTATATTTTTCCTTTGTCCTTAATCCATTAAACCTGCAGTATGACTTGGCATGTATTTTTTAACCTGAATTCTCATAAACAGTGGGGTTGCCAATTTATGAGCAGTTATAGTTCTCCCTCTAATGTGTGTCTCAGATATTCAAAACCAAACAAGACTTTCTAAACTTGCACTTTTGTGTAAATTATCAGCCCTCCATAAAAATCCACATAATGGGTCCAGGGTCAGTCAGATATCTCAGTGGCTTCTGTCATCAAACTCTTCCCATTCAGCATCTGACTATGAGCATCCTAACTGGATATTTTCTGTCTGCGCCACCTGCAATCCCGTTGTTATATTCATGTTGGTGAGTAGAGACTCACTCTGCCTGCCCCGCTCTGTGGCCTGTGTCTTTAACAATCGACTGTGTTTCTGTCATTGCCCTTAGGAGAACAACCTTTAGTCTGACTAGGCACCCCTTCCCAGATGTTTGGCCTCTGTTCCCTATTTAGATGCTGGGCCAAAGTTCATTTAGATTGTTTTTGCCATGGCTCTTTTCAAACCCCTTTTTAGCCCTTTTCAGGGCCCTCTAAATCTCTGGATCTACACTGAAACACTGTAAGGAGCTCCAAATAAAATTCTAGGAGTATTCCAAAGGGAACAGGTTCTTGTACAAAGCTCCATGTTTCCTCATGTTTCTTCAGTGTCTTTGATAAACCTCCATTTGGTCCCCTTTTTCCTGACTCTCCCTCCTCTGATCACTTCCCCCTGCACCCCTTTTTAATCCTTGTTTCGTGTCAGCATCACTTCACTGGCCAATAAGGTCGTTTCAAAGTTTGAGGGAGTGCTATGTCTCCCCTGAGGTGCTCCCCACAGGTAATCATGGGAGAAGAGTGGCCTGTTTTCTGAATCACTGCGACATGACTATCATTCTAACACTGTCACAGTTACTATCACAATGCAAAGGTCAGGCACTCAGCCAAAATCACCCTGGGCTCGGCTTGAGGAAGCTCATCTTTAAGTAAAAAATTCCCATCTTAGGAAAAGACAGATTTAAATTACCGTTTTCCCTAGTACGTTTTCTTTCAAGCATTTTCCTAAAAGCAAATATTGTAAGTCTTAGACAAAGATTTAAGAGCTCAAATTGTTTTCTTTAAAGAACATTTCTTAGTTCAATTTATGGTTAGGACTGATATTCTGCTTACATTGTTAATTCCATTTGGTGCTAATAGTTCAGTAACATGCCAGTGGCAAATGAAATAATGCTTAAACTATGTCTATAATCTGAGAGGCAGAGATTGTAAAAGTTGAGTTTTCTGTGTGTAAATAGTAAGTTACTCATGCGTGATACGGTTCATGTTTACCTATGTAGAAAGCCTAGGGATGTAAGGTCTCCCAACATATATGTAACCAGTATTTTAGTAATAAAGAGAAGCAAAGTTGAAACCCAAATTTTCAATTTCCTTTATAGTCTTAGACTAGGACTTTATAAAATTACTATTTTAAAACTCACCTGGATCGTTCGTATAAAGGCCACTGTTACCCGTTCTTCAAATTCATTCAGGGGAGTATAAAGGTTTAAAATTTTGACAATCTGTTGGGGGTAAAAACAGAATTTAGCACACAGCTAAATGAACATGAGACAACTGTTGAACTTTAAAGAATATGTGACATTGGAACAAGAGTATGATCCTTTTTAGACAAGGCCCACAACACAGATGGAGCTGGACTGACGTTTACACTTGGAGCCTGCATCCAGTAAACTAGAGCCCACAGCTTTGCCAGGTGGATCTGAGCCCTCTCACCGAATTCATGTCTCCTGTAAACCCACCTGCCCCTCCCCACTATGCTTGTTGGTATACACAATGAGGAGTTTAGAATGTGGTAGCCTGAAATCCTTAGCCTCTTATCTACTAGTAATTTAAAGGTTTCTTCTGAAGAGTACTGGAGATCTTACCTTAGATGAGAAAGGTCTTGTTTAATACCTAACTACCCCCATCCCCCAACATTATTTACAAATGAGTATTTCAACAGGAGATACTCTTTTGTCTGCCTACCACTGGTTTGGTAGAAGTAGACTGCCCAAATGCAATGCCAGCTGCATTCTAGAAGCAAACTTATGTCAAGTGAAATGTATTTAAAGAGGAGAGAAATGTTTGAAGACTTTCTGGAAATGTTTACAGAAGGAAGCAGTTTTTTTAAAGAGTTTAATATATAATATTTTAGTAGTAAGTGGAAGAGGTAAGGAAAGGTGTTTACTTTGCTATATTAAGATGTGTTTTTCTGTACTGAGTTTGGATTTTGTTACTTATCTTTCGGGGACTGGCAATGTATCAGCAACAGAGTCATTGTTATACATTTTTTAGGGAAAAGGAAAGTAATAGTTAAATGCCCCTAAGTTCTTAATGACTTCATTTAAAACAATATAAATAAGTGTGAGTGAAAATATGACCATATTGAAATTAGTTTTAAAGAAAACTCTTTTTCTTACAATTACAGTTGTAAAGAAAGTAAATACCTGATGCTGCCAATTTCTGAAAATTTGTGGATTTCTATGTAAGAAACATTCCAGAATTCATTACATTTAAAAAAGTTTTTAGCTAAACTTGACGTTTTGTGGGTTTGCTACCTTATCTTTTTAAGTGAGTAAGATGGATAGAGAGTTACGAGAAAACAGTATCCGTGACATCCTTTTTCACAGACCAAATGGTTTTTGGTTCATCTAGGAATATCCCATTAGCTGCACTTCAAAATTGTATCTTTAGGGGTATATAAAGGGTGGGAGTGCAACACTAACAAATAACCACTAACAAGAACAGACTTGGAATGGATGCTGGGCTTGCTTGGAATATCATGGTTGACAGAGGTGCAGACTGACTGTACCTGCTGGGTGCTGAGGGAGGTACACAGGGAGCAGATGGCCTCTGCATCCTCCTGGGTTTTCTTCTTCAATTGCAGGAGCTGGGCTGCTTGGATCAGAGGTTCCATGGTCTGAACTGCTCCACTCTGGTGAAGGTTTCTTCCCCGAAGCCACTCCTCAAGCTGACTTATATTGTACCTTAGCCATAGGTAGAAAGCAAGCTATGTTAAGCTGGTCCTCCTGATTGACTGAGAAGGGGACACCTGTTGAGTTTTGCAGGCCAGCTGCAGCTAGTGTCATTATTTATCTCACATGGTTAAAAAGCACGGCAAGTGCCTTGCACTCAGGAACTATTTGTTGAATAAAGAATGAACAAATGAATGAGTGGGTACTTAAAATCAAGCAAAGATGAAACACCTGAAGTGTCTAAGTTAACGGGGAAAAACAGGCATTAAATATACTGAATTGTAAGTATTTATAATTAACATTCACAAATGTATTTATACTTCTATGTGAGCCTTCATGCCTCTTAACTCATTTTCTCTTTGATCTATCTGCTTTGTATTTAGTCTTCAACTTAGACTGTGTCGATATCTTTAAGCTTTGAACTAATGTGTTTACCAAGTCAACCATCTCAGTGTTTGATGGATTTCACCAACAGATAAAAAGGTGATGGATTTGAGTCACAGACTGATGGAGACAAGGACTGTCAATTAGATTTGGATTTCATGTTTAGAAACAGCAGTCTTGTGTTCTGATTCTAGTCAGTGAGGGCCCACTCCATCTGTGTTGTTGGGGGGTGCTCCTCTCTTACCTGAGTTGCATGCCTGTGCTCCAAGAGCAGACGTCCTTCCGCAGGAGCAGGTTGTTAAGAGTCACTGCGTTGATCATGTAGAAGAGCTGTTTGAATACCTGCAGGATGATCTCAGGGTCCAAGCCCTGGTCACACATGACTGTATGAAAGGCATTCATCTGGCGGATGATAGCTTCCAGGCAGTATGAGTTATCCCCATCTGCCATGCTGGAGGAGCGCTTCCGGTAGCCGGTGGGCTTCACACCAGATAGACCCTGAATGCTCTCATTTTCCAACATGGCAGAAACTGAAAGAAAAGCACACTTGGAGAAGCTTGCATTCCCCACTAACAATGCAAAGATTGGACCACTCAAATCATTTAGTGCTCGGGACTTTAGCAATGATACCACCCAGAGGTGTGCAATGTTGACATGCTCAGGAACTTACAACATTTGGCAAAGAATTTCTAATGTGTTGATTTCTGTATGGAATAAAACAGCTGTGGACAGCATTTTCACTTAAATTTACTGACGATTAGACAAAGATGATGGGCATGTACCAGCTCGATTCGGTATCACTGGTGCTGAAGTCCACAGTTTGAGAATTGAGCAACCTGGGTGTCATCCTGGCCTAGCCACTGACTATGTAAATATGAGCTTCATTGGTCTGTCATACTTACTAAGCAGCAATTGACTATGTACCAGGGGCTTTACGTTCAGTATCTCAATCTTCCAACAACTCTCTGAAGTACTACCCATTTTTATGAGGAAGTTGAGGCATAAAGAGGTTAAATAACTTGTCTGGGGTCACACTGATAGGGAGTTGCAGGGCCAGGATTTCAACCCAAGTCTCTCTGACTCCAGAACTGGGGCTATTAACCTTCTCATTATTCTGAGTATCTCCAGCTTGACATGTCAGTTCTCCCTCTGTCTGGTGCCTTATAAAAAGATTTCCAGACAGGAAAGAGGGTTTGGAATAAACCTCATTTCAAGTAATGTATTTCTAGATTTGTCCTTCTTGGGATTCACCCATAACCTACTTGTGTTGTAAGAACCTTGGGAAAGCATTTTGAACGGGTCCAGGTACAGTTTCTTTCCCAGCCTTGGCGGAGCACAGTGAGTAACGTATCTACACATCATTTTTCCTCTGATTGAAAATGTAACTGCTCTCATTTCTCAATTCTGATTCCATGTTCAGTGCCCAAGTACACTGCTTGGCTCAAAGCAAGTGTCTAATAAATACTGATGCATTGTGCCTACTGCTGTGTCCTTTAGCATGAACACTCCTGCTTTTTTCCGTGAATCAAGTTCATAATAGGTTGAGAGAGTTATGTTTTTTCACTGTATATGCATTTGTACCTTTTGAGTTTACATTTATTATGTATGAAAATTTGGGAAAAAATACAACATATTACAGAAAAAGAGATAAAGGGAAAGTCATCTATGCTTCTGGCACTGTGTCAAATACTTTCACTGCTCTTCTTAAGCATGATGTGCACACCTCAGTTCTGCCTTCACTGGGAAGGATCTGGCTATCTGGAGGTCATGGCTAATATATCTGGTTCCCGAAAGCCAGAGGGTGCTGACCACGCCTTCCCCTCGTTTCAGACCCCATGATGAGTGATGTAGCTCTCCTGCTGCCAGCTTACCTATCATCGGCTGTAACATGCCCTCGGCAATTTTAATGAGCTGCTGGTAGATCTGAATGGAAAGGTCACTCAGCACCTGACGGTATTCGGTGAGGTCAAAGTTCTTAAGACAGTGTTCGTTCTGCTTTGCAGTGTTCTGAGTCATGAAGCCCTGCAGAGGGAGAGGCGTGCACTACTGAGTTCTGTGGTCTGTTGGGCCCAGCACAACTTCCGGTGCTCCGGTAACTTTAGTCATCTATTTGTTGGGCAGGGGGCCTACTCAGGCCCCTCCTATGTAGATGATGTTTTACAAAACCCTGTCAGTTCTTTGAGGCCTCATTGATGACCCTTGAACTTGAAGGTAATAGAAAAACTCAACATGAGAGAGAAAGCCTGAATCGCTCAGTCCAAATCCCCAAGGCGAAGTGATTTCCCTACAGTAGCAAAACCCAGGTTGGTACCAGGTCCAGAGAAAGGGATCCCTGCTTTCTCACTTTGTCCAGTGCTTTCCCCAATATACCAAGTCCCCCTAAAATGTTAGAAGATGTGCAGCCTCTAAAGGAGTGTGGCCATGGGCCAGGTTATATGCTTGTATGAGGAGAAAGTTTATATAGATTCTATCACTGGGTATCAGAATTAATAGATGAACTAAAGTGATTTCATAGCTACAGTACTGTGTCCTCTTAGCTTTCTGTATTAATCAGATGAAATAACACGTAAGTTAACGCAACTGCTGATATCAGGAGGACTCATATGACCAATGTCCTTTTCATTCAGGCCGAGGGAAACCAATAGCAGCCAAAAAGATTAGTGCTCCCAAAAGGGCAACCATCTTCAGCAAGGCCTGTTGTACTGTGTCAAATACAAAGCCATCTTAATACAAACAAAAGCAGGCAGAAAAGGGGGTAATTATAATCATGAAGATAGAGTCAACCATTCTTCCTTGTTATCTGGACTACATGGATCTGGTTATGCTGTGGTTCAGGTCTTGACCCAGGTTCATATTCTCTGACCCAGAGAATATGAGCACCACAGCCTAATGTAATGGAGTTCTAGGTCCTGCTCTAGCCTTATATAACCTACAATTTAGAATGTGTATAATATTGGGAAAAGTGATGGACCTCAATGAAATAACATTACATGTAGTTCTATGCTTCAAGTAAATGCTTGGATATTACAATTTTGTAACAGAAGGCAGGTGGTTTCAAATGGCCAATGGCCATTTCTTTAACCTTTGGCCCATCCCTTTTATAATAAAAGCAGGCCATCAAATGAAGTGCTGGTTCTTAGGAGAGAGATGGAGTCAAGCCAACTGCAAAGAAGGTAAGACTGAAAGGGCATATCCTCTTACTAACCCAGGGAGAAGAGTCTGTCAAAATTGGTTCTGGCACCAAAGATGAAACAAAGCTTTAAAAATGGTCGCACTATTTTGGTTTACACTATGTCTTGACCTTGGGAAGGGTAGATGGTGAGATATGTGAAAGGAAGGGGAAGAAAAGTCGGGAAGACTACAGGAACCTGTGAGTGGGTATGTCTGGAACGAGTTGGGATTCTCACCAGAGAAACTAGAATGGAAACAAGCCACATATTACTAGGTCACTGGGCAGAGTGCAGAGCATGGGAGAAGTTCTTTCAGGGACCAAAGCTGGGAATGTGAGTTCCAGAAAAAGCTGGGCCTTACAGGTCTGGTGTGGATTGTGAAGTGATGGGGTTAGTTGGGCCTCAGGTCAAGGAATCCAATTTGGATAGATGCATGGAGCTGGGCCTCCAGGTCAGTTTGCACACACGTAGTTCTGATTACGGCATGCCTCTTTTCTTGCGGCCATCTTTGTCTATCTTGAAAAGGACAGATTAATCAGTTGGCTTAGGAGAGATGGTGACCCAGTAGGCAACTGAGCTTCCTGCCAGTATCCATTGCAGTGGGGCTCTTCTAGAGCTGATATAGAAATGTCAGGTTACAAGAGTTTCATGGAGACTCCCAGGGCCTCTATTGATGATGAAAGGTTATGCAGACTCTACTTACATAACCCAGGAGTGCTTTCTGGGGCCCCTTGGGTTCATCAAGGCCTCCTGGAGGCAGGTCTTCTGTGGCCGGCCTTATTCCTGCTTCCAGCCACGAGGTATGATAAAGTGTGCCCATGGTCTGAGGACCTCAAGGGTGCTCCGAAGACCCCCCTGACCTCTGAGGGGATACAAAGCACTTCTCAACCGCATTTGGATGAAGCAGAAACGCCTGCTGGGTGCCCGGCTCTTCACTCACCTCATCCCCGCTGTACTGCTTCAGACAGTGAAGAAGGCGGCAGGTGTTGGATAACCAGAATGACGTCATCTCAAAGTCATCATTGTGCTTCTGTGAAAAGAAAAGGACATCCTCCGCTCTAGGTGGCTCCCGTCTGGTGAAATGCTTCCTCAGTACCTCTCTCCCCACATTTCCTACCCTTACCTAGTGTTCCTGAGCAGCCCTGAGGCTGGGCAGGGCACTTGCCAGTCACAGGGTTGAGACCCATTGCTAAGAGGCTGCATGAGTGTTCCTCTGCCACCAGGGATGGTACACAGAACCCCCGTCTTGGTCCCCTCATCAGTGGTGCACATACAGGGACACACATAAAGGACAGGCTGCCTTCCATGGCTGAAGAATGAATGCAAAGCTGAGTGACAGATGAGACTCTGCCCCAGCAGCCCTGGGCTCTCGTCTAACCACCTGGGCTCGCTGACTCTGTTTCTCAAGTGCCAGTTATCCAACACAAAGGATGCTAAAGAGCACAACAGCAAAATAGTTTGGTGTCCCATTTATCTAGACGTCAGATGCATCATGGCTTTAACTCTCTAGAAAACAGCTATAAACCCGAACTAGGTGAAAAAGCCTGCTCAGCAACCCAAACAGCTATGAGACAGCTGCTGCATTAAAACTGATGACTTCACACAGCTCATGCTGTCAAGTAAGCATTATCATTATCAAATGACAGAGTGGTATGAGATACGACAAAAAAAAAAAAAAAAAAAAAAAAAAAGAAATGAGGTTGAATAGAAAGTGACTGGTGGGGCTGGGACATGCTATTTTAGCTCAGAATTAGGGACGGCTTTCCTAAGGAAGTGACATTTGTATCAGCCCTAAATTGGCCTAGACTGGCCCAAGATTCCAGCTGGATGGTGCTCATGAAAGAGGGTCAACGCTGGAGACACAAATCTGAGAGCCACTAGCACGCAGATACATGTTTTAGAGCCATAAGTGAATCAAATTGCCTGTGGAGGGCAATGCAGCTACTGAGGGCAGGAAACCAGGCTGGCTCTGGAATTCTTAGAGCAGCAACCGGCAGCTCAGTGGACCCCAGAATTGGTTCAGACTCAGAGCTTTTGAGAATGGCTTATATTCTGGAAGCAGCAGTGTGTGAGAACTAAAGATTGTCTCTAAGAGCAATAACACTCAGGACACAGGCCTGCTAGCCGGCAGAAATCCCTCTCACTGAGGGCTCATCTCCCTCAAGAATCTCACCTTCCACTGCCTGGCCCTCGCCCCTGTGTGGACAGGCCTCACCTCCCTGTAGGCCAGTCTGTTTCTGCAGTGTCTGCACTGCATTCAAGAAGAGGCTTGGGCCTTCAGGTGGCATTCCGGAGCACCTTTAACACCCTGAGGCAAGCCCTGTCCTGGCCCAGGCTGCCTCACCTTGGGAGGTGATGGAATGTCACAGCCCTCCCTGTGTTACCCCCAGGGAAGAAAGCACCCAGACCCTTGGAAAGGTGGAGGGCCTGTGTTTCAGGGGTGTCCCTGAACTTGCTCCAGGGTGAGGACCACACATCCTTGGCTGCAGCAGGATGTCTCCCTAGCACCTCTGGCAGTGGGCAGGCCAAGGCTTCTGTAAGCATTGGGCAGGTCTGGAGGCTCAGCAGGGAGGAGCTGGAGGGCTACCTACGCCAGAGTCCTGGGCTTCCTGCCATTGCTGGGCCTGAGCATCATCCTTCTCTGGGAACTGCCAGGCATCCCGGTTACATGGATGCTTCTGTGGCTCATTTACCTTCAAAGTTGGAGCCTTAGGAGAATTCACTACAGCCAAACCCAGACACAGAGAAGCAACAGTGAGGGGCTGGCTTCGCTCCACCCACCACAAACCATGACCTTCTGCAGGGGCTGCTTACTTTCAGGACTTTCTTAATGCCGTTGATGGTGGAGGTCAGCAGGGAGTGCACCTTGAGATCGTCGTTGGTGTAGTCCGCATGCCGGATGCACATGTAGAGGATATAGGCGGGGAGACAGGGCACTGCGCCCGACAGCATCTGGGGCTTCAAGTCTAAGGGCAATGACAGCAGCAAGTGGCAAGAGTTAGATCTATGGGGAACAGTGGAGGCTGTCAGAATCCTCATCTGAATAGAGATGTTTTCAGTATTCCCCCATAGCTCACCTAGGAATAGATGTCTCAAAGAGGATTGGGAGAGAAGCCACCCAGGGTACCCGAACTCCCGAGCCTACTACCAGTAGTTTCAGACACTGTGGTTAGAAACACAAACAAAACTACATTCATAATTATTTGCACTACAACACTGAAACAGGCTTCTGCCTCAGCCTAACGACAGGGAGGAAAAGTGCCTGCAAGTTACATAGATGCCTTTGTCCGCAAGCAACAGGAGTCCATGGCAAAAGGAAGGCTGAGGACAGGACCTAGCTCCCACATGGGGGCAGGAACTCCTGATTTGTGGGCACCACCACTTCCAGAAGGCAAGGACTGGCTCCAGAATTAGACAAATTGTATGTTCCCAAAGACAGGGCCAGCCTGCTGAGGGCTGGGGAGGCTGGAACAACCTCTAGCCCATCAGTTCAGGAACAAATTACCCAGCCGTACTTGCCCAGCCTCACAGCCAAATAGGTCAGGCAGGCCCCCCTCCCCCACCCCAGTGCCACTGCTCGGCATGCATCTCTCCAGCCACTATCCTACTTCCCCCAACTGCTCTCCTCTGTATCCCACAGATACAGCCTAGGCAAGGGCTGCTCTGGCTGGACTGGAAGGGCCTTGTGAGTCCCCCCATTAACTGCAGACTCAGCCTTTTGGCCCTTTCTTGCAAAAGGCTCTGGAGGGACAGGAAGCAGCTGTCAGACCATTTTCTACTTCAGACCATGCCAGGAGAGCCAGGCTTAAGGCAACAAGTGGTGGTAGGAGGCCAGAGAACCGGGGGGAAGGCCTGGTGCAAAGGCAAGATGACAGGTGAGAACGGGGCAGGAGCCCAAGGCCCCAGGGGTCTCACCATAGCTCTGCACTGTATCTCCAGCCCTTGTTCTTTACACTCATATCCTCCCAAACAAGGCCTCATGAGCCACCTCTAGGCTCAGAATGGGAATGAAAGGAGGCCACCTCCCTCCCACCTGCAGGTGGGCAGTATCCTTGCAAACCTTCTACCAGGCTGGTCCTGGGCTGGGCTGCCAGCAGCTCCAGTTGGTACTTGGGTTACACCATCCCTGCTCCAATGCCTCCATCTAGTTAAATGCCAACTGTAGGCCATAATACTCTTGAGTACATGGTTGACATCTGGGTATTTTATAGGTCCAGCAATGGCTGTGGATTGGCCATTGGCTCTAATTAGAATGCCAGTCACATTTGTCCAGGAAAATGCATTTTGTAGGCCCAGACTTTCAATCCATAACTTCTTACTTCAAGCCCGATCCATGTGCAGATTGCAAACAACTTGTCCTGCCTTGGAATGTTCTACTGTGATTGAATTAAGCTTGTTTGGGCTCCCCAGCTAAATGTTAGCATCTTGGAGAACAGGGACAACGACACTAGTTTTATTTCTCCTCCACAGCAACTGGCCAGTGCCAGGTACCTAACAGGTAGGTGGCTGGTGGTCAAGTTTTGGCATTTGTTTGGATGGGGTATTTTGGAGGGAAGACGACTGCGGGATTTGCCTAGGCAGCTCAGCAGGAGATGACCTTTCCTGGGGCCACCTGAGCAAGGGTCCTCTCATGCTGATGGCAGGGCTTTCTCTGTAAAAACCCTGGCAAATGGCCGGAGGGAGCCACCTGTCTGACACAAGCAGCCTTATTTATTGAAAGTTTCATTCACCAGAGATGAAAGGTTTGTTCCTAATTACGTTTGAACGAGATGCAGTCTGTTTAAGGAAGTTTAAGATAAACTTAGGTCACATTTAATTGCTGGACAACTGTAGGGAGATTAAGCTTTATAAAAGAGCAAAATAAGAAGCGGGCTAGTAAAAACACACAAAGCAAACAGCTGGAGCAAATCAGTTCAAGGCAGACGCCACAATCCGTTCTTCCTGGGTCCCTCGGTCCTAGGCAGTGCTCAGCAGAGTCCAACTTCACTTTTATGTAAGTTTCTCTAAAATAATGCTCGCCTCTCATTTGAACTTTAAATATTCCTGCAAAAGCTACCACTCTGAAATCCTCACATTTGAGAAGGGTTCTGCAGTTTTAACACAGCACTTTCGCCTTTGTCATACTTCACAGCATGGGGCAGGCAGGTCAGTGTCATCACCCCCATTGCACTAAGGCGCCATGGAGAAGGGAGCTGCTGGCTCAGGGTCCAGAGGATCAGACCACCAAAGGTTTCTCCTTTTTCACACAGGACTCTCTCCTCTAAGACTCTTCCTGGCTCTGCAGGGGAGTGCAGGACTGGGTTGGTACAGAGCAGGGAGGTGGCCTGTTGCAGCCAGATGGGGCACAAGACTGGAGAGGAGGGAGCTGGTACGACCAGCAAAGCAGCACTGGGCACACACCTGAGCAAGCTGCACAGGTGACACAGACTCCCTCCTGGCCCTTGCTGAGCAGCCAAGAGGGACTCAGAGGGGCGGCAGGGGCTCCTCTTTATTCATAGAGAAAACCTCGCCCTCTTGGCAGCTAGTGTGGAAAGTCTTTCAGTTCTAGGAGCCCAGCTGGGGAAGGGATTCTGAGCAGTGGCTCTCACAGCTGCCTGATGGTCCTAGGGAGCACAGGGGGCTGGGGGGTAGGCTGGCCAGCCCTGATTCAGCCACATGCCTGGATGAGAAACTGCAGATGATCACAGGGACGGTAAAAGCCAACCCTGATGAACTTTGACAGTGGGACCAGGGTGATCCCAGACAGACTGCATGAGCTCAGTGTTCCCCAGATTTTAATGAGCCTGTGTATATCACCTGGCATCTTGTTATGTGCCTTGCAATCCAGGAGGCCTGGCATGGAGCCCAAGATTCTGCATCTCTCACCCCTTCCCAGGTGATGCTGATGCTGCTGGTCCAGGGATCATGTGTGAGCAATGAAATATGAACTTTCATTCTCACAACTCCAAGCCAGCGGCATCATTCCCTTTCCTGTGCTCTACACAAGAACACGGGTGAGTAGCACCGCCATGGCCATATATGGCTAGTTAGGAAAGAAGCCAGGTCTGAACACAGCCCATGTGATTCCAGAGACCACACCCACATGTGCTGTACCACACAGCACTTTAAACTGTAAAGTCCTAACCAAACAGAAGGAATCTGAATCCTTGATCCACTGCTTCCCAGCTGTGTGACCTGGGCAAGTCACTAGAGTGAGTCTCTGTTTCCTTCATTGTCAAATGAGAAGGCAGCAGTTCTGACTTAAAGGGAGGTGGTGAGGATTAAATGGGGATGAGGGTGATGTGCCTGGCAGAGGACCTGGCAACTGGATGTGCTCCAAAAGCGTGAGCTGCCATCATTGCCCAAGCACTGTGGCCCATACAGAGCTGCACCAAGGAAATGGGGCTGTGGCTGCTGCTGAGGAAAAGCATGTGGGTGGCTCCCCTCCCACTTCCATCCTATGGGCAGAACAAAGCAGCGGTGGGTCTTGCCATCAAGAATAGCAGCTGGAGACAGCAGGAGCTGGGGGGAGGATGAGAGTGGGTGTGGGGAGAGGAAGATGGGGGTGGGCACAAGGGCAAGCAGGAGACAGAGGGTGGGGGCTGTGCAGGAGGTAGAGGAAGGGGTGCAGGGGTTATGCTGGGGATGGAGATAGGAGTGGGGGCAGAAGGAAGGGCAGGCAGCATGGGGTGGCACAGAGGGTCCTGACCTGTCACCAGGTTCCGGATGAGGAGGGCCTCGTCCTCTTTGTGGTACTCCAGCATGCCCTGAAAATCCTTCTCTTTCCGCTGGACTGTGACCTGCCTGTTGAGCTCATGGCGCTTCCTCTCACTCTGGGCCAATGCCTGGGCAGCTGAGCAGGAAAGAAAACAAGAAGCATGGATGAGACTTCCAGCTGTAGGCCTGAGGGTAGCGGGCATCTCTGGTGGGTAGAGGATGGGACCTGGGGCAGGGGAAGGGGCATCTCTGGCAGGTGGAGGATGGGACCTGGGGTAGGGGGCATTCTGGGTTCTCCGTTCTCCAAGCTCCCAATCTCTTTGTGGCGTCTGTTCCTGCAGCCAGAGCCACACTCCAAGTGTAAGCAAGGAGCTCAGCATCCAGCACTGGGGTCCACACTCTGGACAGGGGAGAGGAAAAATCCAAAAAGGCAGCAGGCAGGTTTCAGACCAGAGAAAATCTGTGAAGGATGCAAACCAGCATGGTCTCTCACCACTCCTGCACAGCTGTTTCTCTTTCCCTCCTGACTTGTGAGGAAAGGGGATACCGTTTTTCTGGGAAGAGCTTGGCCTCGACCTGGCCCACTACACTCAGTTCCCTGTGTATGGCCACCATGCAGTCATCATGACGCAGCCGCAGGGCAAACCCAGGTGTTCAGGACAAGGCCTGGGCACTGTCTGTGACCTGTGGGCAGTGGATTAGGGTGGTGATGCTGATAGTAAGGACACATCCTCAGCCTCTAAATGCAGGTTCAGGTTTAGGAAGCTGCCAAGTGCAGTCTTCGCAACTACATATGATGGTGACTATTTGGGAAGAGTTTCGGTGGCAGGGTTGAGGGTATAAAGGCCTGGTCAACCCTCACACAGGCCTCTCCTCAGCCTCACACCATGGTGGAGGGACAGTGGGCATCCACAGAATTATCCCCAAATGCATCTCAGTGCTGACTGCATACGGGGCACTGTCCTAAGCGTGGGAACACATACAACGGCATGCTCAATCTGTCCCTGGCCAGCTGAGCTAAGGAGACACATCTGTACGTTCACGTGGAAACACTATGACACAGCTCAGTCAGGCACCAAGCCAGGAGTATGTGATGTGGGTGCTGGTGGTGGTGGGCTGGAAGGACCCCACAGACGAGGTGGGATGAAGGGTGGGCGGGACTCTCACATCCAGGTTCAAAGGGGCTGATCCACTGGGAAAGGACCAATGGAAGAGGAGCAGGGCGAGTGACAACCAGGGTGGGAGGGTGCTCCATGAACTCTGAGTGGCTGGAGGGAGGCTCTAAGTGGAGGTGGGGGAGAGTGTGAGAGGATGAAGGCTGGCAGACAAGGGCTGGGATTTCATTCTGCAGGCAATAAGGCGATGGCAAAGGCTAGACAGTGCTATGAAAAAACAGGACTGGGAAGCTACTAAGCAATCTGGTAACAGGGGACAAAAACCGGACACAGGTAGGGGCAGACACAGAGAAACATCAGAAGAGAGGGAGTGATAGGTCTTCAGGAGTAAGCAAAGCTTGAAGCCAAGAGACTAGGAGAATGAGAACTGGAGGAATAGCAAATGAGAAATCCAAAGTTGGTGGGCACATAGGCAGGTATCAAGAGATGTGTCCCCCTGGATAGAGATCACCGACATCCCTGCCCTCTAAGAGCTTCCAGTCTAGAGGAGCAGGAGATTAAACAAGTAAAATGACACCTGTGATCAGGGCTGTGCTCGACATGCATGTGGGGTCAGGACTGTCTAAGACAAGACTCAAGCCCTGGGCATGTGGCTCCCGAGCTGAGGGTGGAAAGATGCGGAGGGGTATCCGAGCTGAGGGTGGAAGGATGCGGAGGGGTATCCAAGCTGAGGGTGAAGGATGCGGAGGGGTATCCAAGCAGTGAGGGGCTGAAAGACGGTTCCAAGCAGGGTGGCATATGCAAAGAATGACACAGTGAGATTTGCAGCAGGGAGTCAGAGGGAGAGAACATTCTAGGTCTTTCTGGAAGAGTTATTTAAATCTCTACCTGAAGATCCCAGATTGGAAGTTTAATTCTGACATCCCACAGCACGGAGTGAGGACCTTGGGGTCTAGGTCTTTGTGTTACACAGCATTCTTTCACATCAGTCTTGCCTCCCAACTTCAAGCCGTTTGAGCGCACGGACCACCAGGTCACCTCTGCGTTCCCCATTCCTCTAGCCCTGCAGAGCCTTGCTCAGAGTAAGCACCCAAACTGGCTGAATTCAACTGTCTTTTGTCCATATTCTGGCAACTGCAGCTGTGTAAGCTCATGGGATCTGACTTCTATCGTGTGACTGGACTAGGCAGAGCCACCAAGAAATCAGTGAAGTAGGAAGAATGTGCAGAGGGCAGGCAGCTCACACCCACAGGCGTGGCCCAGTGTACCTCTGCTTCACAAAACACACTCACACCCCTCTACCTTCTAGGTCCTGGGCTTTCTTCATGTAAATCTTCAGTTGCTTTTTGAGCTTCCTCTCATTCTTTTCCAGCTTTTCTACCAGTTCTTTAAGGTCCTGGAAGCAGAGAAAGCAGTGTGAGAACAGACATCAGCCAGGCCTGGGATGGTGGGGGTAAAATCCTGCTTGGAGTAGAGGTGACCAGTGCGGCCCGTGGGCAGCCGTTGGAAATGCGCCAGTCAGGGACGCTGCCTGAAGAGCTGCTCCTCACAGGCTGTTGCCACCTGCTCTGGAACTCAGGAAGTGGGAGATGATGAGTCAGAGTCCATTCTCTCAGTAACGACACAGTGAGACTCCTCCCAGGTCAGGCTCTCTGGCGCCTTGCTGAATCCCAAGGCTCCCCAAGCCAAGCCTCCTCCTGTTGCCATGCCAACCCCCCAGGAGACATACTCAGCCTGGGAGTCCCAGGGTGGGGCCAGCGGCACCCTGGGAAGGAATGGACAGGTGGAGGTGTGAGAATGCAGGGGGCGGGGAGGTTGGAAAAGCAAGAGGGCAAGTGAGATTATCCAGGGCCTAGAGGCAAAACAGGACACTGGTGTGGCCCCAGTCCCTAGCAGCTGTTGCCACTGGAAGCCCATCAGCCCACTGAGACCTAGGACAGCAAGGCACTGGGGGAGGAGTTTGCTGTCATTAATGTCACCTCCATGCCAGCTGAGCAGTGGTCCTCTGTGGCCAGGGACACAAAGAGGAGAAGAGAAGCCCTGTGCTATCACCATTAGAGCCGCCCTTGGCAACTAGAGCGTGACAGGAAGACATAAGCGAGTATTCCATGGTGGAGCCTCTGCAAACACATTGGGTGACTTTTTAAGACCAGCCTGTTGACAGGAGTTGGTCCAGTTCCAGGGCTGTGGCTATCCCAAGCTATACACCTAGTTAGAGATGTTGTTAGGGACTTTATTCATCTTGATAAAGAAGCAAATCTTTAAGAATGCGTCTTGAGACATCTAAAAACCCAGCTTAAATAACAGGGGAGGCAGCAGAGAGTAAAACCTCAGTCAGTGACCTAAGAGCGGCCTCTGTGTGAGAGGGTAGTTGGTAGAAAGGACCCAAGTGTCTGGAGAAACTTGAGCCAGGAATCTCTGTGGCTACCGAAGGTCTCCTGTGAACCCCGAGTTCTACTCAGACTCCGTCTCCCCCGTTAGGTGCCTTCCCAAGCAGCACCAAAGCATGTGACATCCCTGGCTCCCCGGTTCCGCTGAACTGCCACCCCTGCCTCGTGCTCATATGACCCTGTCCAGATCCAACCCCACTGGATCCTCAGCTACGGCTCTGACTCTTGCAAAGGATTAACCAACACGTGGGGCCACACGACTTGGCCAGCCCAGTGAATGGGGAGCGCAGGGCTGCTCCAGACCGGATCAGGACTAGGACGCTGGTCCTATGACCGCCATCAGTCCAAAGCTCCTCTGTGCGACATTACCAAATCCACAAGATAAAGTATTTCTGATGTCTTTTCCACCATGACTTTGAAAACCCTCACCACACCCTGGGAGGACAGACAATAAACGCGCTAACACCTATTTGCGGCATCTTATACACCAGATGCTTCAAGAAGGAAAGATTAATCCAGTGGCGAGGCTTTGACTCCTGTCTTCAAGAGCTCTGACATCTCAGTCAGCTTCTCAGGAAAGCCCAGAAAATCCAATACTCCTCCAGAAATACTCAAGCAGAGGGGACTGTAAGGATCCATGTCACTAATGGTGGCCTTGTGCTATGACATTCCTGGGTGTCCAACCCCCAATCCCCTGCAAATCCCAGAAGGCTGAATTCCTTACCGTACTAAGGGGAATTATATAGAGCTATGCTTTCCAAACTTTGTAGGGTACTAGAACCACCTGGGAATCTTTAAAGCTTGAAATCAACAAATTTTGAACAAATAAAGGGAACACAGTGCTGGCCACAGTGGCTGTAAACTTGTGACGACACCAAGGCCCAAAGTCCTAAAGCCTAAAATTACAAAAGCTTACAGAATAAATTCAATTCATAATGAATCTTGGAAATGAAAAATGAGTACACCTGAAGACGGCTCTAAACTTTTCAAGTTGCTACCAGGAAGGACAATCACATCCTCCCCTCCACACAGACACCTTCTGGACCACTCCAGCCTCAAGTCGTTTCCCCTGACTTCCCCTACACTCCCCCGGAGGCTGCCGGGCACCCTGTGCTGTGGTTAATTGTGTATACACGGTCTCCTCTCTGCCAGAGGTCAGTGCTTCACCAGCTGGCATACAGTAGGCAGGAATGCTTGCTGAGCCAGCAAACATACATCACCAACAGCCCCTGGAACCTGCCACGGCTGGCTCTCCTTAGGGGTCCCAGCCTCCGTCTGGGCAAACGAGGACCACCACATTCTGGAAGGAGTCTCTCAGCAGGCTGCAAGCTGGAGCCCTCCTCCTCCTCCTTGCCTGGCCAGCAGTACAGGCCCCTACTCATGCCCCAGGGTCACCACTCCAGCAGAGGGGCCCACTGCACTGTTTTCTTTTACTCTCATGGCCTCTTAAGGTAGGACTACCCATGACTTTCCATTCACTGACTCTCCTAAGTGTGGCCTTGGTAGCCCTGTGCTGGTGTGCCGTGAGCTGACACAGTACCTGCACGCTGCACAGCCTTCTTCATAAAATGGTTGTCCACTGCACTACTTGGTCAGTGGCCCTCCAGGGAACATGGGCCACCAAATGCATTTCCTAGGCTGCCTCCTCTACCTGGCAGAAGCTGGCCAGGTAGGTTTATTTAATATGGTGCATTTCTTTCCATAAAGCCACCAGGTAACACATGTACATGCAACAGAGAGTGACTTGCAGACAAAGAGAGGGAGAGAGAGGGAGGAAGGGAAGATCACGTGTATGTAAGTGCTATTCAGCTGTGGGTCTGGGACCCCACTTTTCCTCTTGGGATCAAGTGAACTGGCCACCCAACCACAGGTGATCTGGTTATAAAGGGAAGTGACAGCCATGGCTGTACTCCTGGACTAGATGCACTGTGGGCACATGAACATGCTGCACTCCGCAGGCACATTCAGCTCCAGAAAGTGATTGGCACTGCTGAGCCCCGCCCTCCGGCTGCCTTCACTCCTGTCTGGGTGCCTTGGTCCATGTTTTTCTTCTCCCTTCCCCTCTGCCAGTCTCCATGGTTTACATCCCCTTCATACCTTCTGTCTCAGCTCAAGCCTCACGTCCTCCCAAAAGCTCACCCCACCGTTTATTCTCTTCCTGTAATACTCATTGTTAACTCAATGCAGAATCATGCTTTTAAAAACACTATCTGCTTTCTCTTCTTTATTACATGCCTTGCTTCCCCTACTGACCAGTCTGCAAGCTCTCACAGGACAGGGTCCTCTTCCATTACTCTGGCATCTGCTGGGGCTCCTTTGGTGACTGTCTGCAAAGAGGCTCCCAACAATTTCTTCCACTACTCCTCCCCTCAAGAAGTCGAATCTCTCCCTCATCATATCTGGTTTAGCCATGAGACTGGTTTTGATCAATGGGCAGAAGCAACAGTTAGTTCTGGGACTGAGCCTTAAGGGGTCCTACTGTTCCTGCCTTCATCCTCTTGGAAGCCAGCTGCCAGGTAAAGCAGCTCAGCTAGACCAGTGAAATCTGGCAAGAAGGCAGGTGAGGCCACCCGGCCAACACCAAGGCCCCAGATGTGTGAGTGTGGCTGTCTGAGATCTTTCAGCTCCAGTGAAGGGGTCTTGACTGGACACTTCTAGAATCTCTGCTCCTACTATAGGGCCAAGGGTCATGAACCTTGTCAGTTTTGCCAAAGGCAACCCCTGATCCCATTTTCTTCCAGAACGTGACTTCCCAAAGCTGGGGTCCACTAGACATGGCTACCCACCAGATTCTCATTGGTCAGCCGGGATATCTCCTGCTGGATGCCGAATTCCACCTGGGCCTCTGGGGAGAGCAGTAGCGTCTGGCAGAAGGTCTGCTGCTGTTTGTCCATCTCTTCCTTCAGGGCCTCGAGCTGGGACTTGAGATGCTCCACCTCCTCCTCATGCTCCAGGCTCTGGGCCTGCAGCTGAGCCTCCAGCAGCCTGTGTCAGGGAGAGGACAGGTGAGCATGTGGCCCAGGCCAGGGCCCCTATGTGAGGGGACACAGGCAGAAACACAGCAGGGGAGCAGCCAAGCACACAGCAGCAGCAGGAGACAGATGCCATGGGGACCATGAGGCAAGCAGGCCAAACTGTCTTCCTCTCAGATGAAGGGAAACCAAGGCCAAAGGCACGTCTGGTCCTAAGCCTTTTTCTCAACCCTTGTTCCTCATTCTGTGAGCACAGTTTAGCGGTTTGGGACTGAAAGATTACCTCCCTGTCAAAATGTCCATCAACAGAAACACATTTCTTAAAGCATCTTTTAAATAAAAACATCTACATCTGCCCCAAAGTTCACAAGAACCTCCTTCTTAAGATTAAACTCTGGCAAAACTGAACTAATTATATTATTCACATATTTTCCCTGTGGCAGATTCTCCACAAGTTTTAGAAAGGCAAAATATTAGCCCCTTTCATTTTTATCTTTACCATTATTACTAGCCCCATTTTATTTTACACATACAATTATTACATATATAATTTTTATACACAAGTTTCCTCCACCCAAAGATGAAAACTAAGACTATTTAAAAATGATCTTGGGGAAGGTGTAAGGTCAGCTGGTGTCATGACAAGAAGCAGAGAGACCTAGAGATCTCACGAAGATTGAGAAGTCTCATAACACTCTGGGTCAAAAGGCCCAAGACCAGGAGGTGCCAGTTACCTGGGTAATGCTCCCATCATAATAGAAGGCAAGAGATTAATAAAGGCTCATAGGCAGCCTCATCTTCAGGAAGTTAGATGCTAATATGACCATGATGCTGTCATTCTTGGACTTAGTTACTTAAACCAGCTTTCTGATTCAGTGTAGCAGGTTTCATATGAAGAAAGCTAGGGTGCTGGGGGAGAGGTATTGTAAAGAGCTTCTAGACATGGTTACATGGAAAAAATCCACCTCAGTGTCTTCCAGGGATGCAAATAACGATTATGTCCAAGGTTAGGCACCCAGGTAGGAACCAGGTTGTGCCCAGGGGACAGCTATTAGAGGCCATGGCTACCCTGGAGGAAGGCGCCGTGATTTTTACAGTTCTGATGGTTTGGGAGTGAGAATTGCCATGAGAGAGGTAAGACCATGTCTACAAGGGAGCAAGAGAGAGAGGGAAGTCTACATTGTTGATAGAAGCAACCACATTTTATGTAGCTGAGTCAGCCCCATAGCAGCACTGGATGCAACACCTGACTCCCAGTGGCTCCTCAACAAAGTTACATGAATGAAGAAGTGATTGAGAAAATCACTCATTCACTACAGGTGATATTACCTATTACCAAAGAAATACAACGTGAGATTTTTGGAGGACAATTGGGTAATTAAATCAGGATTTTAAATGAAATACAGCATTTAGGTAATATCAAATATTGGCTATAGTAAGCACATTAAAAGTGGTCACCAATAAGTTATACATTTAATGAGAGAGTACAGACACTGTCGGGTTCTAGGCGAGCTGCCCTGAGGATTTCTCTCCTGCCATGTGCGGCACGTTCACTGTTCATGTCTTATTCTCCAGGTAGACTGTAGCTGAGTGACTCAGCCAGGGTTCCATTCCTACTGAAACATTAGGCTAGCCACCTCATCATGCAGGTGAGAAAACCAAGGCCAAAAGAGCTTTGAGGGCACGACCAGTGGCAGGGCTGATTCTAGAAACCAGGACTCTTGATTCATAGGTCTGTACTTTATTAATGCATTCAGTTGCTGATTCATGAAACCACATCTGGTCTGCTGATGGAGAGGCACGAGGAATCACCTGGTTTCATACAAGGGTCCTTCCTCCAATAAAACAAACTTCTTGGTGGGACAAAAATCTGATCTTACTGAATAATAACCATGATAGTAATAGAAGTAGCAGCTAATATTTGTTATTCCATGGTTACATATCAGGCATGTGCAAAGTACTTCACCTGTATTAACCTTATTCCTTATAATGCCCCATGAGGAAGGTCCTATTCCATTCACAAGGAAACAGACCCACTATGTCACCTTGCTCACAGATTGTGGGGCCACATCTGAACCCAGAGAAACACTACCCTGTGAATCAGCTGAGTAAACTTTCTTTTTCCAAGAAGAGATGCTCTTGGTGCAAAGGTACCTCTACTACATCCTCAGCAGGCAGCAAGGAGAAGCAGCCTGAGGGCTTCTGGCTCCTGTTTCGCCACGACCTGGCTGAGGGAGCCGGGCCCAGCACTCATGCCACCTCGCAGAGTCCCGGTTTCCTTTCTGGAAAACGAGCTCAGTGACCACCAGTTCATCTCTTGTTGAAAGGCTCCAATGGGCAAAGCTATGCCACAGCTCTTAAAAGCCACTTGCAGTCAATGGGCCTATGGTGTGACCATCACATGATGTCCTTTTGGTGCATGCCTACCTTGTCTAGCTAAGCTGCTCGCCCACTCCTGAGGGCCAGTGGCTTTCAGGCACAGACTCTGATATCAGATGGAACCAGGTTCAAATTCTGGATTTTCTGCTTCACCAACAATTTCCTTAAACCCTTCAGGCTTCAGTGTCCCTACCCCACGAGGGTGCTGTGAGGCCAGACGTCAAGGCGCATGCACTGCACTTGGCTGCCATCAGCTCCAGGGAGTCCCAGAGATCAGGACCAGCACACGTACTGATGGCAGGCTCTGGGGGGCACAGGTTGCATTTGGAGCACAACCAGCAGCACAGATCAGGCAGACATTTTTGGCTGATCCTGCAGAGTTGGGAGGACCAATATGTAGTGTGGAAGCAGCACAGGCTCAGGATCCCCCAGAGGTATGCTTCTTTCTCAGCCTTGTTCTAAACAGCTGCGTGCCTGCTGCCACGTGACCTCCCGCACTTGTCTCTTTCTTCATCTATAGAACAAGTGGGCTGGACCATGTGGTTCCTGAGGTCCACTAAATGCTACCACCTTGACCCAAACAACCAGCCATCCTCAACCACATCTGCACAGCCTGGGCACGGCGACAGATGGTCAACCACAGGGGCTACCAGCCAGACTGCACGCCAACCGTTCCCCGTGCCCTCGTACCCACTCTAGCTGAGAAACGGTTAAGCAGAGACATGAGCAGGCACAACGGACAAAGCAGACACAGGAAGAAAGGAATATGTTCCACCTGGCGACTTGCTTTAGGCCTTGGTAGGCCAAGCCGAGTTCTCCATCTTCATTTAAATATCCCCAATCCTCAGTCTTGCTAGAAACAAAGGACAGAAAAACAGGGTGTCCGGTGTAGAGGGAAGAGACAGGCAGGCAGGGAGTCCTGGAAAGTGAGGAGATTCTACCCAAGGTTTGGAAATTTAAAAAAGGCAAGGCTCAAGAACTCCCATTTTCCCTTCGTCCTCTCCTGTCACCTGCAAACAGCATCTCTCCCCCAAGTCCTCTGGTTTCCGGTACTGTCTGGAAGTGGGCTCATGTGGTCTCATGCGGGGCCTGCTAATAACCCCGGGTAGGAAAGCATGCTGCCCCAGAGACAGCGGAGGGCCAAGTTGTTCGGCAGCTCTGTAAATGGCAGCAAGGCAGCAGTGACGGTAGAGTAGAAGGATTCACATAGCCTCACACATGGTGCTTCCCTCAATCAGACTGATTCAGACAAGAACAGGGAGAGATGCACAAAGGGATGGGAGGAGAGGACCCTATGTGTGTGTGGAGGAAGCTGCAGGCAATGAGCAGGCTCTGGTGGGGGAAGTCATTGCATCCTGCAGAGCAGCATGGGAAGCCCCTGGGGGACTTCAGCCTCAAGCAGGGTAAGGAAGGAGACTGCAGACATTACCTGCTTTTCAATGCAGATCTTTCTGAGACTCCTTAAGCACACAGAAGTATTAACTAATCTTAACTCCAGCTCTCCTTGCAGGGTCTTTCTCAAATAGCTAAAATAAGTTGTGATGCCCTAGATGAGAACTGAATGATGTCTCCCCTTGACCTTGGGACTGGGGTGTGTTACCACTTTTAGTCAATTTGGGAAAGCAGGACTCCTTACCCCTCCACATGCAAAGTCTTTTACTGTCTCCAAGTTACCCAGTGTCTGCCCCATGCCAGCAAGGGCAGCTCCTGGAGGTCAGGTGTGTCCGATGTTCCACCTACACCTATGTCCTCACCTCACACAGCCCTGGGCACATAGAGATACTCAAGGGCCAGCAGGGTTGGGTGGAGGAGGGCAGGTAGGGGCCTGCTGCCCCCAGCAGGACTCTGTCCCACCTCCCTGCTCCTAACAGCCTCTGTTCCTGGAGTACTCCTCTTGCAGGCCAGATTCCAGCTCTCTACGCAGGAATAATGGAGCAAGAACTGCATTCATACAGCCCGAAATGAGGACCCATAATCCCCTCATCCTCATTCCCGGGGGGCAAACCATCTGTAAACCAAAAGTAAAATCCTAAGGCCCCCCACCATCTGAAGGGACTTCCTCCTCAGCCAGGGCTCTTTTAACATTTAACCCTAGAGACTGTTTCAGGCCATGATAGGAAGTGGGGGTCGGGCATGCCTCATTATATCTCTCCATCATTAACATCAACACGGACTTTAACAAATCCCAAACTCATAACTCAGCATCATCCCTTCTCAGGTGTTAGTGCCTGCATTTTACTAGGGCCTTTCATGGCTGGTGCTTTAACCCAAAGGCACAGCTCCCTGGAGGACTGTAGGCACCACTGCAGTGATTCTTGGGGAGGGCCAGATGCAGAGAGCATCAGCGCTGAAAGGGAACAAGTGCAGGGATCCTGGGCCCCACCCACCTCCTTCCCCACACCAGAGAAACACTGACTCCTGTGCCAGGACCCAGCGTCTCCAGACCTTGCACTAAAGCTCCTTTCCAGCCTCCGGCTCTCCAACCCCCCCAGGGAGGGGCTGCTGGGGCCCTGTCTCAAAGGGTCACCTCACCTCTGTCGTCCCCATAGAGCTACAGAACGCAGAGCTCTCTAGGGTGGGGCACGCGAAGCTGACTCATACAACAAGGAAGTTAGCGTTAATGCCCAGGCCACCAGCCTCACAGGGCCACACTCCCGGAATTCTTAATTCTGTAACAAGCCAGACACTATGGACAAAGGTAAAAGTAGAGAACTGTGCAGCCCAGGCAGCCCACAGTGCTCAGGAAATCAGACACACGAGTAAATTAAAAACCAGTCAACCAACTTGCTTCAGCCATTGGTTCCCAGAGGAGAGAACCCCTGGAGGAGATCCTCCAGGTCCACTTAGGCCACTATGGGCCAATTTCAGGGAGGGAACGCCACTTCCTGGTGGGAGAAGAAAAAACCCAAACTACTTGGCTCGGGAATTTTTGTTGAAAAGGTAAGTGCTTGATATCAATTAATAAATCTACAAATATTTACAGAGAGGCCACTGTGCCACACAGAGATAAGTTAACTCGCTGCAGTCGTTTCCCAGCCACAGGAGGCAGTGAGGCTCGGCATCCAGGAAACTGGCTGGAGAACCCAGCAGCCCAGGGCAACTCCCAGCCCCACCTGTAATGAGCCTGTGGCCCGGGCTAATCACCTCCACGCCCTGGGCCTCTTTCTTTATGGGTAAAGTGAAAGCAACCCGCTGAATTATCGCAAAGGTTTATTCCAGATCTTTAATTACTAACCTTATGCAAAGGTTTCTTCCAGATCTTATAGAAGACCAGACAAGGCCTGGAATAATCTTTGCGTCTGTGAAGATATTGAAAAACAGGATCTGCCAACCATGGCCCTGACACAGCTAAGAACCTGCCTCCCTGGGGAAACAGACAAGGTTCCTGCCAGCTCAGAGATGGTCGGTTTCCTGGTCCTAAAAAGCCCCCTGTGTGCTCCACAGATAGCCTAACGTCTTTAGTTCATAGCCAAGCTTTCTATTCAACCTCCTAGCATATTCCCAGGGACCTCTGGGAAATGGAAGGCACACCCCAAACGCCAGGAACAGCAGAGAAACATCTGAGGCCTTAGGCCTGGCCACATGAGGGTGAACAGTTTGTGGATCGATACCACCCAGCCATGAAATTACAGGAAACCCAAACTGTGCTGCTGACTCAGGACCAGCAGAACTTTGGGAAACATAAGGAAATGATCACCTCCCGGAAAAGAGCCCAGAGCTCTTAGCTAGGACTGGTTAAAGCTGGGCCCTCTGGGGGAGGAGCTGGGCAGAAGTCAGCTCTTCCTGCCTTCTTTGCCATTCTGAGCAAGGCAGCCCATAGCAGCCGAGGCTCAAGGTCAAATGAGCTAACAGCTCCAAGCAAATCTTGAGACTGTACACAGTTCCCTGTCAAACACAGTCTCCACTGCCCTGGACAGGCCCATGGTGTGTGGATGGGGGGTGTGTGAATAATAACCCCAGTTGCATCTGACCAAGCCTAGGTGGCAAAGCCTGGAGGCCTCCTGTCTTGCCGGGGACCTGCTGGGTGGAGAGGAGCTGCTGGGAGGTTTTCTGGGACATCAGGAACGCACCAGTCTCACTTTGGAGTTCTACGCTCTTGGTAAGGCTTGGGTAGAAGTGGACAGGAATCAAAGAAGCACTGTTCTTGGAGCCAGACCGGAACCCTGGCCATACTCCTGCCCCTATCTAGCTCTGTGACTTTAAGTGTTCACCCAAGGTGAGGCTGGTCTGAGGGCAGCAGCAACTTGTGCCTTCCTAATCCACTTCCCCATCCTCCTCCCATAGACAGCCCTGAAAAGAAGACAAACTGCCCAGCTCATGTTCACAGCCCTCTTGCCCCTTCGTCTTCCTATAGATAAAATGGTGATAATGATGTTGGCGTCTCTTAGTTCCCAGAGGTATAAAAGGAGAAAGCTCTGTGGAAGCAGAAGTGCCACCCGCATTCCTGCAGCTCCTCTCAGAGCAGACCCTCAACAATGGCTTCTCTCCCCAGAGTTCAAAACAAGGGAAAAGACACAGTTGTAGGGACCAAAACAAAACTCTATGAACTATGAAGGTTAGCAAGTGATCAAAGTTCTGAACTTGAGGATCATGAATGCTTAAAGGGGCTGTGACTGGGAATGTGATGGAAGCCCCCAGAAATCTAAGCAAAATTCAGCGTATGAGTGTAACTTGTTCTAGGGAGAGGATAGATGTCATCAAAATTCTAAATGGTCCCCCACAAATCACACATGTGTAGATATAATTTATATTTAAACAGTATAATTCTCCATTACAGGACAACGTTAGGAAAGGTAGAGCAGCTGTCTATCTCCAAAGCACCCCATTGCGAGGGTGGCCCTCATGGTAATGGGAATCCCCTTGCTGTGGGCTCCACGGAGTCCCAGTTGGGTCCCTGTTCCCTGCCAGCCTGCCTGGCAGCTCTCCTCCCTCAATGCTGGGATTTGGAGCAATCATGAACACTTCCCAAAACTCAGGCCAGACTGGGAGAGGGGCAGACCCACCGAGGCCACTTCCACAGCACCTGGTGCAGCACACACCGCGGAGCTGGCTCTTCAGGCCTCCGCTCCCCAGGGCAGCTGGCTCCTTTTCTGTACTTAACTCAGTTTCACAGGCTATTAGTTTCCTATTGTATGCCAGGCTTGCTGGGAACAGAATTATTTTAAGATATAATAAAAGCTATTCTTATTTTATCACCATCATTATTATTGCTGTAAAGGAAGACAAATCCAGAGTATTAAGCAGCCCCTGGGAAAACCTAAACTGGGATCTGGATCCCTGACAACAGCTAAATGAATAAAAGGGGCTGCCAACAGCGACGGCTCTGAAGATCGGGAGATACGCATAACGCTTGTCAGATCAAGCACACGGTGCTTCTTCCTTTCTACTTTAATATCACCTGGGCTTTTTCTTATTCATCTCATTTCTTATCTTCAACCCAAGATAATTAAAAATTACTAAATCTTGACTCCAGTTTTAGCACTGAGAGTCACCTGCATTCCTTCTCTCCCTCCTTTAGGGAAAATAATTATACTTCTCTTGAAATACATTTAATTTCCTCCTGGAGCCTGCGACTTCTGATTACCTACTCAGTGGCCGGAAGCTGCCCCAGCCTGAGTCAGGCCTTCTGGATTCTACCTTGACTCAGGCACAGGCCACCTGCGGGCCTGAGCTGTTCCACCCCTCCGGGCCTCAGTCTCCTCCTCTGCAGAAAGAGGGACTGGATGAAAATATCTGGGAATCAAAGCACCAGAAGTCTTCAGTGACTCTGTGACATTCTTGCAAAAAACTTAAAAGTTGCACTCACAGTGCCCCCTAGTGACATTTTTTTGGAAATGTTTGCTGTTTTCACCAATTTTGAACAAATACTTAATGATCAACATTCTACTAGTTGAGGTAAGACAGAAAGGTAGCCAGGGAAAAGACCAGCTCCATCTTTTTTTTCTTCTTCTTCTTTTTCTTTTTTTCTGAGACAGAGTTTCACTCTTGTTGCCCAGGCTGGAGTGCAATGGCATGATCCCAGCTCACTGCAACCTCTGTCTCCTGGGTTCGAGTGATTCTCCTGTCTCAGCCTCCCAAGTAGCTGGGATTACAGGCACCCGCCACTATGCCCGGCTAATTTTTGTATTTTTAGTAGAGACAGGGTTTCACCACATTGGCCAGGCTGGTCTCAAACTCCTGACCTCAGGTGATCTGCCCATCTCGGCCTCCCAAAGAGGATTACAAGTGTGAGCCACCATGCTCGGTCAGCCAGCTCCATTTTTATAGGTGCCCAAAGGGGCATGAGGAAGCAGAGACGATAACAATGGTGATCACAGCAGTAACACTCATCATGTGTGCACCACAGACAGGCACCGTCCTAAGTTCCTTACACGGATGATAGGAGCTCACCCCATCTTCCCCAAAGCCACGGAAGGGACGCTGCTATGGCTGTCCCAGTTCAGATGAGGTGACTGAGGCACCTATTGGTCATGCGACCACTACTAAACGGTGAGGAGTGGACTCCGCAGTGCGCCTTCTCAGGCACTCTGCCTTGGGGGTCTGCATTCTGTCTGCTGACAATGCTTGGCCCTGCTGCCGCCCTCAGACAATCACTCTTGCTTGCCTTAACCCTGGCTCAGCTCATCTTCAAGGGGACAGTGGTTGCTAAACTCACATCCAGGGAGATCTCATTTTGGCTAAGATGGTGGAGGTGAAATGCTCCCATTCCACCCGAGTGCCCAGCTTGGGTTCCATCTGTTCTGAATGACAGAGGATGGGCCCTCAATGTGTGACACACATTGCATGCATGAGAAGGGCATTGCAGCAGGTGGCTAAGCAGCCCTCCGCTGTCAGTTAGCCAGCCCCCACCCCAGCTAGCTTCCTCTCAAGGAGAAAAGCTGTTCTCAGCCAGACCTTCCTATTCCACTCCTGTTATCCTCCCAGGGAAGCTCCCTGTTCCTAATCCTTTTCAGGGGACCTGGGCTCTAGATGCTGAAATTGTGTTGCTTGAGCCTTGCTGAGCTAACAGTAGGGCAGGGGACTGAGTCAGTCTTTCCGTGTCCTCTAATAAATAATTCTCCGATGCTCAGCGCATGGTCATCACCTGAGGAAAACCCCAAACAGATTCGGCTGGGCAGGGCCCTTCTCTGTGGCCTCGTCCAGCACAGTTGACCACGGCAGCCTTACCTGTTTGTCTGGCAGACCCCATGATAGGCTTCAATGGCATCCTCCTGGTCAACATGCTTTTCACTGTTAGGCCAACTTGACCTGGCATTAATGTTCGGCTCCTAGAAATCCCCAGATAAAAAAATAACTCTGGTTAAACAATTGCCACAAAATGGCTTTATATACAAACAGGTATAAAAACGTGCCTTTGGGAAAAGACAAAGGCCTGGAAGAACAGAGATAACCACAATCAAACCCAGGCCAGGAACACGACTCCAAAAGGTCACCTTGGAAGAGACACAGAACGACGAGGCCAGGCTGAGACAGAGCTGCATGTGGGGCAGTGGGGGAAGATGGCCAGGAGGTGCCCCTGGGAGGAGAGAGCACCCAAGTCCAGAGCACACAGGTAGACCCTGGCTCGGCTGGAATCCTCCACACTCATCAGCACCTGCTTACCCCAGCCGTCCTGAGGCTCATGCCCAGAAGTGGCTCAGGCTTTTAGACCCCATGGAGTGACCCAGGTGGCCTCGGTCCCCATCCTCTGGCTCTAGCCTGTCCCAGGAAGTGAGAACATTAGGAAAATACAGTGAACAGAACTTGCCACCCTGGGGGGATGGGAGGGACCAAGGACTCTCTCCATTTCAGAAAGCAAACAGTAAGGGGTATGAGGTGAAAAGGCCACCCTGAGGTTACCTATTACATGTCTTCATATTAACTTCAGAAGATTCTAGAAGCTTCTAGCTGCATCCCCCAGGGAAGGTCATGCTGACAGGGCAGCAAGTCTTTTGCTCTGCCTTTTTACAGGAGACCCCACAGCGAGAGACTCTGCTCTTTCAGGTTTTAGACCCTCGTGGGTAAAGATATATTTAAAAAACACTAATTTATCACCTAGGGTCACCCCTCAGCAGCCCCACCGCGGGCCGCCATCTTGTTACCGCGTTCCTGCCGGCGAGTCGCCGCTGGTCGGCGCTCACGATCTGGGTCCTGAGGATGAGCACCTCCTCCTTGCGCACCTCCAGCTCCTCGTGGGCCAGCTTGAGCTGGTTCAGCAGGAGGCTGTAGCTGTCTGGGGAGCCGTGGCTGGAGTTATTCTGCATGGCTTGGTCGGCCACGGCTTTCCTCAGCTCATTCAGGTCATTCTTCAGCTTTTTGTTCTCTGACTCCAGCTCTTGCCTCTGGAAGACAGCCCAAGGGCCGCTGCCATTACTCCCTGCCCTAAGGCCCTCTCCCTGTGTGGGCCTCCCCTCCTCTCCTTCTTTTGTCCACTGGGAAACTGTGCTCTTTAAACGTTGAAACACATGAAAAGTTCTGACTGCCATCAGCAAGCAGTCAAAGCTGGAACCTGGATGTGAACTCATGACTTCAAGTCACAAGCATGAAGCACCTGCACAATGCCTCAGGAGCGGCAGTTCCCCGAAGTGATTCAACAGTGTTCATGTTTCTAAACACGTTTGGCTGTGAAACTCCTCCTTGTGGAAATGCTGGGCTCACAATTTTAAATGACATATAGTAAACATAGAAATTCCTAGAATCCAAACATGTTCACATGCTTTGTGGCTTTCCAAGAAAAGGTACACAATGCAGGATTTCCTAACTTTATTTGCCCAGAGAACCCCTTGCTCCCCATTTTTCAGGGAGCATCATTTTTGTCCTGGACTAATGACTTGGAAGATACACCAGGGACATAGTTTTGTTGTTTTGGTCATATAGAAAGCCACCAACTGTCAATGTCAGCAGAGGAAAAATACCTACAGACAGAATCGAATGTGCTAATGGAACTCAACTTTGGAACATTATATTTTCTGGGTAGTACATTTAACTTTGTGTTTGAGATGAAGTCTGATGATCACACACAAACTGCCAGCAGGACCCTGGGATATATGAGATTCAAAATTTCCCAAAGGAAGCCCAAAGATGTGGATGAGTATACATCGGTTGCATGTTTGTTACAGAGCCACAGCATGATGGAACAAGGAGATGACTGGGGAGAATGAATCTCTTGATTTGCTGAGTGAGGAAGCTGAGCCCAGGGAGGGGAAGGCTCACAACAAGTTTAGAGACTGACCTAGGACAGATGGCCAGGACTCCCAACACCTGGTCCAGGGTGCCCCCATGACCCCACCATATATGTGGTGATTTCCAGAAGGTTTAGAACCATGCACAGAGATAGTAACTCTGCAGACATGACGAAGACCCCAAAATAAGGTGATTAATAATGATCATTGAGGAGTCACCAAGTCTCTGGTGAGTCTATTTACTAAGTTCAGAAGTTCGGGATCCCCTCAGCGCCTGGGTGATCTTCCGGCAGCCAAGGCCATCCTCAGGAGAGTCAGTGTCACATGCTAGAGGAACACTGGGTGTGGAGACAGCCCTCGGTCCCCTCCTGGCTCAAGGTGCACACTGCACAGTCCTGGAACCTTAGCCTCCTCAGGTGTGGCTTAAGGGAGTGAGAACAGCTGGTGGCTAAGGTTTCCTCCAACCTTGACAGGCCAGAACTGAGCTCAGTGACAGCTGTCAGCTGGCTGCCTGAGCTGACAGCCACCCCAGGCCCTACTCAGCTGTGAGATTGTGCCTCAAGACAAAGAGAGCCAGGTTGGGTGAAAGCTCTGGCTGTTTTTCAAGGATTTCTGCCCAGGGCACATCTGTGACATTTCTATTTATCCCATTCTCTAAACATTCCTGGATACCATCTCCCATAATCATACCCCACGGGCCCCCACACATCACCTCTCCTTTCCACTCCCCTCTCCTCCCCCACAGGCTCACTACCATTTCCTCATCATCCTTTCTGGTCAACAGTGCCAAAAGAATATGCATGCTTTATTGTGGTAAAAAATATAACACACAAAATTAGCCATCTTAACTATTTTTTTTAGACAGAGTCTTGCTCTGTCGCCCAGGCTGGAGTGCAGTGGCGAGATCTCGGCTCACTGCAAGCTCCGTCTCCTGGGTTCACGCCATTCTCCTGCCTCAGCCTCCCGAGTAGCTGGAACTACAGGCGGCCACCACCACGCCTGGCTTTTTTTTTTTTTTTTTTTTTTTTTCTTTTTTTGTATTTCTAGTAGAGATGGGGTTTCACCATGTTAGCCAGGATGGTCTCAATCTCCTGACCTCATGATCCACCCGCCTTGGCCTCCCAAAGTGCTGGGATTACAGGTGTGAGCCACGCACCCGGCCCCATCTTACCTATTTTTACGTGCACAGTTCAGTGACATTAAGTCCATTTATGTTGTGCAACCATCCGCACCATCCATCTCCAGAACTTTTTCACCCTTCCCAGCTGAAACTCTGTCCCCATGAAACACTAACTCCCTATCCCAGCTCCTCATCTGCTGCAACCATCATTCTACTTTCTGTCTCTGAGTTTGACCCTTCTAGGTACCTCATATAAATGGAAGCATGAATTTGTGTGAAAGACATAGTTTTGATGCATTCAAATGTGATGCCATTCCAGTTGGAGAATAAGGGAGTCCCATTCCCTGACCCTCCCTCCCACCAATCTTCATCATCTGCCTTCTTCAGGCCAGGCACTGTGCTAGGTGCTGCAGGCACAACACCTGCTTAGAACCTACCAATTACACTGAAGTACAGATCATGGCACTGCGGCCTGGAACACACCATGACACGAGTGAATCCAGAGTGACTGTGGAACACAGGAGAATGCCATCCACTGACTCAGGCAACAGAACAGGTCTGAACAGCTAAAAGACAGGAGCAGCTAGCTCTGTGAAAAAGGCAGACAAGAGGTCTCCAGGTACAAAGGCCTCAGAGAAGGAGAACAAGCAGGACTTGCTGGGGAAAGGCTGTCATGCAGAAGGCAGAGCAGAGGGGGCGGGGGTCAAGAGATTCCAAAACCCAGGGAAGGGAGCTGGATCCAGGAAAAAGCAGTGAGTTGGTCATCACAGAGCTTCAGAAGGGTTTCCCTGGTTTCCATGGGGAGATAGGCCATCTGGCTGCAGTACAACGTGGCATGGCCCATGGCAGGGAGCAGAGGGAGATGGGAATGAGCTGCAGAGATTTAGGAGGTGGAATTGTCAAGACCTGGAGACTACTTGGATGTGGGAAGTAAGTGGGAAGCAAGTCTAGATGCTTGAGTGACATGTGTGTCATCGATTGAGACAAGATGGGGTTTCAGGGTTCAGATGTATTCAGCTGTAGTCTCCATGGCATAGTGAGCAGTTAGAATTAGGGGCTAGAGATGGATCAGTATGTTGGTGAGGACTGAAGTCTTGGGAGGATGTGTGGGTGGGTGGGGGTGAAACTGCCCCAGGAGAGTATGCTGAGGCTGGGCCCTGCACACCACATGCTTCCAATTTCCTGTCCCTGGGTAGCCCCAGGACTTCAAGCTCCTAGGTTAGCTGGACATTGGACTGGGCAGGAACCTTTCTGTAGAGTTGGGGTACCTATTTCTTAAACTTCAGTACATCCCTGGAGAGCACTCTATGAGACAAAGTAGATATTTCACACAGGATGAACGTTACCACTGGAGGCGGCACAATTTTGAATGAGGGTTCATTGAAATTCTATAGTCAACACTAAATCACCATTCTATAACTTTGCAAGATTTTAAACCAGTAAAACTGATCTGTGTTCCATAAAACAAGCTGAAGTTGTGAAAATGGCTCTCACAAATCTAGCCACAGTAAACAGTAATGGATGCAGTTTGTTTTAAAATTCTGAGGAATTTTAATAAAATGAACAGTCCAGTTCTCTCTCCAAAAAAAGCCTAGTTTCATCACAGGATTATTTATAAAAGTAAAACATGAGAATATATTCATCAATTAGAGAATGTATAATTGTGATAATGTCATCAAATTTTAATCAACCATGGAAATCATGTTTACAAAGACATGTAGAAAAATGCTCGTTATAGTGAGGGAAAAAAGCAGAAAAATTATATATATAACAGCTATATAAATATGCATATAAAAAGCATTAGAAATAAATATTCAAATAATATCAAAGACTGCCTTTAAGTGGCAGGAATATGGATTTTTAAAAAATTCCCTAAATTTTCCTGTATTTTAAAATTTTTCTAAGATGAACAGAATTACTTTAATAAATTTACAGAAAAAAATGAAAAATGTCTATAAAAAGGATACATTAAAGAGAAAAAAAAAACACTCAAAGTATCTTCTCAATTGAGTCTTTTCTGATGCATGTTCAACATTGGATAAGCCAATGGCTGGATAGTCAGTTGAGGTGAAAAGTGTTTAAGTGTCAAGCTGGACTCTCAGTTCTCTATTATTCTTGCACAAACTCTGAGTCAGTGGGTACCATCTCCTGATTTGAATCCAGCTCTGGCTGATAGCAGGTCGATAAAGAAAAACCAACACTGCTGCTGGCCGTAAGCAGGGTCTGTCTGCCCAGCTGGCTTCCAAGTCAGCACAGTCATGGCTCTTTTTGGCTACCAGGCCTGTCTCAGGCACCAGGGAATGGTGAGCTTCCTCCTCTGCTGACCCTAGAGCCACCCCTCCTACCCTCACCATCCCTACACTCATTCTCCTCTGCTTTTGCACACTGGCCGGGGCTAACAGTCACTGCAGGGAGACCCATCTTCCATCCACCCTACTCAGGCCTCCAGAGACAATGCTCTGCAGGAGTGACTGGCCCTGAGAACCCTTCTACATGACCTTACCCCAAATGGGGGCACCTAAGCCTCATGCAGGGTACATAGTCAGTGTGCTTCTGCCAAGAGCTGCAGTTACCTTTTGCATTCCAGCAGGATCAGCAGAAATTTTTAAAATTCTGGTAAAAGGGTTTAAGCAAAAAATCGCTACTTGTCAAGGGGTCTTCCTAGAGTAGCCTCATCTCGTGCATGTACCTGTGGGCAGCTTTTTCAAATCCAACTGGAAAAGGATCAGGCTGGAAGAGGCAGCTGAGTGGCCAGGTGTGTCGACTCATCATCTTAGCGCTTTGACTTACCTGCTCAGGTAGAGTCTATACTTTTGGAGGGCACAGTACACTTCCCACCCCTTTGCACACTTCAGAGCATTCAGGAGGGATGTGCATAGGGGGAGCTCACTAAACATAAGCTGACTGTGTTCTGCCTAAAAGCCCAATTTCCATCATTATAAAAAATACTAATAAGTGGTCATCAAGTCCCCTGAATGCTGGGCTGGGCCTGGTTAAGTGAGAAGCACCCAAGCCAGCCTCTTCAACATGAGTGCTTCCTTACAGTGGGTAATTTTAACCCCAGGGGTCCCCAGGACCAGCCTCTGTGACACGGCCCATAGGTAAAATCATTTCATCAGAGACAATGCTGGGAAAACCAGGTCTCACACCCTCAGAATCCTGGCCTAAGTCAACAGCAGCAGAGTGGAGCAGCTATTTAGACTTGTGGCAGTTTAAGACAAATATTTATTGCACCCTTTCTGTGCTGGGCCCCATGCTTGGCAGTGGAGACGAGGCCTGTAAAATCAAGAAGGGGCATCTTCCTCAAGGACAGCTAAATGGGAGGAGGAGTTTTTGCACTGATTTTAATGCAGGAGTCTGGGAGGCAGCTTTGTGGGTAGGGTAGTACAGTGGTTCTCAGACCTGAGTGGGCAACAGAATCCCTTGCAGGGCTTGTTAAAACACAGATGGCTGGGCCCTGTCCCAAGCTTCTGATTCAGTGGGTCTGGGAGGGGACCTGAGAATCTACATTTCCAGCAAGTTCAGTAATGCCTGATGCCATCAGTCCCACATCTACTCCTGGGGAACTACTGGGCCCCTCTCACCAGTTCTGAAAGGATGGGTGGCATTGATGTCCCCAAAGTGCTAACTATAATAGTTCACATGCTCATTTTCATCCCCAGGGGCTAAGCCTCCCTTGGGAAAGGCGGCTGAAGGCTGGCGCACAGAAGTCCCCTCGCTGCAGGCATTTATCCCACTGAAAGACTCCCAGGCTCCTTGCAGGGTTTTGAATCTGTAGAATATCACATGAGGAAAGTAAGTCTAATCAATAACTCCAGAAGGAGATCTCTATGACACACTCTCCCATGCCATCTGCGTGGCCCTGGTTGTTTAAAAGTCAGATGGTGCTGGGAAACCGGACATCCACAGCAAAAGAATTAAGTTGGGCCCTTACCTCAATCTTCAGCAAAGATTAACTCAAAGTGGATCAAAGGCTTAAATGTAAGACCTAAAATTATAAAACTCTCAGAAGAAAACACAGGGCAAAAGCCTTATGACATCAGATTTGACAACGATTTCTTAAACATGACACCAAAGGCACAGGCAACAAAAGAAAATAGACAAACTGGACTTCATGAAAATGTAAACATTTTGTACACCAAAAGACACTATCAGAGTAAAAAGATGACCCACAAAATGGGAGAAATCATTTGCAAATCATGTATCTGATAAGGGATTAATATCTAGAATATGTACAGAACTCCTAAAACTCAACACAAAACCCCACACAGCGTAATTCAGAAATGGGCAGAAGACTGAAAAGACATTCTTCAAGGCTAC
The DNA here is from genome assembly GCF_002776525.5 of Piliocolobus tephrosceles. NCBI lineage: Eukaryota > Metazoa > Chordata > Mammalia > Primates > Cercopithecidae > Piliocolobus > Piliocolobus tephrosceles. Next base: position 32,395,961 of record NC_045451.1, on the reverse strand, counting down.
ATAGAAATGACCAATAAGGCCGGGCGCGGTGGCTCAAGCCTGTAATCCCAGCACTTTGGGAGGCCGAGACGGGCGGATCACGAGGTCAGGAGATCGAGACCATCCTGGCTAACGTGGTGAAACCCCATCTCTACTAAAAAAAAAAAAATACAAAAAACTAGCTGGGTGAGGTGGCGGGCGCCTGTAGTCCCAGCTACTCGGGAGGCTGAGGCAGGAGAATGGCGTAAACCCAGGAGGCGGAGCTTGCAGTGAGCTGAGATCCGGCCACTGCACTCCAGCCTGGGTGACAGAGCGAGACTCCGTCTCAAAAAAAAAAAAAAAAAAAAAAAAAAAAAAAAAAAAAAAAGACCAATAAACATGAGAAGATGCTCAGTATTATTATTAGGAAAATGCAAGTCAAAACTACAATGAGACATCACCTTACACCTATCAGAATAGCTACTATAAAAAAAAAATACTAAGTGTTGGCAAGGATGTGGAGAAATTAGAACCCTTGTGCACTGCTGGTGGGAATGTAAAATGTTATAGCTGCTATGGAGAACAGTACAGCAGTTCCTCAAAAAATTAACAATAGGATGACCACATGATCCAGCAACTCCACTTCGGGGTATATATCTAAAAGAATTGAAAGCAGGGTCTCCAAGAGATACTTGGAAACCATGTTCAGTACGGCATTATTCAAAATAGCTAAAACAGAGAAGCAGCCTAGATGTCTAACAAATGGAAAAGCAAAGTGTGATCCGCACACACACAATGGGACGCAGTCTTAGAAGAAGACGGACACATGCTACAATAGAGATGAACCATCAGGACATAATGTTAAGTGAAATAAGCCAATTACAAAAAACAAATACCATACAATTCTACTTGTGTGAGGAACCTAGAGTTGTCTAATGCAGAGAGACAAAGTACAATCGTGGTTGCCAGAGGTTGGGGGAGGAGAAACTGGGGAGTTGTTAATGGGTGCAGAGCTTCAGTTTTAAAAGATGAAAAGAGTTATGGAGTGCTGGTGAGATGCTAGTATAACATTATGAGTGTATTTAATACTATTGAACTGTACACTTAGAAGAGTTAATTACAATGGTAAATTTTTTGTGTATTTTACCACACTTTAAAAAATTTGAAATAAGCCATGGGAATGATTCAAGGCTGTTCTCCTGGGCAATGTAGCTGTTACCAGAGTTACTTATATTTTGACAAGTCAAGTGCAGCAGTAAGATGGGGGAAGGAATAGAACAAGGAGCTCGATCTGTAACAGATTGTGAACAGTCCATTGAGATAACTCACTACCTTCAGATCAACCAGCCAGAGTTATCTGTAGTCCTGTAAGTGACTGGCAGATAGGCTAAATTCCCACATTATCACGTCTTTGAGGATGGTAATGGGGTGGGCCTCTTCTGCAGCTCCTTTTCTGTGCACTCCTCCCTGCCGTGGGGCCCGCTCACCTCCCACTGTTCTACTGCACTGTCTCCCCGCATGCCAGCAGAGGACACACTGGCAGATCCCTCTGCCCTACATCTGCCCATGCAAGCCTTGTTTTTTTCCTAAGTGATTTTTAGTGGCCATATTTTAACTGAAATTGTATTGGGAAGGTCATATATTTATTATCATTCCTGTAGTAGATACAAATTTTCCTTCATTCCAAAGGTGAAGAAACTGCAGCATGGAAAAAGGAAGCTACCTGCTTATGGCTCTCCTTGTTAGCAGACTATGGCTCAGGGCCTGATCTCCTGATGCCCAGATTTGTCATCTGCCCTCTGACGGCGGAGCGTTCCAGGAAGCCTGTCTCCCAAGAATCTTACCTTCAGACTATTGTAGGCCAGATCTGTATCCGGGTCCAAATCTATGTCAGTCTGTGGTGGTTCCACCTACATGGATAGAGAGACAAAGATGAGCGTGGACCTCAAGCAAGATATTCCACAGAGGTGTTTCCAACTGTGGTCAAACTTGCTCATCCTGCCTGTGCGTGAATACCCAACACCCCCACCCTCCACAAGTCCACTTCCTTCCCACCTTCAAAGTGCAGCTCAATACTCCAGCCTACCATGAAGTGCTCCATCAACACCTCCCTCCTGTCCCCCCTCCACCTTCACTCACATGGTCCCCACAGGCACTTATAGGTTAAATATGTATAACACTGTGTTATGGCTTGAATTTTGCCCCCCAAAAGATATTCTGAAGTCCTTACCCCTAGAAACTGTGAATGTGACCTTATTTGCAAATAGGGTCTTTGCAGATGTAATCAAGTTAAGCTGGGGTCATTAGGGTGGACGTTAATCCAGTCGGAAGAAGACACGGGGAAGATGGCCATGTGAAGAGGGAGGCAGAGGCTGGAGCCACGCAGCTGCCTGGCAGGGAACACCAGGATGGCCAGAAACATGGGAAGTTAAGAGAAAGGCATGAAGCAAATTCTCCCTTAAAGCCTTCAAGAGAATACAGGCTGTCAACACCTTGATTTCTGACTTCCGGCCTCCAGAACTCTGAGAGAATAAATTTTTGTTGTTTTGTCATCCAGTTTGTGGTGTTTTGTTTCAGCAGCCTTAGGAAGCTAACACACACTGTAAAACTATGTCTCTAGTAACAAGGTTAACAAGTTACGTTCCAATTTATGAGGGAGGAAACCTCCCCAGTGTGTTGTTTCCTAACTAAACTCTAAGCACCTTGCAGAGAGCTGCTTCCTCCATGACACTACCGCAGGTAGTAGAGATGGCCCACAACACTCTGTATTGCTGTCTGACATCAGAACTCCAAAGCTAGTGCTTGTCTATGGCAATTTCTGGAGTAACAACTCACTAGGATTCAGCTGAGCGAATAATTCCTACAGTTATTTAGCTGCTACTAGACTTAAACTGCCAATGAGAAGGGGTAGAAACAGCTTCATAAATGGTTAACTACTTGGAGTAATTTCAAGTAGTGGGTGATAGTCCCTGAATAAGATGGACTTTTGGAGGAAAAAATGGAAAGATCACTTACTGAGATTACCTACGTGCTAGCTAGCAGTGTTAAGTCCTCCTGCTGTGGATGGACTAGCCTGCCCCAGGCTTGGAGACAGGAACAGGATCTGAGCATCTCCTGTACTCCTCCCAGTTGAAGGATGCCGACACTTAACTGCACTGTTTCCAGTCCTGCAACCTGGGGGTAAAGCCCCTCCAAGGTACCAGTGTCTGTTTTGCCTCCACCAACACCAGTGGTACAGGAGGCTGTGGCTGTCCAGGGTCTGCATTCAACCTGCTGCTCCGGTGAGAGTTCTGTACTTGTGTTCTATGTAGCATGGATTTGCCATGTGTCCATGGATAATATTGAGTACATTAGATTCTCAGAAAATGGAGATCACCTACTCAGACTCAAGGGGCTCTATTAAGATGGGCTGGCAGTCATGTTTGTAAGTGGGCAGCCCATAGGAATCACCCTATTGTCCAAGGTGACTTTGCCAGGCTTGAGAAAGGGAGGTGGCTGGGTGAGAGGTCAAATGCACCGACCATAGACTGTCATAGAGGCCGCACCCTCACTCCCATACTGATGGTACATCCCACGGGCTTCCCTGCCATTTCTCACTCAGTGCATGGCCTCTCTCTGTGGCTGAGACCCGAGCCATCTCTCTCCAGAATGAAGACCCAGGTAGCTCAGGATCCCTCTTTGGACCAACAGCGAATCCAAGAACTTGACCTCCAAAAGCTCCATTTCAGGGTGCTACAGAGGGATCCCATACCCTCCCCCAACCCACTCCTGCTTTTCCTTCCTTAAACTGTCAGAAACAAGGCCATTGTCCCTAAAGAGAGATCCTTAATATACATGACAGAGCTACGGCCCAGGCATAGAGTTCCAACTATTGTTCCGTGGTTATTTAGGAGGAAAAAGATACCCTTTTTTATTTGGTATCCAGAGAAGTTCTAAAGCCAAGATGCCAAAATTAGTTGGCATGTCTGGAATGGGGAGCCCGGAGAATGCATCTTTAGGTACAGCTGGATAGGCCAAGAACTTGTACGTCAGGCACCGTCTGATATCATCTGTGTAGCTTTTCATTGATTTGATTTGCACTTGCCTGTCAGGGCAGCTTTCCTTCTAATTCAGAGTAATTTAGAAGCCTAATCTTTTCACGTTCCATTCTGAATCAAGTCCACCTGAGAGATTTAAACCCATCAGCAAGATTTACCCCCGCCCAGTTACTGCTGGGGGCGGGGGTGGGGGTGGGGGGTGGGGGGGGTGGGGAACAAGAATTTGCTAGCAATATAGATCAGAATCTGTATCACAATTGATTGCAAAGGGAACACAGGTGTTGCAAAAAATGGGCACAGAAGTGAGGTAAGGGATGGGGACTGAGAACATGGGGTAGGTGTCAAACTCCACAATTAATAATTCAGGCCTGAGAACACACGAAAGGCCTTTTTCAAGCTCACTATGAGGTCAGCTGATGATATAACCCATGGCAGAATTGGCCTTGTACCCTTTAGAAGTGGTCCTTCTATCTCCAGAGAAATAAATGGTTCTTTCCTCCTTAGCACTGCTATATTCAATGGATTCTCTACTCCTATGGCACCAACCTGTTCACACTCAACTTGTATTTATTTAAGTGCTACCAAAGTTATTTTTTACTTTTCACATGTGTTATGTCCGGTTCTCTCAGACATAACATCTGAATTCCTCATAACATTTAAATTCCTCAATCCTCAAGAGAAATCCTGGGGATTTCTCTTACATTGTTATCTGCTGTCCTTTAATGAACATTTTGTGTACCTACTACATGCCTGGCACTGGCATAGTTCTGAATGCAGCGTGGGTGCCCAATAGTTCCTTGAGATGGAACGATTACTTTTGGAGCTACTAAGATTTCAAACAATATCCTTTCTAGACCCAAGAGGCTGCTGATAATCTGGACTGAGGCAAGGGTGCAGCCATGGGAGAGGAGGGTGAGTGACACACACTCGGTCTGCCTCTGACCCAAAAAGGCTGAACCCAAGCCCATGCCAGATCCCAGGTATGAAAGGGCGATAGGTTATCTCTGTGAACATTTGACTTCTGCTGTATTTACACACTTATTACACAGCCTGGTCCTCCTGGCAGGGAGCTCCCCTCTTTGCAAGTAGGTGATGATGCCACAGACTTCCCCCTAGCTTCACCAGTGGAAACCCGGAGCACGAGGGAGCTTACTCCTGTTCAGCTGGTGGTGTAGGGGCACTCAGAGAAGACTCAGCATGACTCCAATGCAATAAGGAGGAGCCCTCTGAGACTTAGCAGGAGCATGATCCCATGTGGTCACACATGCCACATGAGCCCTGGGAACACGAGCTGGATTGTTCTCTCATCCAAGCACCATAAGAGCACTGCAGCCCCTTCACGTACCTGGACTTTCTTGCTGTCCTGCTGTTCTCTCTTCTCCAGCTGCACTTGCAGCTTTTTCCTCTCCTGCTCCAGCTCCCGTACTCTCTTCTGCAGCTTCAGGAAGACCGTCATGTCCATGGCTGCCTTCTCCAGGCCGATTTCCTTCAAAGGAAGACAGGCGCAGAAAAGAGGTTTTCCTAAATACATGCCTTAGGGAACACACAGCACTTCAGTGTCTCCCTCTCTATCAGCCATCTGTCTCCTCTCTCCTCCCAAACATCAATTTGCATCTCAAATACAGAGCCAATGACAACCAACTAACATTTCTCATATCACAGTTGGTGCTCCAGGCTCATTTTCTGTCCAGATAACATCTGAGTCTCAGCCATTTATATTCCTCCTGTGTGAGCCACTTAAAATGACCAATCATATATTCCAAGAACAAATGGATAAAAACACAGGCACTTTCTTTGAAAGTTAAAAGAGCTCTCTTCTGGAAAATGCTCCCATGCCAGAGAAACTATAGAACTTGGGACATAGCACTTTCTAACGAAGATTCAACATGGTTACCAATCACTGCAATGTGCCGTCAGCCATCACTTGATTGCATCTTGAAATGGAATCAATGCTTGCTCTGCACTGGAACCTATTTATCCAACAGATCTTAAAGCATCTATTTCCCAGATTTTGTTCCTTTTGGATTTATGCCTGAATTTGCCCTCCAGGACTGTAATGCGTGGGGACAGCGGTGTACAAACACGTGCATCTGCCTGTGAATGGGGAATGTGGATAAGCACATCCATGTGGATTTTTAAGCACATGTATGTACATGTGAGACAATATAATTTGGTTCCACCAGGACTTAATGAGCACTGGTTCCACCAGTGCTTCATGTTTAACCAGCACTGGACCAGTCTTGACTTCCTTGAAGAACATAAACCCAGTGATGACAATGCTTATGTCTACATATAGACAGTCACACATACAAACACCAGGGTGATATGCCTGGAGTTGAGGCTGACTGAAGCCTCCAGGGGCCTAGACTTAGAAGACTGCAATGCAAAGCCAAGCGTCTCAAGCCAGCACTTAGGCAAGGCTTACTAAGTGCGTCCAGCAGGCGGCAAGCCATGCAGAACCACACAACAGATAGGAGACCTTCAGATAGGACCTCCTTCTCTCCCTCCACCCCCCGCTCCAGCATTCTCTATTGCTCATGGTCTCTTATTTTTCTTTATAGCACTTAGCAGGACCTGCAATCATATCACATGTTTCTTCCCTAACGGCTCATTGTCTAGCTCTCTGTCAGATGAGGGCAGGGACTTCTCCGGCTCGGTCACCACTGTTTCTCTAGCAACGACCAGCAGATTCTGCGCAAAGACCTGCTCCAAACTCATTTGTTTTTATTCTGTCTCTCCTCCATGTTATTTCCACATACTTTACAAGGTTGTGTGTGTGGCGCGCACATGTGCCTGTGATTTTCTTTTCAAATGCCAGAGGAAAAATTGTATCTTTTGTACCTTCGACAAAATTACACACAGACCAGACAGTCCACTGTGTGGTACATTTAGTGACTGACTCTAAGAGGCTATTACCAACAAAGATACGGTCACCCAGCATACTTTCATTCCAAATGTTTTTTGTTGTTCTGAGTTTTATCCAGCTTCTAAGTGAGGGGGCAATTTTCTTGTGTATTTATTGATATTACTATATGCACTATGATATTAAGTGGGGATAAGTTGTATCTATTTTAAAGACTTAGCTGTTCCTTCTTAAACCACCTATTTCACCTCTCTGCATCAGTTTCTTGGTTTTTCAAGAGGAATCAGGGATCCATCTTCCTTTTTCCTTTCTGGATAGGGTGTAAGGTAAACAATAATGTGTTGCTTTGCACAGTAAGTGTTAACTCCAGAGAACTGTCTCTAAATCCACTGCAGTCCAAGTGATCCTCTCTTGAGAATTAGCCCCTGGGCACTCTGATCACCACCAGCAGAAGAGTAAATCTCTCTTGGACAGTTCCACACAGAAAAAACACACACTCCCTCTGGAGAAGGGCAGTACCCAAGAGCCTGCATCACTCACCTCCACCTGCTGGAGGGCATCCTCAGTGTCTCCGATGTCAGATGTGGAGATGGAAGGGTAATTGGAGTCAGATTCTAAGCTACTTTGGTTTGATGGGTTCCGCCTATGACCTGGAGTTTGCTGTTCAACAAGAAAAATGTGACAGCTCATTAGGAACTAATGTTCTTGAGAACTTACTTCTCATGGTGGCAGGCCCTAGAGTTATCCTTCTGCCTAATTTGTAAACAAGAATAGGTATCATTGCTTCTTGGAATGATGGTTAAATAGACCTAGTCCTATGAAACATTTCACCTACAGTTCTTACTTTAGTCATCCACTTTTCGTCTCTTAATGAAATGCAAATTTCTAACACTTGGGTCAATTTCTCTGAGAAGTCCTGGAAAAACCTTTCACTCCCAGTTTTGCTTGTGAAATGCACAAAGGCAGTCACATTACCCACTTCTCCCTTGAAAAGAATGTTCCACAACTGCCCAGAATGGCCCCTCCCTTCAACCTGCACTTCCCAAATTTTGTTTATGAAAATAGTAGCATATTAAAAATAGTTTACCATTTATACTGTTCATTTAAAAATACTTTTTTTTTCTGCATCTGATTTGGCTGTCAGTGTGAAAACTGAGCTTGGTAGGACAATTTTAGACTTCTATGGATGCTCCTACTCAGCTTTTCTTCCTGGCTTCTATGCAATTAACGTACTCCATCTTGTTTGAATACTCATTTCTGGAGGAAATGTTTACATGGGTTAAAAAAAAATGACAGATCCTAAAATATCATAAAAATTGTCTCTATGTATACTGCATCTCATCAGATTAGGAGACACAATTAGGCCCTTGTGGGTCTCTCTGCCACATACACACTAATGAAGCTGAGAACTCCTACACCCCATTACTGTCTCAACACAGGAAATCTTCCCATAATAGGAACCAGGAAAGATAACACACTTGGGTGGAATGTTCCTTAAACTCATAACTGAGATCTCCATGACCCCAAAGTTGGAAAAGGAGCTGTCTGTCAGTAGGAATGAATCACCCAGCCCAGCTACTTTTGCCTCTCTGCAGTAATGGCAAGCGCTGCACATACAACACATAGACTGAGCATCATGTATCAGAAAGCAGTGCCTGAGATCATGGGGTCAGAAGCTGGACAGGAGCCGGGGACCCATGCCATGGCACAGCAGAGGCACCCCCCTTGCCTTTATGATGGTCATCTCATCCCGAAGGTTGTCGTATCTCTGCTCCAACTGTGAATATTCCTTCACAAGGTTCTGGTACCGGGATCGCTCCTCCTCCAGTTCTTTCTTCATGAGGAGATTTTCCTTCACAGAGTTCTGGGCAAATTCATCTGGAAAGCAACATGCTAAGCTTCAGTTTTTCTGGATGGATTCCCTCACATGTATTGACTCATGCTTTCTGATTAATCTCTTGTTAAGAGGCTGCCCATGACGAGCTCATCAGAGGCTCCTGTTGAATCTATTAGGCTCCTCACCTACTGCAGAGCCAAGGTGAGTCTCCTTACTCTGGCTTAGTCTTCAGAGAGGGAGAGCAAGACCTTGCTCTCAGGGAATGGGAAGACAGAAGTTGGCAGCGTAGGTGAGAATTCCCTCAGTTGATGCCCCAGCCTCTCTTCTGCCAACTGTCACAGCAAATGCTGGCAGCATTCCTGGAAGAACGAAGGCTTATTCACACTGCTTTCCTAGTCCTGATCTTTCAGTTCTTAGGAGTGCAGGGAGATCAAAGGAGACTGGGGTGAAAGGAGGGAAGGCAAATAGAGAAGGAAAGGGCACTCCCCTGCCAAAACTTATCATTCACATTAACAGACAGAAGTGTTTTAAAAGGACATTTAAAAACAGTTCATGTTTTCAAAAAGATGTGATATTGGGTGGGACTGTGAGGTCATGTGATTCCATCCTCTTGTGACATGAGGAACCTGAGGATGGGAGAAGGGGATTTGCTCTAAATGATGGTGAGTTGGGGCAGAAACTGGGGTCTGTGGACTCCCCCTGCTCCTCCACAGCCAAGTGGCACATGGGGACTGATAACAGCCCAGGAGCTGGTGGGCACTTGAGAGAGGCTGACCTGGGATCTGATTCAAGACGCTTTCTTCAGTAAACATTAAGAGATGACCCAGGGGGGTAGAAGAAACCATGATGCGTGAATGGACACGAAAGACAAATGTGAAACCCAGCGATGAGGACAGCTCCGAGCGCTCACTGAAGCAGCCCATGAGTCACGCACCCTCCTAAGCACTTCACAGGCTGCCTCTTCCTCATTCCTTCCATGAGCCCCCCTGATGTCTGGACCTTTATGTCCACGTAGCAGATGAGCAAACTGAAGGCCTGTTCAAGGCCGCACAGAAGCACATGGCAGAATCATGCTTCGAGTGCAGGCCTCCCTGACTCCAAGTCTCATGTACTATGTTGCCCATCACACATGTCTCACCTCTTTAGACTCTTGAGGCCAAATGTTATAGCAGGATCTTAAAGGTCATTATTCTTTCTTCATCTTCCTCTATTAAGATCCTTTCTCCACTGTAGCCTCCAGTCTAACTGCATACTTGCTAAGAGTCTTTGGGGGAAGTCACTGAAGAGATTAAAACCCCAAATAAAACTCAAGTGCTTTGGTACTTACCTTTAGACTGGCACAGGATTTGGTTGTTGAGTTGTTCTTTCTCATCTTTCAAGAGAGCATTTTCTTGCTCCAGGTCTGCAACTCGCTGGAAGACAGCAACAGGGGAAAAATGTCTCATGATGCTGGGAAGAGGAAAGGCTCCTCTTGTGGGATTTGAATTTTAACTGGATATGTGTAAATGCTCTTTTTGTTTAAGAAAATTGATTTGGGTAAAGCTTCTTTTGTTTTCAAGGAAAAAATGTGTACTAAAAGAAAAATCCCATTAAAACAAGACAGATGAGCTCAGCACTATTTATGGTCATCTAATGTCCAACAAAACATCATGAAAATTCTATCCCAAGTTCACATGCCTTGTTGAGGAACTTACAAAGATAACAGGTTTTCTGAAGAGAGCTGAAGGCCTGTGGATCGTGACCAAGTCAGCAATCCACTGAGGCTATATGATCAAACAGCAAACTGTGTATCATGAATGCAGGATGTGGGCAAACTCACAGCTACACCTGCCACCAGAAGGTTTGCTGAGTGCAATCACTCCCTGGCACCGTGCTCCTTGAGGTTATCTACTAGAACATCTGGAGACTACTGTTCAGAGAATGCAGTTATGCAAGTCTGCACTGAGTCAAGCTGCTGACTGACAATCACCCCCTTCTCCCTATCTCCTTTACTCAATAAATATGAAGGGAGCTAAAAGCTCAGGCTCTTGTTTACTAGACGCAAGGAGCCCCCAGACCCCTTCTTCCAAATACACTCTTTTGCCTTTGTCTTTATTCCTGCATTCATCCCCTTTTGTTCAGTCCAACAGGGACTGGTTCCACGTCAACTTTCATGTTTTTGTATTTGTTTGCCTTTCTTGCTAAATTTTTGAGCTCTCAATCTGGTCTTAGGAAGGCCAAAAGCTCACAATGAACAAACTATCTCTGGTCTTCATCCCACTTGCTTTACCTGTCTTACTGGACCAGCAAAGTTCAAATTCTGGAAAAGAGATGACTTGCTATTGACATTCAACTGTCTAATCCAGTGTTGGACTTCTGATGATGTTGACAAAACCAAAATAAGGTGATTATTACCAGGAAAAAAAGGTATAAAAGAAAAAAATACTAATTAAAGAAAAACTGTAGTCTATTCAAAGAGGAGTAAGAATTAAAACTGTGAAGAGCCCAGGCATGGTGGCTCAAGCCTGCAACCCTAGCACTTCGGGAGGCTGAGGTGGGTGGATCACGAGGTCAGGAGATTGAGACCATCCTGGCTAACATGGTGAAACCCCGTCTCTACTAAAAATACAAAAAATTAGCTGGGTGTGGTGGCAGGCACCTATAGTCCCAGCTACTCAGGAGGCTGAGGCAGGAGAATGGCATGAACCTGACAGGCAGAGGTTGCAGTGAGCCGAGATTGTGCCACTGCACTCCGGCCTGGGAGACAGTGAGACTCCATCTGAAAAAAAAAAAAAAAAAGTGGGGGGCAGATCCAAGATGGCTGAATAGGAACAGCTCTGGTCTACAGCTCCCAGCTGAGCGATGCAGAAGACAGGTGATTTCTGCATTTCCAACTGAGGTACCGGGTTCATCTCACTGGGGCTTGTCGGACAGTGGGGGCAGGACAGTGGGTGCAGCCCACCGAGCGTGAGCCAAAGCAGGGCAAGGCATCACCTCACCCAGCAAGAGCAAGAGGTCAGGGAATTAATTCCCTTTCCTAGCCAAGGGAAGTGGTGACAGATGGCACCTAGAAAATCGGGTCACTCCCACCCTAATACTGCGCTTTTCCAATGGTTTTAGCAACTGGCACACCAGGAGATTATATCCTGCGCCTGGCTCGGAGGGTCCCACACCCACGGAGCCTCTCTCATTACTAGCACAGCAGTCTGAGATTGAACTGCAAGGTGGCAGCAAGGCTGGGGGAGGGGAGCCCACCATTGCTGAGGCTTCAGTAGATAAACAAAGCGGCTGGGAAGCTCGAACTGGGTAGAGCCCACCACAGCTCAAGGAGACCTGCCTGCCTCTGTAGACCCCACCTCTGGGGGCAGGGCATAGCTGAACAAAAGGCAGCAGAAACCTCTGCAGGTTTAAATGTCCCTGTCTGACAGCTTTGAAGAGAGTAGTGGTTCTCCCAGCACAGAGTTTGAGAGCTGAGAACGGACAGACTGCCTCCTCAAGCAGGTCCCTGACCCCCGAGTAGCCTAAATGGGAGGCAACCCCCAGTAGGGGCAGACTGACACCTCACACGGCTGGGTACCCCTCTGAGACAAAGCTTCCAGAGGAATGATCAGGCAGCAGCAATTGCTGTTCAGCAATATTTGCTGCTCTGCAGCCTCCGCCACTGATACCCAGGCAAACGGTCTAGAGTGGACCTCCAACAAACTCCAACAGACCTGCAGCTGAGGGTCCTGACTGATAGAAGGAAAACTAATAAACAGAAAGGACATCCACACAAAAGCCACATCTGTACGTCACCATCATAAAAGACCAAAGGTAGATAAAGCCACAAAGATGGGGGAAAACAGAGCAGAAAAGCTGAAAATTCTAAAAATCAGAGTGCCTCTTCTCCTCCAAAGGAACATAGCTCCTCACCAGCAATGGAACAAAGCTGATGGAGAATGACTTTGACGAATTGAGAGAACAAGGCTTCAGATGATCAAACTTCTCCAAGCTAAAGGAGGAAGTTCGAAGCCATTGCAAAGAAGCTAAAAACCTTGAAAAAAGATTACACAAATGGCTAACTAGAATAAGCAGTGTAGAGAAGTCCTTAAATGACCTGATGGAGCTGAAAACCATGGCACAAGAACTACGTGACAAATGCACAAGCTTCAGTAGCCAATTCAATCAACTGGAAGAAAGGTTATCAGTGATTCAAGATCAAATGAATGAAATGAAGTGAGAAGAGAAGTTCAGAGAAAAAAGAGTAAAAAGAAATGAACAAAGCCTCCAAGAAATACGGGACTATGTGAAAAGACCAAATCTATGTCTGATTGGTGTACCTGAAAGTGACGGGGAGAATGGAACCAAGTTGGAAAACACTCTGCAGGATATTATCCAGGAGAACTTCCCCAACCTAGTAAGGCAGGCCAACATTCAAATTAAGGAAATACAGAGAACGCCACAAAGATACTCCTCGAGAAGAGCAACTCCAAGACACATAATTGTCAGATTCACCAAAGTTGAAAAGAAGGAAAAAATGTTAAGGGCAGCCAGAGAGAAAGGTCGGGTTACCCACAAAGGGAAGCCCATCAGACTAACAGCAGATCTCTCAGCAGAAACTCTACAAGCCAGAAGAGAGTGGGGGCCAATACTCAACATTCTTAAAGAAAAGAATTTTCAACCCAGAATTTCATATCCAGCCAAACTAAGTTTCATAGGTGAAGGAGAAATAAAATCCTTTACAGACAAGCAAATGCTGAGAGATTTTGTCACCACCAGGCCTGCCTTACAAGAGCTCCTGAAGGAAGCACTAAACATGGAAAGGAACAACCGGTACCAGCCATTGCAAAAAAACGCCAAATTGTAAAGACCATTGATGCCAGGAAGAAACCGAATCAACTAATGAGCAAAATAACCAGCTAACATCATAACGACAGGATCAAGTTCACACATAACAATATTAACCTTAAATGTAAATGGGCTAAATGCTCCAATTAAAAGACACAGACTGGCAAATTGGATAAAGAGTCAAGACCCATCAGTTTGCTGTATTCAGGAGACCCATCTCAGGTGCAGACACACACATAGGCTCAAAATAAAGTATAGTGGAAGATCTATCAAGCAAATGGAAAACAAGAAAAGGCAGGGGTTGCAATCCTAGTCTCTGATAAAACATACTTTAAACCAACAAAGATCAAAAGAGACAAAGAAAGCCATTACATAATGGTAAAGGGATCAATTCAACAAGAAGAGCTAACGATCCTAAATATATACACACCCAATAAAGGAGCACCCAGATTCATAAAGCAAGTCCTTAGAGACCTACAAAGAGACTTAGACTCCCACACAATAATAATGGGAGATGTTAACACCCCACTGTCAACATTAGACAGATCAACGAGACAGAAAGTTAACAAGAATAGCCAAGAACTGAACTCAGCTCTGCACCAAGCAGACCTAATAGACATCTACAGAACTCTCCACCCCAAATCAACAGAATATACATTCTTCTCAGCACCACATCGCACTTATTCCAAAATTGATCACATAGTTGGAAGTAAAGCACTCCTCAGTAAATGTAAAAGAACAGGAATTTTAACAAACTGTCTCTCAGACCACAGTGCAATCAAACTAGAACTCAGGACTAAGAAACTCAATTAAAACCATTCAACTACATGAAAACTGAACAATCTGCTCCTGAATGACTCCTGGGTACATAACGAAATGAAGGCAGAAATAAAGATGTTCTTTGAAACCAGTGAGAACAAAGACACAACATACCAGGTCTGTGGGACACATTTAAAGCAGTGTGTAGAGGGAAATTTACAGCACTAAATGCCCACAATAGAAAGCAGGAAAGATCTAAAATGGACACCCAATCATCACAATTAAAAGAAACTAGAGAAGCAAGAGCAAACACATTCAAAAGCTAGCAGAAGGCAAGAAATAACTAAGATCAGAGCAGAACTGAAGGAGATACAGACACAAAAAGCCCTTAAAAAAATCAATGAATCCAAGAGCTGGTTTTTTGAAAAGATCAACAAAATTGATAGATCACTAGTAAGACTAATAAAGAAGAAAAGAGAGAAGAATCAAACAGACACAATAAAAAATGATAAAGGAGATATCACCACCGACCCCACAGAAATACAAACTACCATCAGAGAATACTATAAACACCTCTATTCAAATAAACTAGAATCTAGAAGAAATGGATAAATTCCTGGACACATACACGCTCCCAAAACTAAACCAGGAAGAAGTTGAATCCCTGAATAGACCAATAGCAGCCTCTGAAATTGAGGAAATAATGAATAGCCTACCAACCAAAAAAAGTCCAGGACCAGATGGATTCATAGCTGAATTCTACCAGAGGTACAAGGAGGAGCTGGTACCATTCCTTCGGAAACTATTCCAATCAATAGAAAAAGACAGAATCCTCCCTAACTAATTTTATGAGGCCAGCATCATCCTGATACCAAAGTCTGGCAGAGACACACACACAAAAAAGAGAATTTTAGACCAATATCCCTGATGAACATTGATGCAAAAATCCTCAATAAAATACTGGCAAAATATAAGCAAAAGCTTATCCACCATGATCAAGGGGGCTTCATCCCTGGGATGCAAGGCTGGTTCAACATATGAAAATCAATAAACATATTCCAGCACATAAACAGAACCAAAGACAAAAACCACATGATTACCTCAATAGATGCAGAAAAGGCCTCTGACAAAATTCAACAGCCCTTCATGCTAAAAACTCTCAATAAATTCGGTATTGATGGAACGTATCTCAAAATAATAAGAGCTATGTATGACAAACCCACAGCCAATATCATACTGAATGGGCAAAAACTGGAAGCATTCCCTTTGAAAACTGGCACAAGACAGGGATGCCCTCTCTCACCACTCCTATTCAACACAGTGTTGGAAGTTCTGGCCAGAGCAATCAGGCAAGAATTGAAAGGGTATTCAATTAGGAAAAGAGGAAGTCAAATTGTCCCTGTTTGCAGATGACATGATTGTATATTTAGAAAACCCCATCATCTCAGCCCAAAATCTCCTTAAGCTGATAAGCAACTTCAGCAAAGTCTCAGGATACAAAATCAATCGGCAAAAATCACGAGCATTCTTATACACCAATAACAGACAGAGAGCCAAATCATGAGTGAACTCCCATTCACAATTGCTTCAAAGATAATAAAATACCTAGGAATCCAACTTACAAGGGATGTGAAGGACCTCTTCAAGGAGAACTACAAACCACTGCTCAACGAACTAAAAGAGGACACAAACAAATGGAAGAACATTCCATACTCATGGATAGGAAGAATCAATATCATGAAAACGGCCATACTGCCCAAGGTAATTTATAGATTCACTGCCATCCCCATTAGCTACCAATGACTTTCTTCACAGAATTGGAAAAAAGTATTTTAACGTTCATATGGAATCAAAAAAGAGTCCACATTGCCAAGACAATCCTAATGCAAAAGAACAAAGCTGGAGGCATCATGCTACCTGACTTCAAACTATACTACAAAGCTACAGTAACCAAAACAGCATGGTACTGGTACCAAAACCTATATAGACCAATGGAACAGAACAGAGCCCTCAGAAAAAATACCACACATCTACAACCATCTGATCTTTGACAAACCTGACAAAAACAAGAAATGGGGAAAGGATTCCCTATTTAATAAATGATGCTGGAAAAACTGGCTAGTGATATCTAGAACGTTGAAACTGGATCCCTTCCTTACACAAAAATTAATTCAAGATGGATTAAAGGCTTAAATGCTAGACCTAAAACCATAAAAACCCTAGAAGAAAACCTAGACAATACCATTCAGGGCATAGGCATGGGCAAGGACTTCATGTCTAAAACACCAAAATCAATGGCAAAAAAGCCAAAATTGACAAATGGGATCTATTTAAACTAAAGAGCCTCTGCACAGCAAAAGAAACTACCATCAGAGTGAACAGGCAACCTACAGAACGGGAGAAAATTTTTGCAATCTACTCACCTCACAAAGGGCTAACATCCAGAATCTACAAAGAACCCAAACAAATTTACAAGAAAAAAAAAAAAAAAAACCAACCCCATTAAAAGTAGGTGAAGGACATGTACATACATTCTCAAAAGAAGACATTTATGCAGCCAACAGACACATGAAAAAATGCTCATCATCACTGGCCATCAGAGACATGCAAATCAAAACCACAATGAGATACCATCTCACACCAGTTAGAATGGCAATCATTAAAAAGTCAGGAAACAACAGGTGTTGGAGAGGATGTGGAGAAATAGGAACACTTTTACACTGTTGGTGGGACTCTAAACTAGTACAACCATTGTGGAAGACAGTGTGGCGATTCCTCAGGGATCTAGAACTAGAAATACCATTTGACCCAGCCATCCCATTATGGGGTATATACCCAAAGGATTATAAATCATGCTGCTATAAAGACACATGCACACGTATGTTTATTGTGGCACTATTTGCAACAGCAAAGACTTGGAACCAACCCAAATGTCCATCAATGATAGACTGGATTAAGAAAATGTGGCACATATACACCATGGAATACTATGCAGCCATAAAAATGGTTGAGTTCGTGTCCTTTGTAGGGACATGGATGAAGCTGGAAACCATCATTCTCAGCAAACTGTCGCAAGAACAGAAAACCAAACACTGCATGTTCTCACTCATAGATGGGAACTGAACAATGAGAACACTTGGACACAGGAAGGGGAACATCATACACTGGGGCCTGTTGTGGGGTGTGGGGAGGGGAGAAGGATAGCATTAGGAGATATACCTAATGTAAATGTGGAGTTAATGGGTGCAGCACACCAAACATGGCACATGTATACGTACGTAACAAACTTGCATGTTGTGCACATGTACCCTAGAACTTAAAGTACAATAAAAACAAACAACAAATGTGTGTGAAGAAAGTTTTTAAAAATGTTTTTGCTATTTATTATTAGAGCAACTATTTGTATGGGTTTTTAAAAAGCAACAGTTCAGCTGTGTTCTAAGAGAATTTGAAATCATTAGTTGGTATATAGGAGGATGGGAAAGGGTTTTTTATAATTGGGGGCTAAATTGCAATTGATTCACCTTTGTGCTTGGATCCCCCAGAGATTCATTCTGCAGTTAAGTGATTTTCCTTACTAAATTCACATCCCTGCCTTTGTGACGTGGATGAGGGCATAGTTGAGTATTGCAAAAAACAGGCAGGGAGAGAATGAGGAACACATGCCAGTGCCCCCTCAAAATTCAGGCTTCCAGACCTGAGATCCCCCTTCCCCTATGGCTGGCTGATCCATCACCATTCCCCACAGAATGATCTCTCGTGATCACATCCTAAGTGTGTTATATGGCAAAGACAACAAATTTCACGGCTGCACAGAT
The DNA here is from genome assembly GCF_002776525.5 of Piliocolobus tephrosceles. NCBI lineage: Eukaryota > Metazoa > Chordata > Mammalia > Primates > Cercopithecidae > Piliocolobus > Piliocolobus tephrosceles. Next base: position 32,377,883 of record NC_045451.1, on the reverse strand, counting down.
CCCGGGCTCTATACACCTGTTTCCCCCTCTATAAAATGTAAACCCGGCTGGGTACAGTGGCTCACGCCTGCAATCCCAGTGCTTTGGGAGGCTGAGGTGGGCAGATCACGAGGTCAGGAGATCGAGAGGATCCTGGCCAACATGCTGAAACTCCGTCTCTACTAAAAATACAAAAATTAGCTGAGCGTGGTGGTGCATGCCTGTAATCCCAGCTACTTGGGAGGCTGAGGCAGGAGAATCACTTGAACCAGGGAGCCGGAGGTTGCAGTGAGCCAAGATCGTGCCACAGCGCTCCAGCCTGGCAACAGATCAAGACTTCGTCTCAAAAAAAAAAAAAAAAAAAAAAAAAAGAAGAAGAGGAAACCCACTTCACAGAGTTTTTCATCATTTACTGAGATGATGCATGTGAAGTATCAGGGAGAAGTCATTGCATAGAGCAGTTGATTAATATATGTAGATGGTTCCACGTTACTCTTACTGGGCATGAAATGGATATACACACTTTAAAACCATTTCAGCACTTACCAAAAATTTAAACAGTATCTACTCTTTACAAATTATTCCAGAAATTAGAAGGAACACTTCCCAATTCCATTCTATGAAGCCAGTATTACTCTGAACCAAAACCAAAGACATCACAAAAAACCAAAACTACAGCCCAGTATCTCTTATGAACATAGATTCAAAAATCCTCAACTAAATACTAGCAAATGGTTATGATAAAAACATTCAAAATATAAATAGAAGTGAACATCCTCAACCTGATAAAAATTCCATAGCTAATACCACACTTTATGGTGAAAGACTGAATGTGTTTCTCCTAAGATCAGGAAGACAAGGGTGTCTGCTCTTGCCACTTCTATTCAGCATTGTATTGAAGGTTCTAGCCAGGGCAACAGGCAAGAAAGACAAAAAGCATCTAGAATGAAAAGGAAGAAGTAAAACTACCTCTATCTGCAGATGACACAATCTTGTATATAGAAAATACTAAGAAATTCACTTAAAAATTATTAAAATAAATGAGTTCAGGTTGCAGGGTCCAACTTCAATATACAAAACTCAATTGTATTTCTATATATTTGCAATGAACAATCAAAAATAAATTAAGAAAACTATTCCACTATAATGGAATATTTAGGAATAAATTTAACAAGTATAAAATGAAAAAACATTATTGAAAGAAATTAAAGATCTTAATAGATGGAAAGACATCCTGAGATAATGGATCAAAACACTTTTTAAGATGGCAATACTCCTCAAATTCATCTACAGATTCAATGTAATCCTCACAAAGATCCTGCATGGCTTCTTTGCAGAAATTCATGAGCTGGTCCTTAAATTCATATGTATCTAGGGATCCAGAATACCCAAAGGATCTTGAAAAAAATGAACAAAGCTGGAATAATCACACTTCTAAATTTTAAAACTTACTAGAAGATAAAGTAATAAAGGCAATGTGATACTGGCATAAAGATAGACATACTGATCAGTGAAACAGAATTGACTTTCACATTGACAGTCAATTGATTTTTGACAAGGGTGACAAAACAATTCAATGAGGAAAAGAATAGTTTTAATCAAAGGTGCTGGAACAAATGGATATCTACATGGAAAAAAATGAAGCTGGACCACTACCTCGTAATATATAAAAATTAACTCAAAATGCATTAAAGACTTAAGCGTAAGGGCTAAAACTATAAAACTCTCAGAAGAAAACATAGTAACAAATCTTTGTGACCTTTGGTTTAGGCAGTGTTTTCTTAAATACAAGGCCAAAAGCACAAGCAACCAAATTAAAAATAAGTTGAACTTCATTAAAATTTAGTTTTTATGCTTCAAACCATCAAGAAAGTGAAACGGCAACCCACAGAATGGGAAAAAATATTTTCAAATCACCTATCTGATACATCAGCGGCCCCCAAACATTTTGGCACCGGAGATCAGTTTGATGGAAGACAATTTTTCCACGGACCAGGGTGAGGGGGGAATGGTTTCAGCATGGTTCAAGCACTTCACATTTATTATGTACTGGTTACAGTGCTTAAATGCCATCTTTCCTTCCTCTCCTGGCTTTAAATTAAGCTCAAGGCACCGAGAGGTGAGTTAAGGGAGCAGCTTCCCCATCCTCAGCATCATGTAGAAAGGGGCAGGAAAAAATGGCAACATGCTGGAGCTCAGGATTGAGGTCACTGGCTCTCCCCACCCCAGGAAGTCAGAAGGCAGTGACTCTCACTTAAAGGTGCCTCAGCCACTCTGGGGAGCTGCTAATGAGGGTGTAGTGGCCTTACATTAGGTTTGTTCTTTAAGGCCCCACATAGAAAAGTAGGATACACAATACAATACTATTGAGGGCTTGCAAAAGCTCCAAGCACTTTGTTACACCCTTTTTTTGAGACAAGGTGTCACCCTGTTACCCAAGCTGGAGTGCTGTGGTGAGATCTCGGATCACTACAGCCTTGACTTCCCCGGGCTCGGGTGATCCTCCCACCTCAGCCTCCTGAGTAGCTAGGACTACAGGTGCATGCCAACATGCCCAGCTAATTTTTGTATTTTTAGTAAAGATGGGGGTTTGCCATGTTGGCCAGGCTGGTCTTGAACTCTTGGGCTCAAGAGATCTGCCCACCTTGGCCTCCTAAAAGTGGCTGGGTTTACAGGTATGAGCCACTGGTACCCGATCAGCACTCTTAACACTCTAGAACTCCTTCAGATTTGAAGGAGTTTTTCAATCTTTCTTTCCCCTCAATTCAAGCAGACTCAGTTTGTCTCATCCAGTTATCTGTGGATGGGCTTCCATGAGTTACAAGGAAGCTCTGACAAGCATGTTTTCAAAAGTCGTCCAGGTAATTCTGAGGCTCCAGAGGTTGAGAGCTGCTGGTCTTATGTTTTTATATCCAGCAGAACTCCTCACCCCACAAGTAAATGATAAGCATAGTCAGGGACTCTCGGTATGGACAGTCAGGCAAAGGGGCTGGCTTTCTGCCCCACAGGAGGTCAAATCAGATAAAGCTGATAAAAATATACAGGCATCAAACTAATTATACCACGTTGTTATTCTTTGGCAATTTATTTTGCCAAAGAATAATAACACTTATTGCCTATAATAATTAATGCAACAGATGTTGTATGTCTTCAGAGGCTAAAATGTGACCTGGCGTTGAGGGCAAGGTACAGAAGAAAAAGCACTGACCGAGAATGACAATGTTTTATCTGTAGAGGTACCCACTCACCAAGCCTAGTTCTGGCCCCTAGTATGACAAAGGGCAAGGCTGTCACTCATCCATCACACATTTCCTGATACACCCCTCTGTACCAGGAGCCTTGCCAGGGCTAGGGGATACCAAATGAGACAGACTGACTCATGGTAGTTGATATGGTTTGGACATTCATTTCCTCCAAATCTTGTGTTGAAATGTGATTCCTAGCGTTGGAGGTGGGGCCTGGTGAGAGGTGACTGGGTGATGGGGGCGGATCCCTCATGAATGCTGTAGCACCATCCCCTTGGTGAACTCACCCTCACTGAGTTCACAACAGGAGGTGAAGGTGGCATACACACTGCCAACCATGGCACTCCCAGACTGTAGTCTTGGCTCGGGTTTTACATCATAGGTTGTTGCAGTGAAGTCACATGTTTTTAGGTGGCATTCATAGGACTGGAGATTTCAGGACCCACTTGGTGATGATGTCATGCACTCTGTGCTGGTCAGATGGCATGTTCCATTTCAGAGGGATATTGACTGTGTGTAGGATGCTCAAAGGATGGTGAGGGGTCTTGGTCTTCTCAGGTGACCTGCTGCTCTGTGAGCCATCTAGATATTAGGAGGATGTTAAGGGAAAGCAAAGTTTTCACTGCCCTAGCGTGAAGTCAGTGAGGGATGAGTTCTCACTGAGTTCATGCGAGATGTGGTTGTTTAAAATTGTGTGGCACCTCCCCACACTCTCTTGCTCCCACTTTCGCCATGTGATGCCTGCTCCCCCTTCACCTTTTGCCATGACTGGAAGTTCCCTGAGGCCCTTATCAGGACAGATGCCAGCACTACACTCCCTGTACAGACTACAGAACTCTGAGTCAATTAGACATTATTTACTTATAAATTATGCAGCCACAGATTTTTTTTTTTTTTTTTTTTTTTTTTTTGAGATGGAGTCTCCCTCTGTCGCCCAGGCTGGAGTGCAGTGGCGTGATCTCGGCTTATGGCAACTTCCACCTCCCGGGTTCAAGCAATTCTCCTGCCTCAGTCTCCTGAGTAGCTGGGATTACAGGTGTGTATACCACCATGCCTGGCTAATTTTTTTTTTTTTTTTTTTTTTTAATTTTTAGTAGAGACGGGGTTTCACCATATTGGCCAGGCTGGAATGGAACTCCTGACCTTGTGATCTGCCTGCCTCGGCCTCCCAAAGTGCTGGGATTACAGGCGTGAACCAGCGCACTCGGCCAAGATGTTTCTTTATAGTAACGCAAGAACAGTCTAATATAGCAGCTGCCCCCAGAGAGTGTCCAGCCTGGCAGGACAGGTGCATACACAGTAATGATACCAATAAAGGCTGTAGCAGCTTCCTATAAGGCAAGGTTTTTCAGCCTTGACGCTGTCAACGTTCTGGGCTGGATATTCTTTCTTGGGGGAGTAGGGGACTCTCCGGTGCATTACTGGGTGTTCAGCAGCATCCCTGGCTTCTACCCACTAGATGTCAATACAACACACCCTCCTCCCACCTTCAATTTGTGAAAACCACAGTGTCTCCAGGCACTGCCATATGGCCCCTAATGGCTAAATCACCCTGATTGAGAATCACCACAATGAGGTGATTTAGAAGGAAAAGAAGGTAGCCTCAGAGTCCATGAAGGCTTCACAAGAGGTGGGGGTCATCTGGATTAGGCCCAAGTGGAATGTCTCGGGCAGCTGAGGGCCATTCTAGGTGGAAAGAATAAGTGCCTAAAGGTCTGGAAGGAGAAAGGGCACAGGTTTGGGAATGTGAAGCGTTCTACATTGCCAAAACGTGTGGTTGCGGCAGGGGCACTGAGACAAGTCAAGGCTGGGTAGGTAGAGGGAGGGAGAACAGCTTGTGAATGGCTTCTCTTCCTTTGTCCTCAGGAAACACTGAACTCCTCTTACTTCCCTAACTTGACCTGGGTGGGCCCAGCTCCTCTCCCCAGCCTCTTCCTGCCCTCCAGGATCTGCCTGAATATCTCACTGTTCCTTCTGCCAGGCTCTGATGTCCCCATTCTTTACTGGTTACTTTCTTCTCATTATTAGCTCTTGATCAGCATTCTCCTGGGAAATCTTCCTATACCACACGGGGTAGTGGGGGTGCCCCCGTGCTCGGTGTCCTGCTCTGACGGAGCCTGCACATCCCTCCAGAGCCCATGGGACAGCAATGCTTCCTCACACACCTGCATGCTCAGCCTGGACCAGAGTCCTCAACGCGGACCAAGGGACTATATCGCCAGACTGTCACATCCTCAGAACCCAGGCCACCGCCAGCACCTGAAAGCTTATCAAATGAATAGAAGGACCCTGCAGACCAAGTTAAGGAGTCTGCATTCCCTCGTCACAAATAAGGGCTCCCTTTAAAATTGTTTTTTTTTTTTTTTTTAAATAAATGTGTTTACAGTTGACTAAAATATCTAAAATAAATGAGCTTGTTTAATCAAATAATTCAATTTAGGCAGCACATACAATGTAGGAAAAACACTCTTCAAATGCATCTAATTTGCTATTACTGGAGGCAGTTCACCACTCAATGACTTCATGAGCACCCTTAAATTAGCTTGGCAAATGATCAAAATAGATTTCACTTTTCTAGATATACAAGTAAAATAAAACTGAAAACAACCCAACAGGAGAAACCCGGTATGTACCTCTACAAAATAAAGCCTGGAGTGGTGCAATGGAGCATGATCTATGTCACAGTTAGGAAGGCAGGGGTCTTGCCTCATCCTGCCAGGAACAAGGCCGTACCCTCTGAATTAGCCAACTACTGGTAGGTTTTATAGCAGGCTGTGAAGTAACCAGACCTTACCATGGAGCAAAACTTTGCTTTCCCTTAAATCCTCCAATATCTAGATGGCTCACAGAGCAGGAGGTCACCTGAGAAGACCAAGACCCCTCACCATCCTTTGAGCATCCTACACACAGTCAATATCCCTCTGAAATGGAACATGCCATCTGACCAGCACAGAGTGCATGACATCATCACCAAGTGGGTCCTGAAATCTCCAGTCCTATGAATGCCACCTAAAAACATGTGACTTCATTGCAACAACCTATGATGTAAAACCTGAGCCAAGACTACAGTCTGGGAGTGCTGTGGTTAACAGCTTGCACGCCAGCTACACCTCCTGTTGTTTTTGAGGCTCCTTTCTTCCCTCTGTCTCCCTCTTTGATTCATGAATGCAGGTCTCTGACTTGGCTTTGTTATTCTAAGCCATACATTAAAGTGGCATCGGGGGATTTGTTTTTCTTGCTTGCCTAAACAATTTTGGAGGTAGGCCCATGTTTCTGATCTTTCATTAACAGCAGGAAAGGACCAATCCCACACTCAGCTCCACACCCCAGGGGGGTGAGAGAATGCTTCCTCAATCATATTTCCCCCGGTACCAGCCAACCCCAGTCTTCCCAGCCAGCTAACACAGCTGTTGGCAGACACAGCAAGTAACAAACTTCTGCAGCCAAATGGCCCCCACTTTGTGGTTGTCAGGGCTGCAGGGTATGATGGGAGATGCTTTAACAACATAAAACAGGCGGCTGCATCCCCTGAGCATGATAAAAAAACACCTTAGGTTTCAGGACTCATTCAACACCATTCAGCAGCTTTTTTTTTTTTTGGAGTTGGGGGAGTGGTTAGTCTTATCTCTTGCAGGCAATATTACTCAAAGCGTTTCTTCCAAAAGCTTATTTGGGACAGCTTATCAGAACCAACACCGGGGGGAAAATCCTGTAACTAGGAGGCTAATAGAGTCCCTATTAAGTTACATAAACAAATGCCCCAGCAACATGCTAAAGAACTGTCTTTACTAGTTTGTCTTTGGGGATACAAATGTAGCTATGGGCTTTGTTTTGTCTTTTTTTTTCAAGTGGGATATCAGTACTGTAAGAAGAGCCAGCGCAAGGTTTCTAGCAGCAAACATGGGAAAACTGGTTGGACAACGCCGATCAGAAAAGGTTCCTCTGCCGTCTGTCCTTGAGGCTGTGCAGTTACCACATAATAAATTTATAGGCACGGCCCCAGGTAGGGGCAACACCTTTAATTCTCCAAAATCTTTAACGGTTCATTTGACCATTTTCTGAGGATGTTCTTCTAAGTAAGCCCAGTATGAATTTGTTTTTTGAAGTAGCTGAGTTATTAAAGCAAAAGTTGAAAATCAACATCTTTTGGATAGTAAGACAACTTTGAAACGATGGCTAAAATATCTTCCAAATGGTCATGCAGATGGGTTTTAATTCCTCTCCCACCCCTAAGCTCACAGAAGCTGAAGTGCCTAGGACAGAGTTGCTCCTCTCTGGAAGGTTCACAAGTCAAGGCTGCCCTTGAAGTCAGAAGATCCTTCCTGACCTGATCGCACTGTGCTCCTGCTGTTTGCAGCCTCACTTATTCCACCTGACCCCAGTGAGCACCTCATTGGTCCTCAAACCCACCGAGCCTACTTGTGCCCCAAGGCCAGTGCACGTGTGCCACACCTGTGGCCTGTTATCCCCAAATCACCTTGGCTTATCTTCTCTTACTCAGGTGTCTTCTCAGAAAGACCTTCTCTGGCCATCAGTGGTGAAACCACACCCCTCAGGCCCCCACAGGTCACCTCCATCTCCTTTACTCTGCTTCATGGTTGGTTGTAGCCCATGGTGGGTAATTCATGTTTGATTCCTTTCTTCCCCCATCCCCACACATTTAAGCTCCTTAAGAATGAGAAGGGCTTTTTCAAACACCATTCACCTTTGCCCCAGTGTGTAGAACAGAGTCTAACACATACAGGCATTCAAACATCTGCTGAATGAAGGACAATGAGCTTCTTGCTTTCTGCAGCAAGATAACGTCCTTCCAGAGACGGGCCAGCGTCCCCTTCCTAATAACCCTCAGCTTCCACATGAATCATGAGTCCTGGTGCTGCTGAGAGCACAACCCCCTCTTGGCTGGTCAAAGTAGTTCTGCTCCATGCCTTTGGGGAGAAGGCTCAACACACTCTGCTGTGAAAGGCCCCATTCCCCAAGCCAGATCTCTCTACCTCTATTTGGAGAAATCAAAACCTTTATAACATGAACTACCCAAGGCAACCAACTAGCAGCTAGTGGTTCTATGACTGATGTCTTGATACTATGCACAACCCAGCCCCACTTGTCTGAATGCTCAGTGCCTGGGGGCCTGCTAGTCATCTCTCACAAGGGACCCCCTTTGAGAGCCAGGCACCTGGCTGTGGGTGGTTCCTCCTGACCCATCATAGCCCTGCACCAAGCTAAGCCTTGCTGTGGTCCCACTGAGTAGCCATCAGAGTAGATTCTGAATGAGCTATCACCTCTGTGCCTAGGGCAGCCCTGGGGGCCACCTCTCTTTCACCAAACAGAGCAGCCATGCAAAACAGCACAGCTGCACAAAGGCAGCCAGCATAGGGATCGCTGAAGCTTTCAAAAAGAACGAAATGCACACAATGCACAGGCTAAAAGGGAAGGAGGCTAAGGGCCTGGGTGTGGACTACCCTGTGGAAGGCGCCAAAACAAGGGATACGTTTAGTAGAAAAGAATGTCATCTAATTTATGCAACAGAGCTGCTCTGGACTCTGTGGACACAGAGATGAATTCTTGCCCTCAGGGAGACTTGGCTTCCCACAGGCCAAGGCAGGGCAGCCACATGGCTCGCCAATTCGTATCGTCAGAGATGGCAAGCCCAGAGTTTTCCAGCATAGCAGTTCCAATACGACACTCGCTGCCTTTGCTGATGGAAATATCAAACTCATTAATTAAACATCTACTGGTGGTCAGGCCCCTCACTGTGCTTGGCTGGTCTCATCAATCTCGCTCAATGCATAGCAGGCCCCTGCTCAAGCCCCGGAGGAAACCGACTGTCTGATTACTCAGCATTTATTGAGAGGGACACAGTGCCTTTGATAAATACTATACCCTGAGGAGGCACAAAAGACAAAACAAAAAAAGCCTGCCAGCTCATCTACCTCCCTCCAACCACCACAACAAAAAGATTCTGAAGATTCTAAAGAATGTTTGCTTCTGCTTTTTCTTTTCCAGGACATGCCACTTCATGAGTCATCTCCTGTTGGTTTCTGAGTGTTACTGAGTTGGAATTTGCTTACATTTGGGGTAGGGAAGGGGCTTTTGCACTACTCTGCTCCTAGCGTTCCCCTCCTTGCAGTGTCCTTAATTTTTTGTTATCAATTCCAAGCTCTAATTTTCTTAAGACCTATGCCAGCATATTATTGCTAGGGAAGAGTAGCAACATTTCTCAAGGAGAGGAGGAGCGAGTCTGCTTTGCTCTTCCAATGAGCAAAGAGCATTGCTCTTCCAATGAAGTCTGTTTTGCTCTTCCAATGAAGATTTTCATATTATAAACTCTTAATGCACTCCCTTTGATGGAGACTTGGGTTTTTAGAGTGCTGAAGTCCCCAGGTTGTAGCATTTAGCATGAAGCAGGGAAGCGGGGCTGGGCTAGTCAAGTGCTATCTGTTGAGGCAGAGATAGGTGAGACCTGATTTTGTGGATCTTCTCAGTAAACAGACTTTGCAGGTGTCTGATCTGACTGGGACACACATGCAGGGAAGGTTTTTTCTCCCACGGTCACTATTCTCAGGAGTCTCCAGTTCTATTCTTGATCCTTTCTGACTTTGGACCTCACCTTCTGGTTTTTATTCATGTAGAAAGGTTACCATCCCATTCATCTGCTCCCAAGGGTAGACAAACCACAAGTATGGAATTCCATGATTTGTAGGTTACAAGGCTTGTAGCCACATTTAACAGGAGTTCCCAAGCACCACATGCTTTCTCCTAAAGGATGAATCCACTTCATGCCTTGTGGTGGGCAGGCTGGCAGGTGACTTATCTGGGCAGAGGGTCTTGTGGTACCTCAAAGCAACACATCAGGAGGGTGGCCTTTTATGGGAAGCTCGCATCTTACTTTTGTCTTCCCTAAATCCCCACACCTGGATCCCACCTCTGGCTCCTGGGGTCTGGGTGAAGGCAGGAGCCGATGGTGCTGAGGCCGGAGATGGGAAGAAGATCTATGCAAGCCCAGCAAGGGCCGGCACTGTAGGCTCTAACCCCCATGGGTGTCTGTGTATTCCTCAGCTGCATGTGAGGGCTCAGGCCAGGAAAAGGCAATGGGAAATAGAAGAGAGAAGGACTCGCACATAGGGCCAAGGGCCTCTGCTCCTTCCAGAAGCCAAACACAATCTCATAGCGGCGGCCAGGTGCAAGTCCAGAAGAGGCCTTGGAGATGATCTGAACCAACTTTTATAAATATACACACAGATGAAGGAACTAAGGCCAGGGAGGCTTTCTGCACATGCTTGGGAATGGCAGAGAGGGGATGGAAGTCTAGAGACTCCAAGGTCTACCCCAGGGCCCTTCCTGCAGCAGCATCCAGCCTGCCCCAATTTTGAAGTTGTTACTCCAACACCCTGAACACTGGGTCTCTCCCTCTTAGATTCCCACCCACTGCAACTCCGCATTGATGGACAGACACTGAACAAGTGGGCAATATGGTATTTTCCCTGTGGCTTGTAGAGATGGGGTGGGGGATGGTGGTGGGAGGCAGAACAGCAATGACCCAAGTCTGTGGGGGGCTCTCCAGGAGCCCTTGGGACTTCCCTGGCTGGAAGAGTTATCTTGGCAGTGGAGCAGGGAATTTCTGTGCCCTGATGTTCAGGGTTGGGGCAAAGCTCAGGAAATTCTATTTCATGGCGTAAGAAATAAGCCCACCAGGGTGGATGTGACAGGCTGAGACTTTCAATGTTCAAAGGGGAGGCATCTCCGCCAAGGCACAATGCTATGTCATGGGCAGGGGTGCCCAGAGGCTGCCCTCCCCAGCAGGCAACATCAAGATCAGCCCCAGCCTCTGTCACAGCTTTCTTGCCAACGAGGATGCAGGCCACCGAGCCAGCCCTGGGCCTAACTCTAGACCATAAAAACAATGGTCACAGGCAGACACCGTGTGTCCCTCCCAGGAGATGCCACAGTGTCCAGCTAACAGCAGACGCGCAGTCATGCTTGTGTGAGTTTCCCCAAAGCATGCCACTTTCTGTCTAGACACAGATGAATGGTCAGTCTGTGGACATGAGCCCAAGATCATGGCAATTTTACCACTTGAAGCAGCAGTGGTCTCTGAGGGGTGGCTCCGTGTGCCCACCCACTGCTTGCCAGCGCTGGCCCCTCTGGCCTGAGCATACCTTCCTCAGCTCGTCCTTCTCCCTACTGTGCGCATCCTCCAAGATCTTGCGCTCCGAGTGGGCCCTCTGTAGCTCCGTGCGCAGGCTCTCCACCTCCTCCTGCAGACTCAGGCTGGGGTCCTCACCCGGGCTCTGCTGGTAGTGCGCCAGCTCCTTCTTCAGCCTCTCTACCTCCATGGTGTATGTGGAGGTGGTCACGGACAACTGCTCCGACAGTGTCTTGAACTCTTTGTTCTGTGGAGAACATCAGCAAACAAAGAGAAGGGAGAGGAAGGGGTTGGGGATAGAAGGGGTTATTTTACCAGGAAAAAAGCATGAAGGCAATCAAAAAAGGAACTTCCAAGGTGGGATTAAGTCTCACAATCATTGCACGCTCAAGTGCTTGCCTGGCATCTCCCTAACAAAACACTATTGTGAACTTACAGAAACAGGGGAAAACAAAGAACAGCAACACTGGCATTCAAAGAGTTCGAGAAGCTTTCCTGAGCATGTGCAGAGCTGGAAGCTGCCTGGTAGTGGGTGGCTCTATGTTGGGCTGGGTGGATCCTACACCTTATTTTTAAGTTGCAGAAACAAAGAAGCTGGCTCCCTGGGTTTGCAGCCTTCACTTTTTAGGTTTCCCTGCTCTTTCATACTGAGCCCTCCTGCCTGTGGACTTGCCAGCACAAAGAGCTGCAACCTAATCGCTGGCTCTGAGACAAAGGACCCCTTCAGCATCCCCTCTTCCAAGGAGGCCCTCCATGGGGCCTTGGGATCTCTTTCACCACCTGTCAGCCATGGCTTGCCCTATAAGACTCTAAGACTCAGGGAACTGATGCCCTGATCCACCCTGCCCAGACCATGCTTCTGCAGATGGGGTACCCAATCCCAGCCCACTCAGGCAACACACAGGTGTGAAGCATCCCCCATGGGCCCAGAGCCCTAAGAAGCTAGTGCTGGTATCAAGTGCTACTATAAATTATGGGCAGAAATCAGCACCGCAAGAGTTGAGAGCATCAGCTAAGAGTGGTCAGTGGGGAAAGTGGAGAGGAAGAAACAGGGCTTTCCAAATCATCAAGCAGGCAACAATGGTCATTGATTATTCTTCATTGCTCTGGTCTGCAGGAGCACCAGGCAGAAAAGAGCTAGTGGCCAAATCACTGATAAGCTGGAGCATCCAGGAATCAATGATTAATTCACATAAGAAATTAAAACTTCACAGAAAACAGTGAGGAGCAGCAAAAGAAAAGCCCCTGGACCCTGCAAAATGCCACACATGCTGTAGGGCCTTGTGGTTGTGACCAGTACGGCAATGCAGAAGCCAGCAGTCCATTTCCTGCACCGACACAACAGAATGAGACATGCTACCCGCTCCCCAACACTCTGTGGGAACCTCCCAGTTACAACCTGACACACCTTCAAGCCTGGTCTGCTGGTCAGCCATGTTCTAAGGCATCACAAAGAAGAAATCCAATCAAGCAGATTCTACTTGAAAACCCCAATTCATGTCTGTATTATCCACTCCAGTCTGGGTCTCCACTGGAGGCTGAGGGTCTCTGCACAGGGGAGTGGGGCAGAGGGAGGAAACACATGCTGGGGTAGCCACCCTCTGACTTCATCTCTGCTCTGGGCTAGACATGAGGTGTGGCCCAGCTGCTCTCTCTAGATGGCATAGCCTGGGTCAGATCACTAGGAGTGGGAGGGTAACTAGGTGGGGGTCTCCAGGTAGAGCTTGTTGGGGTATGAAGAGAGGCACAAATGGTAACAGGAGGCATATCGTGTCCTGCTATTGACAAAGATGGTACCTCAGAACCCTAATGCAAAGTATGATGTATCCAGAAGGCCCAGCTGCATTGATCTTGACATCACCTGAGACCTGGCTCAGGGATGTCAGGGAGTTGAGAGGCTGGAGCTGGACAGACCTGTGCTCAGACCCCAGCTCTATCGTTGATCAGCTGTGTACATCCGACCTAGTCATCCAACCTTTCTGTGCCCCAGTGTCCTCAGGTATAAAGCAGGAATATAACAGTAACTCCTGCTCAGAAGGTGGTTATCAAGATTAGGGAGATAAAGTACTTTGCTAGGGGCTCAGTAAACATCAGCTATCTTCCTTGTTCAGGTTCTCTATGGAGAACCCTGGAGAGATGCCTGAGTCTTTGGCTCTCTGGGGTGTGGGTGGGGAGCTCCTATGTCTTGTCATGGGCATCCAGATATGGTCACTGGGGACTTGTGGAGGCAGTGTGTTTTCTGTTCTGGACATTTGACTTCAGAAGGGTAGGCCCCAGAAGGCTTGTCCTTGCACCTGTAGGTGTCACAGCCGTGCAGCCAAGCCTGGAAGAGGGCAGGGCATGGGATGCCCACTCCCTTGGAGACCCCAGAAACTCTCCCTGCCATGTTACTGCCCCGAAGACTTTCCAGTGGAACAAGATATGGAGGTGGAAGGCAGTGATACTGACGATCTTGACCTTGTGTGGGTCTAGGCTAATGAATGTATCTGTGTCTTAGTTATTAGCAAAAAAAAGTGAAGAAAAAAATTTAACTTTATTTTTAATTTTTCTAGGTACATAGGTGTGCATATTTATGGGGTACATATGATGTTTTGATAGATATGCAATGTGAAATAAGCACATCATGAAGAATGGGATACCCCAGAAATAAATTTTAAAAATAGAAAAAAGGTTACAGAATAAGGATGTCAAGAAATAAAATATTTTTGTACAGTTGTACATGTTTGTGTTTTAAGCTAAGCGTTATTACAAAAGGGCCAAGAGTTAAAAGTATTATTTATAAAGTAAAAACATTACAGTACTCCAAGGTTAGTTATTGAAGAAAAACAATTTTCTAGTAAGCTTAGTGTAGCCTAAGTGTACGGTTTATAAAGTCTACAGGAGTGGACAGTTTATAAAGTCTACAGGAGTGGAAAGTAATGCCCTGGGCCTTCACATTCACTCACCCCACACAGCTTCCAGGCCTGCAAGTCCCATTCATGGTAAGTGCCCTATGTAGGTGTGCCATCTTTTACACCATATTTTTATTATCCCTTCTCTATGTTTAGATATGTTTAGATACACAAATACTTACCATTGTGTTACACCTGCCTATGGTATTCAGTACCGTAACATGCCGTACAGGTCTGTAGCCTAGGAGCAATAGGCCATACCACATAGCCTAGGTGTGTAGTAGGCTACACCATCTAGGTTTGTGTAAGTGAAATCTATTCTGTTCACACAACTACAAACTCTCCTAACGATGTATTTCTCATAAGATACACCTGTCATTAACAGATATATGACTGTATATTATATATATATATATGCATGATTACATATAATAGATTTAACATATTTACAAAGTGACTACTAAGTATATGGAATCAAATTGATTTAAAAAGCTACTGACTCCATATATTTATGTCATATTTTTCACATAGAATATATTTAAGGATAACCTTATATTCATAAGTGTCTAAGGAACTTTAGTCTCATTATAAATAAATTGTAAGTTAAACTGGCCAACTCTAAATGTGTGCTTGACTAAAGTCAGGCTGGCAGAGAGCCGAGTTCACGGACTGCTTCGTTTTGCTGAATGATGTCATACCACAGCCTATCCCAGGGACACTGTAAGAAATGGTCTCAAGAACCAGCACTGTATATATCACTGCAGGATATGGTGAAGGATGTGGTTTGTCACGTCACAGATTATGAAAGCCCACAGGAACAACATGTCAGCACCACGGACAGCTCCAAATTCTCTTGAACTGCATGGTTCTTTTCTGTTAAGAACTCTCAAGCCACTCAGTTTCCTTCCTGTTACTGTTTGCGTGGAAACTTGGTGCCAAAGTTGCATCTCTTCCTTCCAGTTGGGTGTACAAGGCCTTAGGATATGAATTTTGGGTGCTAACCTTACCCTGGTTTTATCTTCGTTTCCTCCCTTACTGACTTCTTGGCAGTGAGGATACTTTTTTACGAAAAAGCTTCCCAGGGTATTCTAGAGTACAGTCCTGGGATAGGAACCTTACTCTTGCCAGATCATGGTATCAGTGAATTTTTGAGCTAGATGTTACCTTAGAGATCTCAGGCGAATCCCCGTGGAAGAACTAAAGGCCAAATCATTTCCAAGCTATCAGCTCTGGTGGTGAATATAACTGAGACAGAATCCAGGCCTCTGTCCAGTGGGGACTCTGTCTACTCCCTGTGCTGTTCTGACAAATACCTTGGGACACCTTCACCTGTAGTGTCCTTGGTGTTCGCAGATCCTCCCCTTCTGGCTTAAAAACCTTGTGTGCCCAGAGGACCACTGCCTAAATTGTCTGAGAATTACAGGAAAAAAAAAAAATTCACATGCAAACAGCTGGCCCCATCTGCTAAGAGACTGCAAAGAAACAAGCCCCTATATAGAGCTCTAATGGAGATTATGTCGATGCTTCCTCTTGTAACAGAGTGTCAAGCATGTTATTTGACGCTGGGTCACACTCCCCACTTTAAATGCCAGCTGGTCCCAAGGACAATGCTATCTGTATGGGCATGAGCCCAAACCAAGGCTAAGAGTCTCCCTTGGACTGAGGAGTTCTCCTGACATGTTCCAAGAGTCTGCCAATAGCTAGAGATCTTATAGTTTGGTCAGGGGTGGCAGAATATACCTGAAACCAGCTTGCCAAGTTTCAATCCCAGCCATGTTACTTACTAGCTGTGTGATCTCAGTCAGGCTACTTAACCTCTGTGTGCCTCAGTTTATTCATCCTTAAAATGGGGATATTAATATGTATCTCCTAGGGTTCTGATAGGGATTAAATGAGTTAATATGTGAGAAGAGCACAGGGTGCCTAGTCAGGTAGTGCAGGCAAAGGCACAAGAAAGCAAGAGTTTATCCACCCCTCCCGCCTTTTCTGATCACCCTCTACACACAGGGCATCCTGCCCAGGGTAGCTAACACCTGCCACCACTCACAGATGTTTGTCAAGCAGGAAGCTTAAGCAAAAAGTTTTTTTTTTTTTTTTTAAATAGACCATTTAAATCTGCTTTTCTTTGATTTTTCAAGCACGTGGATTGTAAAATGCTAGATTTATTTTTATCCTCTCAAGTTAACTTTAGAAATCAGCAATGCCGATGCAGAGCCCTATGGCTGGAAAGCAAGGGCTGGGGGAGCCAGCATGTACACAGGGCTCCCAGCAGGGTGCAGCGGTCAATGCCTACTCATCCCTGAGACTGCACTCTGGCTGGAAGGTTAACTTACAACATTTGACTAAGCAAGTCTTTTCTTCTTGTCAACAGCCACAATAGCCACCACCACCTTGGCATGCTTTGTGCTTGTGTTTTTCAAAGGGCCAGTGCCAGACAGCAGACCTTTTTCTTTGCATTCCTATCCCTCTGAGTGGATGTGCCCTCCTCCCTGACCTGGCATATCACAGCAGGCCAACCAGGGGCAGGCATCAAGGTCCCCACCCTGTGCCTGGGCTCTCTGCCTTGCTTCCCCAGTAAGGAGCCAAGCCAAACAAGGCACCCTGTAGAACTCACACAGAGAAACACCCAGTGACAGTCTCTTCTCAGAAAGACTTGTCTTTTGCAGGAACCGGGAAACAGAGGCATTCTATTGCTATCTCTGGACTGCTCATGGGCTCCTGCTCAGGGCAGATGGCTTAGGTGTAAAATGCTTTTTCCTGCCCTACCAGGTCACAAGAAGCTTTAAAAAATGCCCAGTATAGAATAGATACATTAAAACCCAATGACTTCCAACCCATACCTGGTGGCTCCAACTCTAAAATTCTGTTTCTCCACGCCACACACACTCTTCATGTCCTTTCCTTCCCTAGGAGGCACCCTCCAGGGCGCCTCAGAAGCCTGGTTCTGTGGTCACTTCTACACCCTGCATGTACTAAGTAACAGTGGGCCTCCATTCAACTCTGGGAGCCAAATGCAGCAGTGGGCGTGCACGGGAAAGGATTGAAACCCTTCAGTAATGTTTGGGGTTAAAAAGCCAGCACTGCCCTCATTATGGCTGTGGGATCAGAGCTGAGGTAGGATCCTGGTCCCAGCACTTTCTATTTCTGTGACTTTGACAAGGGACTTGATGTCCCTGGCTTACCATTTCCTCATATACAAAACGATCTCACAAAATTGTATGAAGATCAAATAAGAGTGAACACAAAACACATATTGCAGAGCTTGCCACATGGCAGGTGCTTGGAAAATCTTTAGGAGGATCAGTGCTGTTCACTCTGTTGGCATAAGATTTCCTCCCTTATGAAACAGCATGCGACATATGTCACAGCCATCCTCTGTCCACCAAAACCAGCAAAGCACCTGAAACAGCCAGGCATCCAATAAAGGTCTTCTGAAGGGAAGGAGGACTAGCCATGTGGGCTACCAAAAAGTGTGAGCCTCATCTATTCCATCAGACCGAGCTAAGTGTTCTGTGCTTGTCTCTAATCTTTTGTATTACTTTGTGCAGTACCCAACCCCCCACAGGGATTTTAATCAATGGCTTGTTACTCCTGTGGTTGGCTGACATGGGAAGGTGGCCAGGGTAGAAAGAGGACAAAGCTTAAAAATAAGAGTGCTAACCATTTTTCAAGTTTCTCCTACTGCATACCAGGCCCTGCATATGCATTAGGCCATTTATTCTTCTTTCAGCCCTGTCAGCCCCATTTTACGGATAAGAAAAGAGGCTCGGAGTAATCACATCAGTCACTCAACTTTTAAGCGAAGAACTGAATTCTGATTTCCCAAGCAAACGCTCTTTCCAAAAGAGGCGGACAGACAGACAGGTAGATAGAGAGGCAGAAGGGCAAAGTGATGCAGAGCATGGGCTCTGGAGCCAGACAGCTGGGGTTCAAACCTCGGCCCTGCCACTGCCACCTGTGTGACTTTAGGATGCCATGCCCCTCCAGTGTCCTCAATTGTACAAAAAGGGGGATGGTAATACTTGCTGTAGGAGGGCCGCTATATTAGACCAGCTACTCCAGACAAAGCGCCAGCCTCATGCCCCGCACAGCAAGCCCTCCATGCATATCAGCTGCTGCTGCATTATCCTATGCCACCCCTGCAAGGGCAAAACACCAGCACCTTGGGCTAGTGTGTCAGTTTCCTATTGCTGCTGCAACAACTTACCACCAAGTTATGACTCAAGATAGCATAAATCGTTATCTACGGCTCTGGAGGTCAGGAGTCTGAAGGGGTCGGCAGGGCTGCATTCTTTCTGGATGCTATGGAGGACAGTCCACATCTTTGTCTTCTCTGGCTTCTCAAGGTTGCCTGCACCTCTCCCACCTCTGATTCTGTCATCACTTCTCTGAACCTGACCCTCCAGCCTCCCTCTTACAAGGACCCCTGTGATTATATCAAGCACACCTGTCTCATCTGGGATACTCTTCCCATCCTACAGTTCTTAATTGCATCTGCAAAGTCCCTTTTACCACATAAGGTAACACACTCACAGACCCTAGGGCTGAGGGTATCTTCAGGGGCCACTGATCTGCCTGCCACAGTTAGTATCTGCTGTCGTCTGAGGACATCTGTGCTCCCTTGGGTCTTCGGCATGTGCCATTCCCCAAGGAAGCCATGGGCTCTCTCAAACATGTTCCAGTACCCTAGCCCCTGACACCCGCGTAGCGAGCTGTGGACACTGACCTGCTCGTCGATCTTCCGCTGCAGCTGGACCACCTTGTTCTCCATGCCCACGTTGAGACGTTTCAGATGCTCTGCTGAGCGGGCCTCGATCCTGAGGGCCTTCAGCTCCTGCCTGGCCTTGAGCATCCGGAAGGCACATTGGATGACAATGGCTGCATCCCGCAGCTGCCGGAAGTGCCTGCGTGCCATCCAGCCCCGCACATGCTTCTGGATGGTGGTGGCCTTGTGCTCCATGAGGATCTGGTGGGAGACAAGGACACACACCTTGTGGGTTTGCACTGCAGGACAGGAGTGAAGGAAGCATACATCGCTGCCTGTGCAGGGGAGAGCCCAGGGCAGCCTTAGTTCTAGGAGTTGCACAGAGAATGTGCCCCCTAAGATCTAAGGCTTTGGTGGTTGCTTTATAACACATTTTAGCAAGGTTCTCAGCCCAGGTATCCACAGGGAATCAGCTGTCAAACTCGTTTCAGCTTTGTTTTAGGGGTTAGGAAATCAGTCTGAAAACCTCAAAGGTGTAGGGGTCTAATGATCATCCACTTCCTCTCTCCCCACTTAACAGGTGGAGGTCCCCTCCTGGTGGCACTGAGTTGGAAGTGAGATGCTTCAGTGAGTGTCCACAGCAGGCTAATGACTTATAATTACAAACTTGGTGTGTAACTCACTGGGTTTTTTTTTTTTTTTTTTTTTCCTACCAAGTTGAAAAACCACTCAGGAAATGAAAGCATCATCAGTGTGCTTGCCTTAATACCTGGCAAAATAAATGTGTGGAATAAATGAGTAAACAAGCAAACAGGCTGAGTGACGAACAGTGCCACAGCCATGAATGACAGAGCTGGGAGCCACATCAGTGCTCACTCTTTGAACGTGCTGGCCCTGCTGAGTGCCTCCCAAACACCACCTGCCCCTTCCATGGGAGCAGCACACCGATGCCACCCGTCACCCAAGAACACTCACAGAACCTTCTCCCGCTGGCCTGGGACGCTCCACATATTATTACACCAGGGTGTGCTGCACTCTGACCACATTTTTATTATCAATTTAGTGTTTCACTTTTATTATTTAGAAAATCACACCTTCTGTGATCATAGAAGAGACAGCTGTTCATTTAATGAAAAAGAAAACCATTTTAGACATTTCCTTCCAATTCAAGTCAGCTCTGTGCTTCAGATGTGTTGGTTCTACCTGGTTGAACAGATGTGTCCCGATGTGGGGCTTCTGAACCCAAGGGTTTTGGCTTCATTGGAACAACACAAAGTGCAAGAGCCTGGCAGGGAAAGGTCGGGGTCTCCCTCCTGACCTCACCATGTTGGGCTTCAAGCTCCTGCTCCGTTAAACAGAGGGGTTAGACCTGATGATGCCCAATACCACCACCTGCTCTCAAGTGTGAATGAGCCCTAGGTGGGTCACCTGGCCCTGCTGTTGGCTGGCCTGGGTAGGTGACCTGGCTTCTCTGAGCAACTCAGGTATCAGAAGGGGTATGAAAACTGCTGTGGTTGGATGCTGGGCCCCTTCAAACCTCATGTTGAAATCTGATTCCCTATGTTAGAGGTGGAGTCTAACAGGAGATGTTTGAGTCATAGGGGCAGATCCCTCATGAACAAATAAATGCCCTTCTTCAAGGGTGATTTCTCACTGTTAGTTCTCATTAGAGCTGCTTGTTAAGCCTATTCTTGTGCTTCACTCTCTCACCACGCGATCTCTGCACACACTGGCTTCTGCCTCCCACCATGAGTGGAAGCAGCCTGAGGCCTTCACCAGAAGCAGATGTTCAATTGTGAACTTTCTGGCCACCAGAATTGTGAGCCAAATAAACCTCTTTTCTTCACAAATCAACCAGCCTCAGATATTGTTATAGCAACACTCAATGGACTAAGACAACAGTATGCACATCTTTCCTACCTTGTGGGACTTCAGAAAGGATTGGTGAGAGCAGAGATGTGAAAGCATTTAGAAAAAAGTTGGGAGCGCTTGACAGAGGTTCATGTTGGCAGTAACTCACCTGTTGCTGCTTTAGTTCTGAATCTGCAGCTGTGAGGCCCTTAGGGTAGCTACTCACCTGGCGGTAGGTTCTCCGCACAAACATGGCCCGGGTGAAGGCCTGGATAACAACGGCAGCCCTGCGGACCCTCTGGTAGGCCTGGCAGGCCCTCTGCATGCGGTAATGTTTCTGGAGCACCACGGCCGCTCTGGTCCTCCGCAGGTGCTCAGCCAGCCTGGGGAGCAAGAGGAAACGGGCAGTGTCAGGGAGAAAGTATTGACCACCCTGATGCAGAGGATCCTGAGACATCTGGAAATGCAAACCCCTACCTGGACACACCCAGGGGAAGCCAACTCTCTTCACCCCTAACACATGTAGCAATGCCTTAGGCATCTGATGCTGAGGCTAGAAAAGCAGGGTTAGTTCTTTCCTTACGGTCCCAAAAGGCTTCCCACAAGCTTCAAACTCAGAGTCTGACCTCCTCTATGATCCTTATCTGAGCACTCTTCTACCTCATTGTGCCTGGGCAGTCCTCATCTATTTCACCAGCAGCATTCTACATCGTGTGTTCACATTGCTCCCTGTCCTCTGCACCTCCCCAGGCTTGGAGATCCCAGGGGCTGTGTCTTCATCATCCTGGACCCACTGTCTCTGGCAGAGCAGGCACTGGGTAAGTGTTTGCTGAGTGACTAAAACCTTCTCAGGCCCACACCAATCTCTGTTTCCTTTATGTCCTCAACGCTTTCTGCTCGGGATGCACTGAATGTAGTCATTTCCTCTCCTCTCTTGCCTTTCTGCCTTCCCATCTCACCTCCCCAAAAAAAAGCCAGTCTAACACCTTCTCCCCTTCTGAAGTGTCTTGTTTGCTGCCAGGCCTATAGCAAGTGCTCAATTAGAGACTCAGTGTGAAATGCTACAAAGGACCTTGGAAATCATTCAGCAAAGCCTCAAAGGAGAAAGTCACCCATGTTTGCTGAAATGCATCTGATTCCCTAGTCTAGCTCTCCGGCCTCCAAACACAAGACTTTGTGGCAATCATTGTCACTTCCCTAAGGAAATTCCTTTCTGGAGAGGGCACTGGACTTGAACCAGGCCTGGGTCCAAAACCTACCAACCAAGGGTAGGGTCAGAGGGCAGGCTGTCTTCAGCCTGTCCTGGCTGACACTCTCCTGCTGCTGCAGTGCTTCATATGACAGCCCAGTGTCAGTGAGGAAGGAACCCTGCGGTAGTTTCTTCTGCTCGGGGTCGAGCTGGGGGTGGGCAGGGGAGGCTGGCTGGCATCCTGGCTCCACCCTAGGTAACCACTCGTGTTTAGACAAGCCACTCTCTCTCCATCCTGGCTTGTGTAGTAACTCACAAAAGGGGCCTTCCAGGACCTTTGCAGCCCTAATCGCCCAACTCCGAGGCATTCTGAAATCTGTGGGATAAATAATGAGGCCAAGCACAGGTTAACTGTGCCAGGCTGTATTGGTCTCTTTTCCTAAAAGTAGTTTCTTACTTTGGGGTTTAGGCAAAAGAGAAATGGTTGGTTTGTGGCAAAACCAGCTGGTTCTAGTGCTGGTAGGATGGAGGGAGCCTGGGAAAACCAGGAAACATGGAAACTAGGCTCACCCTCTGAGGTGAGATGGGCGTTGATTACAGGGGTAGGCCCAGCTGCCGGGGAAAAGCCAAGATGCAGACATGGCCCCAAAAGGAACCACTCTCAGCACAGAGGAAGAGAGAAACCAAGTAGCTGAGAAAGGCAGACCCCCACCCTCCCCGCCATGATCTGCTGCCCTGATCTGCCCCAGCCTGGCTCACCTGCGGGCCAGGTGTCCTCGGCAGTACCTCTGCAGGGTTAAGGTAGCCCTCTTCAGCCTGCGATATTTCACCTTCTGCAGCCATCCCCGGACAGTTTTCTGGATCATGATGGTGGCTGTCCGGAACTTGTCAGCCCGCAGCTTCTCCAGGTAGGCCACCTGGCCTGCTCGGAAGAAGATCTTGGTGCGGCCAAACTGGAACTTGTCGGGGTCCTTTACAAGGTAGGGAGGGGATCTGGTTGGTCACCAGTGAGCAGAGAAATAACATGGCCCATACCACCCTTGTTCTTCCAATGCAGAATCCTCTGACCAGACTTCATGCACCCCTCTCTGTAGATGGACAGTCTCAGCATTTGCTTAACAGACCCCAAGACCCTACTATGGGCCAGACTCTAGAACATGGCAGTGAACAAGACACTTGCCCTTAAGGAGCTGACATCATGGTGAGAGCAGACAGACGAGCAAATAAAGATGTTTCTGCTTTCAGAGAATGGTAAGGATTATGAAGAAAACAAACTAGGGGCTAGGGGGATGGGATGAGGATGTTCAAAAAGGATGCTCAAGGACGGCAGCTCTGTGGAGGTGACAGCTGAGCAAAGACCTAAATGAGCTGAAGGAGGCAGCCACAGAAAAGAAGAAAGGAGGAAAGTTCCAGGAGAAGGGCAGAGTGGATGCTTATGTCCAGCGGTGCAACTGCTGGGTATATCTGAGGATCAGGAGAGCCAGGATGGCTAGCTGGGGGAACTGAAGGTGAGTGGTGGGAGAAGCCAATCACCAAAGGCCTTGTAGGTTGCAGCATAAAATTTGGGTGAGAGCCACAAGCTAGCTTTGAGCAAGGGAATGACCTGATCTGATCAACATTTTAAAAAGATTATCCTCAAATGGTCACAGAGTTGTATGCGTAATTACAGGATGCAAATAACCCCCAAATAAAACTATGAGATTGTTTTGGACCTGTAATTACTGTCTTAATTACATCCATTAGGTTAAAATTAGTTGGCCTTCCCTGGGCTCACCCCTGTGGATGAGGAAAGACAGCCCAGCAGGGTTCCTGTGGACAAGCCTGGGACAGAGCACTGGGAGAGTAACCCACGATGACAGAGCTCTTTGTAAATCAACTGCCATCTCATTTTGCTCACTGGCATGAAGACCATAATGAGAAAGGAAGGAATGAGCCAAGTCCAAGGAAAACACACACACAAGATTGCTTTTCATATTGGCAAATGGCCCTGAAAAGTGCTGAGTCATCATTCTTCATAGGCTAAGCCCTATTGGGTCACTAGGAGTCAGGTTCCACACACAGGAAAGGCTGTCCTGCCTGAGCTAAGGCTGAGGTGGCGGCACAACTTCCAGCTTCAGTGTCACTGACTGAGTCCCCGGCCTGGTCCAGGCTGCTGGTGAAGCTGGCAAGAGTGGGCTCTGGGCTTGGCTCTCCTCCCTGTGTCTGCTCAGAGCCATGCACCCACTGGGCCTTCAGCTCATGCTGAGAGGAACAGGGGCTGGACTGGGCTTGGGAGCTTTGAGGCAGCCACGGCCCTGCTTTGATCACTGCCCCGCTGGGGAAGGCTCCATGCCTCAGCCAGGAGGGGTCAGGAAGCCAAAGCAGGGTAGCTAAGCCCCCGAGTAGGGGGAGAAGCCTGGGTCCTCCAGCTTAAGCAGAGTCAGAGGCTGGGGGCTGCCTACCGCATCCAAGCAACCAGAGTACCTGCGCTTTGTTCCCTATTCTGGAAAAAAAAACAGGAAGGGATGATATGCTCTGCAAACCCGCCTTTTCTGAACAAGGATTTCTCTGAGGGTCTCACCTGCTCCACCGAGACACCCATCAGCCTCATCTCCACACTGTCCTCACCCTGTGTGTCTCCAGAACATCTCCCACCCAGATCTGCTTCCTTTAACCCTTAGAACTGACTGTTCACTGATAAATCAATCAATCATCCTTTGAGAATCTTTCTCCAAGAGTCAGACTGCAGGGCTGAAAGCAACCTTAGCAATCCATTCCATGCCACTCCTTTTACTTCACAGATGATAAAACTGAAGCCTAGAGTAGTGAAGTGACTTGCTCATGGTGACTTCAGCAAATATCAAAGGATGACCCCAGATTTGGGTCTCCCAGGCCC
Source organism: Piliocolobus tephrosceles (assembly GCF_002776525.5). Classification (NCBI taxonomy): domain Eukaryota; kingdom Metazoa; phylum Chordata; class Mammalia; order Primates; family Cercopithecidae; genus Piliocolobus; species Piliocolobus tephrosceles. The sequence continues at coordinate 32,353,002 of NC_045451.1, read as the reverse complement.
CAAGTCTCCAACTGCAGCATCCCCTTTCGTGACACTGTCTCCTCTACATAGTGCTCACATAGTTCCTTGTGCTCTGTGGGCTCCCTGTAGATGTTTGTTAATACACTCCTTCGCCACTGTGATGAAGGTTCAGGCTTGCACGACAGCCAGTTTCCATGATGTGGTCCTCTAGAATTATGGCCGTCATCAGATTAGACTATTATTAATTCTGGAGGGCAGGGCCCATATAATGCACTCTTTTTATAGCCCTCACACTAACCCCTCTAGATTAGAGTACAAATAATTCGGTATGTATCTGTGGAGTTGAAGAACAAACAAATTCAGGTTAAGAATGATAGGGGCTATTCCTAAAGTCCTTGCAGAGGAGAGGCCACTAGAATCCACTTTTCTCCCCTAAACAACCACAACAATTTATTAAAACCTCACTGACAGCCTAATGAAGCAGCCCCCAGCCCCAGGCTGCCCCTCCAGGAAGGTGGTCTTTAAGTGCCTGGTGCCTGTCCGGCAGGCCACCTTTGTCCCCACTTCTTTCCTCATCGTTTTGTTCTAAAACATACTTAGCACTTGCTTGGGACAGGGTGGGGAACTGGCATGTGCCCCTCTAAGTTAACATGAGGCTCTGTCGAGTCTTAGTTTCTTGATACGAGTCCCAGGTCACTCAGCATGAGAAGTATGGGTGTCCGGATGTGGCCCAAGAAAAGGAGAAAAATAAAAAGGAGGAAACAGAAGGTCCCAGGGAAGTCTTTAGCACTAGAGTCTCTCTTCAGTCTCCAGGAAGGATAACTACGCTCAGTGGCATTACTCAATCAGACTGGATCAGAGGGCAATGTAGTTTAGACAGTGGGAGTTAGAATCCGCACACCTATGCAACCTTGGGCAATTTATATCAGCTTTCTGTGCCTCGGTTTCCTCATCTGTAAAATGAGGCTGACTTCTGTATATTCCTCATATGATGAGCCATTACCAGCAGGTTTCTAGTCATGAGCAGCTCTTGGCTGGTTCCCATGCAGCCAGCTGCATAAACTCACGTATTCCTGTGACAACCAGGAATTGTGCTAGGAACACAGCCACAGCAGGACCCTTGTCATTTATGTGTTCATAGTCTGGGGAAATGACAAGTCCTCAATTACAATATAAGGGGATGAATGCAATACAGGGAGGGAGGAGGTGAGTGCTGCTGGCCCATAGAAGATGGAGTAGCTAACATCTGGGAGGCTAGGAAGTATTTCAGAGCTCAGTTTGGAAGGCAAATACCACTTTGTCAGGCAGGCGAAAGAGGGGGAAAAAGCATTGCAGGCAGAGGAAGCAGCATGTATTCATATAATTTTTCTTTAGGCAAGTCACTTGTTCTTTCATTCATTCCACAAATATTAGGTGGGTTCCCTCTGTGTATTAGGCTCAGTGCTCATAACTAAGGAGGTGGCGTCAACGTAAAGACACTGTCCTCTATGAAAAAGGAACACACATCTGGAACATGGGCAGCATGCTATGGGCTCTAAGAGTGACATGAAGCGCCACATGCTACACCAGGGGAAGAAGGAGGGAGAAGCTGCACTGAAGCTGAGCACTGAGAAGCGGGTAGGCTCCCCATCAGTGGAGAGAAGAGGCAACTGTGCCAGGAAAGGCCCAGTGTCCTGAGCACATCACAGCAGCAACCCCAGGCAGTGGCATATGGTCCCTTTAACTGGAGGGGAGCCCAGTGTGAGGGCCGACTCAGCCAGTCTGATCTGGGTCCCCTGTAGAGTTCCCTGGCTGGGAATCAGAGGTCTTGGTGGTAATCCTGGAGAAATCCAGGGAAGGAACAGAGGAGGGAAACTATGACCCCAGACAAATGAGAAGGCAGCCACGTGGCAGAGTGGGCCGCTCACAGGCCCTGAAATTAGCTGACCTTTAACAGAGATTTTTCTTGTCCATAAAAAGTAAGACGTAAAAATGTGGACACTGAAAGGTAGACCACAGCAAAAACCTCAAACGACCAGAGTCCAACTAACTACAGCCCTTGATTAACCAGCCTGTTACCCCCTCACCCTGTTAAAAAAAAAAAGATGGCATGGCAAGGGTGGTTAGTATTTAGGCTCTCTTTTTAAAAAGGAAACTTTAAAGCTATGCCTACATTTACTATAATATTCTGCACTGTCTATAGCTAGACTTGAGCAGCTAAGATGATGCTCAGAAGATGGCTGCAACACATTTACAAAATGAAACATGACCTTAGATCTGAATCATCTGGCAATGAGCTACTCCAGATGAACAGATTTTCCTAACAGAAAACTTGAAAAAATAAAACTTCTGAGGTAATTTTTATTACCTTGTTCAAGTGATTTTTGATATAATTTAACCTTTATTGAGCCATTAATGATCATACTCTGCTGTAATCCCTGAAACGTCTGGCACCATGGAAATGTTTAAGGATTTGCCCCTCACAAAAGGCCCCAACAGCTCTGCTTCTATAGTTCTCCAGTCTCCGCTGTCAGGTGTGAATTCAAATTGTTTCAATTGAAACATAACATCTATTGCCTTACTTAAAACAAGTATCTGGGGGAGGGCCTGAGGCTGGTGGTGCAAACAGCTAGATGCAGCAGCTACCTTCTCCTCTGCTGGCTTCAGGGCTAGGCCTGGGCTCCGCATCAGAGCCCTTACGCAGGTATACCAGATGGGCCATGCTATGTAGCCCCTGAGAACTGGAGAAGCCAGAGATTTGGGCCAGCAATTTGCAGTCAGGAGCAGCCTCATCATAAACTCAAGCGAGCTGTATAAAGAATTGTTGGGATTCAGTCAGGCTGGTGGGCAAAATATTAGAGATAGTTACAGAAGTATCTTCTTGGAAGGATTAGAAGTTTGCATAACTTCGGTAACAGATCTGGCTGAAGGCGGCCTGATCCCTTTATCTTTAAACAAATTAAAATAGTAATAAAGAAAGGCAGAGTAGTTTACCTAGCTAGCTTGTTTACTCATATAATCTTAAGAATAACCTTTGATGTACCATGGGTGCATAATGGCTTTTTTATTCGAGAAGTCCACAATGTCAACTACTCTCTAATGGTGTTGACTCAAGCCTTTAATTAATCTTACTGCATAAATGTGAGTCTGACAAGCTGATCAGGGCAGAGTTGCAACTGTTTACAGGACACAGCAGGGAGCCTGTAAGTGGCTCAGACCCTTAGCCGGACTGGCAGAAGAGAATATCTGTGTGTCAGTGTCGTTTATTCACCCGTCGCCGGGTCAGGGGTCTGCAAGGTACAGACTCCCCGTAGTTGGTGTCCTCGAGAGGAGCACTGCCACAGAATTCCATTTTCTATGCCTGCTGAGCTGTGTCATGGGGTCAGGGGAAGCAGGAGGGATAGCATTAGGAGATAGACCTAATGTAAATGACCAGTTAATGGGTGCAGCACACCAACATGGTACATGTATACATATGTAACAACCCTGCATGTTGTGCACATGTATCCTAGAACTTAGAGTACTAAAAAAAAAGAAAAAGGTTGGGAAGTGCTCTAGGTAGGTGACTGGGTTGTCTTTTTTTTTTTCTCCTAGTCACTGATGTAGGAAAATGGATTAGTATCCTAGAAATAGATTCAATAAGAAGCATGAAGACCAAAAAAATGTAGACAACAACGCCACCCCCTCAATCTTTAGGGGCCCTGATCAGGCCTCTCCTGGAGCTGGGCTGTGTGGCTCACCTTGATGAGGTTCTCCAGGACAGACCTGCAGATAGCCTTTTTGTCTGTGTTGGCGAGCTCTCTCTTCTTGACCAGCACCCGATACCGGTTGAAAAAGTCATGGTAGGCCCACCTGGAGGGAAAGCAAAGGGGCATCAGATGACATGTCCTGCCTCTTGGCCACACAAAAGCCATGAGTGACCTCAAACAGTGCCCCATGGGGTCAACACTGTGGCGCAAAGTCATTCTTCAGAGCAGCAAAGAACAGTCCCAGGGGAGTTTTGTCCTCCCCAGGGCCCTCCAAGAATTTCAGTGTGGAGGGCTGGAAAAAAGGTGAGCTTTGAAGGTACTTCTTAGAGGACTAAACAGGAGGTTTCTGCCTGATATGGTTTGGCTGTGTCACCACCCAAATCTCATCATGAATTGTACCTCCTGTAATTCTCACATGTTGAGGGAGGTACCCAGTGGGAGATAACTGAATCATGGGGGTGGTTCCCCCATACTGTTCACTGTTCTCATGGTAGTGAACAAGTCTCATGAGATCTGATGGTTTTACAAACGGTTTCCCATTTCGCTTGGTTCTCATTTTCTTGCCTGCCGCCATGTAAGATGTTCCTTTGCTCTTCCTTTGTCTTCCACCGTGATTGTGAATCCTCCCCAGCCATGTGGAACTGTGAGTCCATTAAAGCTCCTTTTATAAATTATCCAGTCTCGATAGTGTCTTTATTAGCAGCATGAGAACAGTCTAATATACTGCCCAAGCATGCAGTGCTCCACTCCTCAGAAGCAGGAGCCTTACCTGGAGCACAGCTTTATTTTCAAATGTTGGTTTTCTTATAGAATACTATGCTCATTGTAAAAAGTTGTTTAAATGCAGAAATGTGTACATTAACAAATAACAAGTGGCCATAACCTAACCCCTGAAGAGATAACATGGTTTATGTTTTAATCAGTATAGAAGGAACTATTCTTCTCCCCAAAGTAGATTTTGCTTGTGATTTTTTTCTTCTGATTATTAGAGTAATTCAGGCCCACTGAAAAGAAAATGTCCAGCAATTCACATAATTAAGAGCATTTACAACACCCCTACCTATGTAGGCGAGTGCTGTTTTGGTCTGTGTGGGAGGGGAATCTTTAAGAAAGCCTAGGCTGGGTGCGGTGGCTCAAGCCTGTAATCCCAGCACTTTGGGAGGCCGAGACGGGTGGATCACGAGGTCAGGAGATCGAGCCCATCCTGGCCTACACGGTGAAACTCCGTCTCTACTAAAAAAAACAAAAAAAAAAAAAAAAAAAAACTAGCCGGGCGAGGTGGTGGGCGCCTGTAGTCCCAGCTACACGGGAGGCTGAGGCAGGAGAATGACGTAAACCCGGGAGACAGAGCTTGCAGTGAGCCGAGATCACGCCCCTGCACTCCAGCCTGGGCGACAGAGCGAGACTCCGTCTCAAAAAACAAAAAAAAAAAAAAAAAAAAGAAAGCCTAAGTTTTCCCCTCGGTCTGTGAAATTATCTCCACTTAAATAAATGCAGTCTTTCCGATAAGCAAATCTGCTATTCCCAGGTAGGGTCTGTCCCTTTCTCATTAAGGTGGTCTCAATTCATATATATACTCATTCTCCTGAAACTGATTCTTCTCTCAATTTTTGGGAGGTATTCAACAACTTCCACATACAGTCATGTAGTGACTCAGCACAATCTCCACCCTAAGGAGACTTTGAATTTTCACTCTACGTCCCTCTGAAGATCAGTCCAACCTATCCCCACTTTCTCTGTGTCCTCAGCTGAGGTGTACAGGCAGCACCCACTCTCATCTTCCGAGGCATGTGCTGTCCATACCCCCCACGTGGAAGTAATTTACGTGACGGCCCAACTACCTGACATGGACAGGAGACAGGGAAATACTGGATAGAAGAGGACAGTTCCCTGGCAAAGGTCCCACCCTCAAGCCTGGATACCTGTGGCCCTAAATGAGGATGTGCATTCCTGTTTTTGTGACCAAAAAGTTGCCTTTTGGCCCGCCACATCCCCTATCCTGTAGCTATATAAACTCCAAACCCCAGGCTCTAAAGGCAGACAAGGAGACAAAGAGACAAGAAGATGAATGGCAGAACAGCACGAGAGAAAGAGAGAAGAGAAAGAGCATCTGAACACTGAGAGGAGTTCACCTGGGGGTTGTGGGAGAGGAGTTCGGCCACTGCGTGGCCAAACTCCAGGAGATCATCATCTTCCCACTCTATCCCCTGCTTCTAGCTCCCCATCCATCCCACTAAGAGCCACCTCCACCACTCAATAACCACCCCCCAGGAACCATCATTCAAGTCCATGTGTGACCCGATTCTTCCAGGACCCTGGACAAGGGCCCGGCTACCAAGCAGGCACTGAGCTGTTTAACACTTAAGCCATCCAACAACGGTAGAGCTAAAAGAGCACTGTGACACTGGGGCTTCAGGAGTCGCAGGCTCCCACCCTTAGATGCTGCTGTGGGGCTAGAGCCCAAAGAGGCTTGTCCCGGTTCCTGCACCTGTCCTTATGCCTGCTCCCCATTCCATAAGGGGTTTGAGCTTACAGCAGCAAAGAGAGAGCCACACCCCCATAGCACACCCTGTGACGGCGGGGCCAGGGAACTCTCCCGTCTCAAACTCGGGTAAGCTCACTCATTTTGAGATATTAAAATGAGAGTAAGTGGCTTGTATCCCTTCTCCTAGAGCACATCTGCCTTTTAAGAGGGCCCTTTAAAAATGTTCAAAGAAACAAGATGAAAGTTTGGCCAGGCACGGTGGCTCACACCTGTAATCCTGGCACTTTGGGAGGCTGAGGTGGGTGGATCACTTGAGGTCAGGAGTTCGAGACCAGCCTGGCCAATATGGTGAAACCCTGTCTCTACTAAAAGTACAAAAATTAGCTGGGCATGGTGGTGGATGCCTGTAGTCCCAGCTACTCAGGAGGCTGAGGCAGGAGAATCACTTGAACCCGGAAGGTGGAGGCTGCAGTGAGCCGAGATCATGCCACTGCACTCCAGCCTGGGTGACAGAGACTGTCTCAAAAAAAAAAAAAAGGGAAAAAGAAAAACAAGTACTGTGGAGTATCCCATACAGCTTTGGATTCAGCTGCAGCATGGTGGGCAGTAGGGGCACACCGTGCTCTGGAGCAGGTTCTCTTAGAGTTCTAGATCTTCCAGCATTGCGGCCCTTGGGTTCCTAAGAGGCCCTGTCCCTCCCAGCAGCCTGGGATGAGAAGGAAAATGGAGGCTGAGCTCCTTGCCTTTCCCCCTCCTCATCACTCCTTTGCAAACACTTTTCTTGGTCTGGTGGAAGATATCTAACACAGCCATGGGTCTCAGAGAAGGGGTGAGTATAAGAGCAAACAACAAAATGACATCTCTCCCTTTTCCTTTTTCTCTATGTAAAATGGCTCTTTACCATTAAAAAGTTAAGTTTGAGCTATAACTCACATACTGTAAAATATACCCCTTTAGAGTGTACAATAACTGTTAGTATATTTGCAAAGTTGTGCAACCATCACACCCTATTCTGCCCTATTCTCCCCTCTTCACAGATCCTGGCAACCACTAATCTACTTTGTCCCTATGCCCGTTCCCTCTTTAATTGATCCCGTCTGTCACGCACGTAGTGGCACAAGGGAACAAGAGCCCGTATTCTGCTCAGAGCTCATGAGTCTTTACAAGGCCTTGCTCACCAGGCTACTGGTCCATGTGGATTCCCTTCAGAAGGAAGGGCGCAGGGCACTTAGAGCACCGAGGTCTCTGTTTTATGGCCTGGGAAAGGGTTGCTCTGCCCTTTGCCCTTTCCTCACCGAGCAGAAACTATTTCCTGCCCCTTTAGTAGTGGAAAGACTGTGAACCAAACCCATTGAGTCGCTGATTATCTCTAACAGGCGACTGTTTAAAAATGGAAACGTTTAAGGTTATTTGCCTAGTTATATGCTGTTTTAATTATTTTATCATGTACAGTAAGTATCCAGAGCACTCCTAAGCCCTGACCCATACTTGAACAACTTAATGCTGGAAGCCTGAGAGATTGCCAGAGCCGACAAGCTGTCCATGAGACGTGCATTTTCTTTTAATACATGCCAGCACCACTGAATTTCTTCCAGGCTCTTCCTGTGTCGGCCCCCAAGTTTTAAATATAGACACTTCTCTTGGGGCAAGATGGATTTGGGTAAGAATCAGGTGGAAGAAACCATATGAAAAAGGGCCTGACAGAGTCGGAGTCCCCTTGGTCCCTGTGCTCGCCATCCATCTTTGACTCTTTCGGCTTTGCTGACCCACCCGCTCAGGTGCGGGCTCTCCTTGTAAAGCTGCCCTGCCCTTTCCTTCCGCGTGTCTTTCTGAGGGCACTGCCCATATTATGCACCATGGTTATTTGCGTACACACTTGTTTTAGTTCTCCTTAAGAGTTTGCAATTTCACTGGGGAAATAATTAAAGCATCATTTAGCTGGGCTAAAAACCTTAAATGCTTCTAATTTGAAAACCTCTTACTGCTGACAGATCCGTAACTCAAGGAAATTACTAGAGTGAGGAGCTGAGGCTGCAAAGACATCAAGGCCAGTACAGGATGAACCTGGAGAACAGAAGGACAGAAGCCTGGTTCTGACACCGGCCAGCAGTGTGACTGGGGCCAGTCCCAGCCTGGTTGCCTCCCTTCCCCTACCTGTACAGCAGAGAGAACATCACCCACGTCATAAAAGCACCCACAGGGCTTTCGCAGCCAGGGAGTTCAAGAGATGGGGCTTATGGAGAGCTCCAAAGCTTCCAAAGACCATAATTCTCTTGTTTCCTGCGTAAGCCACTCCCTTCCCCTTTTCTTACAAAGGTGTCCTTCACACACAGCTGTACCACAGACAGGGTGTGCAGACAGGCTGAGGGGAGAGGAGATGCCAGCTCCCGTGCGAAGGGAAACCGTCCCCTGAGAAGCAGCACCGTTGCTTCATGGCCGTGAGGGTGGGGACACCCTCAGGAAGGACCAAGAGAGGTCAGTACCCACTACGGGGTCTGGGCATAAGGGCTGTAAATGCGTCGCTCCCTGAAGGACCCAGCATCAAATGTGAATTCTCCTTTCTGTGGATTTCTGTGAGAAAACCCTCAGAGATAAAACTCTCACAAGAAAGGCTCCCTCACCTTTAAGAGGAAAATCTTCAAAGTAAAGCTCAAGAGAAATTGTGATTCTTTTTCCAAAAATAGAACTTTTTAAAGGGGCTCTCTGATTTGGTGGGGACCTCTGGGTGGGCATTCATTGCAATCACCTAAAGCTATAACAGCCCACTCATGAAGACCACGGGCTGTCCAGGGTTTCTTGAGGCTGCCGTGACAGAATCTCCCCCTCTCACAGCATTTTAGCTATTCCCGAGTCCACTGCGGGACAGAGAGCATTCCACCTTGTGTTGTGGGTATGTTCGTGCAAGGGCAGTTTCCCTGCAAGACTTGCACCTCCTTCAAGTCTCTCTCTGATCCATGTTTAACCTTTACAGCCCCTATTGTCATGGTGTGTTTACACTCGGTTGCCAATTACAGTTTTAAAAACGGGTATTCTCCTGACCATTCAACATGTTAAACCTTTTCTCACTACCAGTGTTTCCCACAGAGGGTGCTACTGGCTTTGGGGTGGCACCCTTGGGTGTGGGACAGTCCTAACACCATGCAGCATCTTTGAATCACTATCCCCGACTCCATTCACTGAGACATCAAAAATGCCCCCAAATGTTTGTAAAACGTTTACTCCAGAACATGGTTTTAGTGCAGGACAACTTCTTGACTTCCATCGCCTCCACAGCATGACATCCACCCTCATCGGGTGGCCATGAAGACTCCCTTTCCCACTTGGTGTAGCTCTGTGGTTCACTGGCCAGGAGACATCTTTCAACCCCATCACCCAATCCTGGGCTTGGCTGCTCTTCCATTTCACTCCACATCAATGGTGGGAGAAGAGCCCTCATCCCAAGTCTAGTGACTCCAGGAACGTAATTCTTACTCAGCCCTGCTCTCCCTGGATTCTGACTTGCTTGTCAGGGGCCTGGCTGAGCATTCTGGACTTCAGTGGCATGCTTCCTCCAGAATCAAGGCCTTCTTCACCTGGAGTGCCTTTAGCTTGCTGGGGAGCAAGTACTCTGACAGGGTCAAGGAGTCACAACTGGGTGTATGGGAGAAGCTCAGGACCCGTGACTGCTTCCTGGTAGGAAGAGGGAGAGATCTGAGACAGTAACAAAGGCCAATATGGGAGGAACCAGGGCAGGCATTCAGCAGAACCCACCAATCTGGAAAGATGTCTCCTTGTAATGAGCTCCTCAGGCTCAAGGTGGGGAGTGGTAGCACAGCTGCTGAGAATGGTGCAGGAAGCTCAGTAGCTTTGGGATGTTGTTTGACTAACGAAGCTCCCATATAGAGCCTAACACTGGATTTAACCATCTGCACGTGCAAATATTCTGCAGAAGAACATGCCTGCTTGCAAGGGCCCCGATAGACCAATGTGGACAGACAGCATGGAGCTACAGAGTTACAGCACTTTGTGCTTCTTCTTCCTTGGGCATGTTTCTTCATGAGGTGACTGGCTGGATCAAACAAACCCTAGAGTCCCTCCAGTAAGAGCATAAGGCTCTAAGTCACATACCTTCTATGACATCGGTCCACAAAAAGAATCTCTAAAGATGTCTTGATGGGTAACCCAAGAAAATGATGAAGAATCCCTCAGGGCTCCTCTGGTCAGAATTAGGTGGGTCAACCCATCCTTTCAGGTACTGCACTATACCATCATGCAACCTCGCTCAAGGATCCCTGGTCACATGGAGGTGGAATGCAAGAAGTACGCTTCTCTTCTCATTAAAGAGCCTTACAGGAACCTATGAGCTTCAGTGGGACTTTGTTCCCTATAAGGTCTCACATGAAAACCAGCAGCAATTTGTGGGGCAGAGTTGTTTGGCCATGCTGTGAAGGCATACCTACCAGGACCAACAGGCTCTCTCTGGGTATTGCGACATGGATAATCTTTATTATGCCACCAAGAAACAAACGCTTCTTTTCCTTTTTGAAGGAACAAATCAGCAGAGAAATAGATGACACTGCATACAAGAGTTTCCCTTGGAAGTATACTGGGGGTGGACAAAACTTCTAAAGGGACGTAAGAGGCCAAAATCAGAGAAGAGAGGGACACCTTCTCAAAGGCTCACAGGGACAGGCATCCTTAACCTGCAGACATGCGGTATGGTGGCTCCACCCCTTTCTATCTGGAGGACTTGATCTGATCACTTAACCTTTCTTGGGTATATTTCTTTGTCCATTAAGTTAAGTTGTCACTGCCTATCTTGCTTTCCTCAATGGTCAATGTGATCCTTTCAACAAATGGTCCTGGGACAAATGGATAAATGCACACAAAAGAATAAGATTGGGTTCTTCACATCTTATACATAAATTAACTCAAAAGGGATCAAAGTCCTAAAACAGTAAAACTCTTGGAAGACAACACAGATGTTAGTCTTTGTGACCTCGTGTTAGACAATGGTTTCTTAGCTACGACACCTAATGCACAACCAAAGAAATAGACAGATTTCTTCAAAATTAAAAGCTTTTGTGCTTCAAAGAACACAATTAAGGAAGTGAAAAGATGGTTCACAGAAAGGAAGAAAATATTTGCAAGTCATATGTCTTATAAGATTTTCATATTCTTAATATATAAAGAACTATAACTCAACAAGACAAGTAACTCAATAAAAAAATGGGCAAAGGAGATCAATAGACATTTCTCTAAAGAAGATGTACAAATGGCTAAGCACATGAAAGATGCTCAACATGATTAGTCATCAGGAAAACACCAATCAAAATCACAAGGCATCTCTTCACACCCACCAGAAAGGCTGTAACAAAAAAGACAGACAAGAACAAATGTTGGTGAGAATGCATAGAAATGGGAACCCTTCATGTATACTGCTGGTAAGAATGCAAAATGGTACAGCCACTGTGGAAAACAGTACGGAAGGTCCTCAGAAGAGGAAAGTATTACCATATGACACAACAATTCCACTCCAAGGTATACCCTCCTCAAGAGAAAAAACGTGTCTACACAAAAACAGGTACACAAGTGTTCATAGCAGCATTCTTCCCCAAAAGTAGAAACAACCAAACATCCATCCACTGATGAATGGATAATATAAAATGTGCTGTGTCTATCCAATGAAATAATATTCAGCAATATAAAGGAATAAACTACTGACGGATGCTGCGCATGGATACATCTTGAAAACATCCCTGAGTGAAAAGAGCCAGACACGAAAGGACACATATTATATGATTCCAATTATATGAAAAATCCGAACTGGGCAAATCTATAGAAATAGAAAGCAGGTTAGTGCTTGCCAAGGGCTGGGAGCGGGGACTATTAATGGGCACAGGGTTTCCTTTTGGGGTGATAAATACACTCTGAAATTAGACAGTGGTGATGGTTGTGTAACTCTGTATATAATGAAAATAACTGAAATTGCGTACTTTAAAAGGGTGAATTTTATAGATAAATTGTATCTAAATTTTGAAAAGATAACATAATGACAACATAAGAGGTCTGTGGGTGGCCTTTATAAAGTAATACATACGATTTGTCATTATTTCAGCTCTGAAACTCATGGAGGGGTTCCTAGTGCAAAGGTTGTCAGATGCTCACCCAGCACTCACACCATCAGAAACACTCCATATTTGCCTTTCCCTTTATCCCCCAACTATGTCCTGGGCCTCCTAGGGGAACACAGGCCCAGCCGCCTTAGTGGCCCTAGAACTGAAGCCTGCAGAACCTTGTTGCAGAGAGAAGGAAACAATTCCCCCCGCCCCTACTGGCTCCGAGCTGGAGCTGAGACACAAATAGGAAAACCCTATCCATCCTAACACTGCCTGGATGTGACAAAGTAGCTTATAGTTGACCCAGGGGCCAACACATGCTTCCAGGGTAATGACTTTAAGGCAGGATGCATTTTTAAATCACCTGGGAAACCTTGTCAAAATGCAGATGTCCAGGGCTCAGTCTCAGGCTCTGACTTAACAGGTCTGAGGCCACCCAGCTTCTGAGGCTGCTGAGCATGTCCTCACGACTGACGCGTAGCCCTGCGTGAGAACTCCCGGGTCAGACTCCAGTCCAAAGGAACGAAGACAGATCTCAGGCAAAAGAGCCAGACCCAAAGGCTGTGAGATCCTGAGATAATGACTCATATCATTCCAAAATCAGTTCTGTATTATTCCTCCTCTGTGGGATGTTGAATAGCAAGGGAAATAACTGTGCATTGGTTTTAAATTCAACCGTGATTAAATAGGGAGAGGAAGCAAGCCACTTCTAAAGCTTCCCTCTAGTTCTCCAATCTTATGCTATTTACTCTTTAGGGGTTTGGGGGGAAGGAAGTTGATGAAGAAGTGCAAGTCTTTTCAGAAAGCACCACTTTTATGAAGTAAAGGTGGGATGGTGTGAAGGAGAACTCAAGTTCATGCAGAGTTTTTTTTTTTTTTTTTTTAAATATAAACATCATACATTCAAGTAGTCCCCCCGCCACACAGACACTTTTCGGGGTAAGCAGTATTTGCTTCACAATTTCTCCAGGACACAAAGCTGCTGACTCTCTGGAGAGGGAGACAGATGACTGCACAGGCACAAGACCCAGGAGCTGGGTGATGGGTGGATGAGCCTCTGTTCCTGGGCAGTGCATTTATCACAGTGCTTTATGTGCATAACAATGGACATATTTCTTAGCCACTGCACAGCATTTCAAATTGAGTGATACATTTTCATTTTAAATCAGACTCACAGAGAGCCATAATTCTCAGGGAGGATAAAAATAGACAGGGATAGGGAAGCCCGAGGGCAGGCTGAGGGAACACCCAGCAGCCACTGCTGTCCTGCAATGCTGCATTCCTGCTCTCTGGCTTGGTGGATTTTGGTGGCAAATGGCATGTATTAATTTGGGGAAGAGGGGTGAGAATTCCTCTTCCAGGGCATCAGTAGGCTGGATGCAGGAACTCTGCCTAAAAAGCCCTCTGCTTGGGCTCTTGCGGAGCAGCCCTGTGGATAATTCATCACAGGCTTCTGCAGTGACATCTTTTCTTTTCCTTTGCCATCTCCCTCACTTTGGCTGCTTCCTCACAAGGAATGTTGGAGATGGCATAAATTGTAATTCCCTCAATCAAAGAAGGCCATTGAAGTTTCTTTTGGAAACAGCTGTGCAAAGTTGTATAGTTACTTGACAAGCTAATATAAGCTGAATCACTTTGCTGTGTTGAGTTTTTAGCAGCCAAAGAGCTGAAGTTTTGTAGAAAACTCCCAATTTATCCATTTATCCAGCACCCAACTCAGGTCCCTCTGGTCCCATGAAGGTCTCCTAAAGTCAGATCAATAAAATAACTGCTCAACTCCACACTGAAGCTAGCACACATTACACTTATATATTTCCTTCAGTAGCTAACACCTTACTGGGCACATAGTATCTACTAAACCTCACTTGCTTTATCCCCAGATACAGTAGACACACACCAATCTCCTGGATTAAGCAGTTAGGTAGTATTATTATTTTAATCAGAGACGTCACTCCAAACGGTTACCACGGTTGGCGGATGGAGAAGATTAAGCAATGGTGCTGAGTCAAAATATTACAGGTGTAATAGCTTCCCACCTTCTCACCACTCATCCTCAAAGTAAATGCCATCCTACGTGCTATGGCTTGGTTGCGGTGAGAGGAAAAGGATTAGGCTATAGATTAAATGGTGAGGATGATTCGACTGCAACTCAATACAGTACTAACAAAAGTGACACAAAACCACAGTGCTTCTTTCCAAAAGTTAACATTTCAAATAGCAGTTTGGGGAGGGAATCCTCTCTTTGACCCTTTAGCAAAACCTGCTAAGATGGCAAATGCCAGGAGGATATGGCAGCATTCTGGATCTAAGTCCACACATTTAATTCACAGAATTAGAGAACGGTTCCTGTGATACCAGAAATATCGTCATTCCTTCCTTCCCTACAATTTCCACAATACCTGTAATTACAAAAAGAAATGGTGCAGATGCACTTGTAAGTATCTGCTAGAAAAAAGTCCAAAACAATTAGAATAGCAGTAAAAGACAGCTATCAGCTGCCCCTTAAGAGTCCAGGGGTTGTGGGCATTTTGACTCTACTGGCAGCTCTGATTTGCAGTGAGGTGGAATGAACAGTAGGAGAATCCATTTTCTATATGGGTCTAAAGACTTTGGGGAAATGCATTCTTTTAGCTGCTAAAAATAACGCTGCCTGGATGAGGCAAAATCACACCTGGTCTCCCAGCATGCTACAACTAGAGGAATAAGCAGTAGGAATGGGGCAGTGAGCGGCCAGAGACACCCTCTGTAACTTACTGTGGCTCCTAGCCTCAGGCATCATGCTGCTTCCTGGCAGACAGTTCCTTCACCTTTCAAGGCCCAGCTCAAGTCTCACCTCCTCAGTGAAGCTGCAGCTCCTTCTGCACTTGCACTACAACTTTGCATCTGGTTATATATATGTTGTTCTGTTTCAATCTCACATCACTTCCCTGCTGTGAGCTCCTGCTGGGCAGGGCCCATGACTTGCATCTTTCAATCCCTCCCAGGAAGCAGCACAGGGCTAGATGCTCAGTGCAGGATGAGACATGGAAGAGAAAGATTCCCAGGAGAGAAGGACACCACAAAGGCCAGAAACTGTTCTCATTCTACATAGAGCCTATGTGAGCCCCTAGAAGCAACACCCTCTCCCCACTGGCTTCCCCCTCTAAAACCGACCATTTTGCATGGAGACAGCAAGACCAGTAGGAGTGCGGACAGCACACACCGTCACTCTGATTTCACACAGCAAGGCTTCAAGCTAGCTCAGCCGGTGAATCAGAGGTGGCAGAGATGTGTATAGACCTCTGCCTGAGCATGGTCTATGGTTAACCACATCAGATCCATGGACTTCTAGCTCCTCCCTAATGTTCTCCAAGGAGAAACCCTTGAAGCAACATCCTGTGCAGACTCTTGTCCTATTATTGAACAACTCATTCTGTTAAAAAGTTCTTTGTGAAATCTGTGGCCCCTTGTATACTAGAGGGGTCCCCGAGGTTCCACCTGGCTTAGAATACCTCATTGTCACATGCTTCCCTTGTTTCCTCTCCCCTGCTTGACATGGTCCTAATGTTCACAGCTCCTACCTGACAAGTCCTCCACGAGCACCTTGGGTCTCTCTGCTCGCCTCCAGACCTCTGCTCTGTACAGCACAGGATGGTTGTGAGGACCCGTGATCCCTAAGTTTCTCGTACAGTGATCCTCAACAGTTTAACATGGGACATTCAGCTCCAGTCTGTTTTGACAAACTTCTTTACATGTTTTTTAAACTGAGCTTTCTAATTGCTTGGAGAGATCTGGGAATTTCAGAGTGCTCTTTTGAGGTGGCCACACATGTTGGGATTTCACAAAAACACTACCATAAAGTGCTGAGACAGACACATTCTATCCAGATAGTTACACCCATAGGGAGATAGCTTCTTGCTCATATCCCAATGAGTAATAAATATCTTATTAAATGCTCAAGTGTCCAGTGCTGGCTGAGAACTCTAGATACATTATCTAATTCCTTACAACAACGTACCAAGTGAGTATGATCATTCTCTTTAAGGATAAGGAAACCCAGGCTCATTGAGATTAATTTACTACTCCAAGGTCATCCAGCCAAGAAGTGTGGGAGTCAACATTTGAATCCAGGCCTGACTCCAAAGTCCAAGAATTTAGCTACCAGGCTCTTTCAGCTCTCTGACAGGCCACAGCTCTGCAGTCTGAACTCCCACAAGCTAGAAAGACGAGGGAATAGTTTTGCACTGAGTCTCAGGTTTGGAGCCAGCCCCAGAGGGCAGTCTCTTAGGATCTCGCTTTACCCCTTTCTCGTCTGATAAACCTTTGCTGGGATGGTAACACTTCCTGCACACGAGCAGTAAGATGCTTGGCAGCAGCAACAACATAGCTTGGGGCAGAGAAACGGCAGGCATAGGCCTAGCTCAACCACCAACCAGGTTGGTAATCTTGAGCAGTTCACTTTCTTGTCTGTGTCTCACTTGTAAACACACGCTTTATATCCTGATGCATCCATCCCTATAGATAACACTGAAATATGACCATGCCACAATGTCCTTTCCTCCCCAAATTGCTCTCTCTCATTTTCTACCCCAAGTTATTTCCTGAAAAAACCAAAAACGGTATATTGGTCACAACTGTAAAACAAAAATAAAATTCTAAAGCCCCCAACTATCTGAATGGATCCCTTCTCGCAGCTGCAGGCATTCCAAAGATAACCTGAAACACTAGTTTAGGCCATGCTGGGAATGGGGAGCTGGGCATGCCTCATTATACCCTCCTCCCTTTGGAATTACTGATAGAACAGACTCTAAATCCGATAAGAAATGTTTATAATCTATTCTCTCTGAAGCCTGATACCTGGGGAGTTCAGCTGCATGATAAAACCTTGGTCTCCACCACCTTTTATCATAACCTAGACTGTCCTTTCTATTGATAATATCCCAACCAACTGCCAATCAGAAAATCTTTGAATATGCCTGTGACCTGGAAGCCCCCACCTTCCGGTTGTCCCACTTGCCTGAACCAAACCATTGTATATCTTACATGTGTTGAGTGATGTTTTATGCCTCTCTAAAATGTATCAAACCAAGTTGTGGCCTGACCACCTTGGACACATGTTCTCAGGATCTCCTGAGGGCTGTGTCATGGACCATTGGTCACTCATATTTGGCTCAGAAGAAATGTCTTCAAATATTCCATAGTTCGACTCTTTTCATTGATACAACCCATTGAATTAATATCCTAACCCATAAATGGGTTGCAGCGCACAGTTCTGAGAAACAGTGGATAAGGAAATGTTTTCTGTAGGTATGTCCTCTCCTGGAAGCCTGGCAGATACGAGAGCCAGAAGCAGGAGTGCAGCCAGCTGCCTGTGGAAGACGGTTTGAAAACAAGTAGCTCCGCAGCTCCCTAAGGTCCTTTTCTAGTTCTTAAACTGGATGAAGATATGTCTGATCTGAACCCTGGGCTTGTAAGCAGGCACTGAAAAGCAGTCTAATTCATCAGACTAGTGGTTTGAACTCAAAACTGAACTACTACACCCATTGCCTGAGCCCCATCCCCTCGATCAAAAGGCTGATGTAGGAGACTGCAGGGCAGACTGGGAAAAGGAACGCCAGGCCTTCATCTAAGTTGACAAGCTTGGCCCACTTCATTAACAGAGTTGTTAGCTATTTGTGTTCAGACCCTAAGGTCAAAAAATGAGAGACAGCCCTAGGACACTCTCTGTCCTTTTTTCTAAGCAGAGACAGATGTGGCTGAAAAGAAAATAACAGCCTTCAACCTAGCTAGAGTAGTTCATCCTGAACAATGCTGGGACCCGCTGGGTTTTGAAGAACTGCCCGGGTGTTGCAGATTACTGACAGCTCTTGTACTTTCCAGGTCAAATGTAAATTCCTAATTCCATCAGCAGCTTCCTTCTCAGGCCAAACATTTAGGAATTGTTTGTGGTTAAGTTGTTTATGGGTAATTAACCACTGCATATGAAACGGTTCCTCCACTATAGTGGGAGAGTGCCAGGTGGAAAGAAGACAGGGAGGAGGGGAGGCCCATATCACATCCTTTCATTCCCACTTCTGGTTCCTTCCACCTTCTGATACGAGCAAATTGTTAGGACAGAGGGTCCCAGTGGGACAGGCTCTGGGCTGCTACACTGTTCAGTTCAGCTCCGATTAATGGCGGATGTTTGGTCTACATGACGCTGGTAGAAAGTGTGATCTCACAAGAGCTAGTGGGGTCACCAGCCACCCTTCACCCTTATTTCAGGGAAGTGTCCAGAGGGGATCCAGTGTTGGCATAGCTCCAACAAGCTCTGGACTGGTTCAGTGGCTTATCCGCAAGGCAAATCAGAGCATGATAGTTATTTTTTAACTCAAAGAAATTTTATTTTCCCACCACAGATTTCATTCTATATTTAAAGGTTACAGGAGTCTACTGAGGAATGAATGGGTAAGCGAAATGGGATACATCCATACAATGAAATATTACTCAGCGTTAATAAGGAAGAAAGTTCTGACACACTCTTTAACATGCATGAAGCTCGAAGGTATACTAACTGAAATAAGCCACTCACAAAAGGACAAATACTGTATTATTCCACTTCTATGAGGTTCCTGGAATCACCAGATTTACAGAAAGTAGAAAGGTGGCTGCTAGGGACTGGGGCAGAGAGAACAGGGAAATATTGTTAATTCCACAGTTTCAGTTTTGCAAGATGAAAGAATTCTAGAGATGGATGATGGTGATGGTAGCATAAAAAAAGGAATGTACTTAATACCACTAAACTGTACACTTAAAAGTGGCTAAGATGGTAACCAAGGAGGTGAAAGACCTCTACAGGGAAAAAAACAAAACATTGCTGAAAGAAATCATAGATGACACAAACAAATGGAAACACACTGCACACTCATGGACAGGTAGAATCAATATTGTGAAAATGATCACACTGTCAAAAGCAATCTACAAATTCAATGCAATTCCCATCAAAATACTACCATATTTCTTCACAGAACAACAACAACAAAAATCCTAAAATTTATATGGAACCAAAAAAGAGCCTGCATCACCAAAGCAAGATTAGCAAAACAAACAAACAAAAAAACCAACCAACCAACCAACCAACCAACCAAAAAACCCCCCAAATCTGGAGGCAATACATTACCCAACTTCAAACTGTACTGTAAGGCCATAGTCACCAAAACAGCATGGTATTGGTATAAAAACAGGCGTACAGACCAATGGAACAGAATAGAGAACCCAGAAATAAGGCCAAATACTGACAGTCAACTGATCTTTGACAGAGCAAAAACAAAAAGTGGGGAAAGGATACTCTATTCAGTAAATGGTGCTGGGATAATTGGCTAGCCACATGTAGAAGAATGAAATTGAATCCTCACCTCTTACCCTATAGAAAAATCAACTCAAGATGGATCAAAGACTTAAATCTAAGACCCCAAACCATAAAAACTCTAGAAGGTAACACTGGGAAAACCCTTCTAGACACTGACTTAGGCAACGACTTCGTGACCAAGAACCCAAAAGCAAACACAATGAAAATGAAGATAAATAGATGGGACTCAAACTAAAAAACTTCTGCACAGCAAAAGAAATAATCACCAGAGTAAACAGACAACCCACAGAGTGGGAGAAAATCTTTGAAATCTATACATCCAACAAAGGACTAATGTCCAGAATCTACGAGGAACTTAAAGTAGCATGAAAAAAACAATCCCATCAAAAAGTGGGCTAAGGACATGAGAAAACAATTCCCAAAAGAAGATATGCAAATGACCAACAAACGTGAACAAATGCTCGACATCACTAATTATCAGGGAAATGCAAATCCAAACCACAATGGGATACTACCTTACTCCTGCAAGAATGGCCATAACTAAAAGATCAAAAAATAGATGTTGGCATGGATGTCATGAAAAGGGAATGTTTTTACACTGCTGGTGGAAATGTAAACTAGAACCACTGCTATGGAAAACAGTGTGGATATTCCTTAAAGAACTAAAAGTACATCTACCATTTGGGTCAGGCATGATGGCTCATGTCTGTAATCCCAGCACTTTGGGAAGCCGAGGCAGATGGATCACCTGAGGTCAGGAGTTTGAGGCTAGCCTGGCCAACATGGTGAAACTCCATCTCTACTAAAAATACAAAAATTAGCTGGATATGGGGGTGTGCACTTGTAGTCCCAGCTACACAGGAGGCTGAGACAGGAGAATCACTTGAACACAAGAGGCAGAGGTTGCAGTGAGCCCAGATCACGCCACTGCATTCCCACAACTGGGTATGTACTCAGAGGAAAAGAAGTCATTATACGAAAAAGACACTTGCACATGCATGTTTATAGTGGCAGAATTTGCAATTGCAAAAATATGGAACCAGCCCACATGCTCAGTTAATGAGTGGATAAAGAAAATGTGGTATGTATATATGAAATACTACTCAACTATAAAAAGGAACAAAATAATGGCATTCACAGCAACCTGGATGGAGTTAGAGACCACTATTCTAAGTCAAGTAACTCAGGAATGGAAAACAAAACATTGTACATTCTCACTCATAAGTGGGAGCTAAGCTATGAGGATGCAAAGGCATAAGAATGATGTAATGGACTTTGGGGACTTGGGGGAAAGGGGGGCGGTGGTGAGGGATAAAAGACTACACACTGGGTACAGTGCACATTGCTTGGGTGATGGGTGCACCAAAATCTCAGAAATCACCACTAAAGAACTTATTCATGTAACCAAACACCACTTGTTCCCCCCAAAAAAACCTACTGAAAAAATCTGAAAAGTGGTTAAGATGGTAAACATGTGTACTTTCCCACTGTGACAAAGGGTGGGGGAATGGTAAAGGGGACAAGGTGGGAGTTGAGAGAAGGGGAAATCCTCTTTGCAACTCTAGCTAGCTTATCACTTAGACCAATGCCAAAAATCTGAAATCTGAAAAGGACTTTAGAGAAAAGCAGCCAAGCTGATATGACTGCTAATCTTCCCAATTTTTCAGGCTCATCTGAGAGTCTCATTTCCATCAGCATCCTGCTTGGGCCTCAGTGTTTAAGAACTGTTTTGAAGGATCCATCAGCATTCCACTTGGGCCTCAGTGTTTGAGAACTGTTTCGAAGGATCTGTTTCTGGATGACGGTACACAAGAGGGCTCCCTGGGGAACCAAACTCTGGCTGCTCTAGGGCAGTCCCAGAAGGCAGGTGGCGGGCACGTTAGTTACCTGGATGGGTAGCCAGCTGCACTGATTCGAATCGTCTCCAACACCCCGCAGGCTCTGAGTTGCTGCACTGCTCTCTTTGGGTCAAAGCTGCCAAAGGAAAAAAAAAAAAAAAAAGTAAGACAAGAGATGAGTTGCCACATTTACAAAAAAAGAAATAAAAAAGAATATTTTCCTGCAGTACATGAGGTACCTGATGCCACTGAGTTACAGCTCATCAGGCACTCTTGAGCTAAAGTCAGGGGTGAGGCATAGACTAAAAGACACCAATGTGCAGGCACCTGAGCCATCTCAGCATCTTCTGTTCTGTGCCTGAGGTTTTTGTGCACATTCTTATTATCAACCGGGATATCCTTCTTTGCCCACGTGAATCCTCCCCACCCTGCAAGACTCATCATTGCTGCTCCTCTCCAGAGCCTACTCTTATTGTTTTTATCCACATGGACAAGCATCTTCACTCACTGTCCCAAGCATATACGCTTAGCACCATTATTTGGCTTAAGCATTAAAAGGATGAGTTTTAGGCTAGGCAGATCTGGGTTTGAATCATGACATGGTCACTTACCAGCTGGGTGTCTACTTTGGGGCAAGTCACTTCATGTCCCCTTGGGCCTCAGTACCCTCATCTATATAATGGGGGGAAACAGCAGTACCTATTTTATCAGGTTAGTGTGAAGCTTATATGTAATGATCCCTGAAAGCAGGTGGAACAGTGCCTAGCACTGCAAAGGGCACACACGTTGTATATGTTGTTAGCTATAATCACAACAGCTATTCAGTTAAGAATCACGTAGATGAACGTCATTTACATTATTACAGATTACTTTTCAATCTTCAGCGATATGTGCACCATTTTCAACCACTCACATGTCCTACAAAGTTAAGCCTAGCACTCAAAATCCAGTATGTTTTCAAACATATATTGAGTATGGCACTGTAGAATAAAAGCCAGCTGCTGTGTGAGCTTTCTGAGCATCGCTGCTTGAACAGGAAAGTTTATACTAGACAGTACATAACAAACGTGGTGAAAATGCCGAAAGAGAGGGAGGTTCCAAGATGGCTGAATAGGAACAGCTCCAGCCTCCAGTTCCCAGCGTGAGCGACACAGAAGACAGGTGATTTCTGCATTTCCAACTGAGGTACCAGGTTCATCTCACTGGGGTGTGTCGGACAGTGGGTGCAGGACGGTGGATGCAGCCCACTAAGCGAGAGCCAAAGCAGGGTGAGGCATCACCTCACCCAGGAAGTGCAAGGGGGAAGGGAATTCCCTTTCCTAGCCAAGGGAAACCATGACACACAACACCTGGAAAATTGGGTCATTCCCACCCTAACACTGTGCTTTACCAAGGGTCTTAGCAAACGGCACACCAGGAGATTATATCCCATGCCTTGCTTGGAGGGTCCCACGCCCACAGAGCCTCCCTCATTGCTAGGACAGCAGTCTGAGATCTAACTGCAAGGTGGCAGTGAGGCTGGGGGAGGGACGCCCACCATTGCTGAGACTTGAGAAGGTAAACCAAGCAGCAGGGAAGCTTGAACTGGGTGGAGCTCATGGCAGCTCAAGGAGGCCTGCCTGCCTCTCTAGACTCCACCTCTGGGGACAGGGCAAAGCCAAACAAAAGGCAGCAGACACCTCTGCAGATTTAAATGACCCTGTCTGATAGCTTTGAACAGTGGTTCTCCCAGGAGGGAGTTTGAGATCTGAGAATGGACAGACTGCCTGCTCAAGTGGGTCCCTGACCCCTGAGTAGCCTAACTGGGAGACCTCCCCTACCAGGGGCAGACTGACACCTCACACCTCACACAGCAGGTACCCCTCTGAGATGAAGCTTCTAGAGGAATGATCAGGCAGCAACATTTGCTGTTCAGCATTATTCACTCGTCTGCAGCCTCTGCTGCTGACACCCAGGCAAACACGGTCTGGAGCGGACCTCCAACAAACTCCAACAGACCTGCAGCTGAGGGTCCTGACTGTTAGAAGGAAAACTAACAAGCAGACAGCACACCCACACCAAAACCCCAACTGTACATCACCATCAACAAAGACCAAAGATAGATAAAACCACAAAGATGGGGAAAAAGCAGTGCAGAAAAACTGAAAATTCTAAAAACCAGAGCACCTCTCCCCCTCCAAAAGAACACAGCTCCTTGCCAGCAATGGAAAAAAGCTGGATGGAGAATGACTTTGACAAGCTGAGAGAAGACTTCAGATGATCAAACTTCTCCAAGCTAAAGGAGGAAGTTAAACCCATCACAAAGAAGCTAAAAACCTTGAAAAAAGATATGACGAATGGCTAACTAGAACAATCAAGGTAGAGAAGTCCTTAAATGATCTGACAGAGCTGAAAACCATGACACGGGAACTATGTGACAAATGCACAAGCTTTAGTAACTGACTTGATCAACTAGAAGAAAGGGTATCAGTGATTGAAGATCATGTGAATGAAATGAAGTGAGAAGTGTAGAGAAAGAAGAGTAAAAAGAAATGAACAAAGCCTCCAAGAAATATGGGATTATGTGAAAAGACCAAATCTACATCTGATTGGTGTACCTGAAAGTGATGGGGAGAAAGGAACCAAGTTGGAAAACACTCTGCAGGATATTATCCAGGAAAACTTCCCCAACCTAGTAAGGCAGGCCAACATTCAAATTCAGGAAATACAGAGAACGCCACAAAGATACTCCTTGAGAAGAGCAACTCTAAGACACATAATTGTCAGACTCATCAAAGTTGAAATGACGGAAAAAATGTTAAGGACAGCCAGAGAGAAAGGTCGGGTTACCCACAAAGGGAAGCCCATCAGACTAACAGCAGATCTCTTGGCAGAAACTCTACAAGCCAGAAGAGAGTGGGGGCCAATATTCAACATTCTTAAAGGAAAGAATTTTCAACCCAGAATTTCATATCCAGCCAAACTAAGTTTCATAAGTGAAGGAGAAATAAAATCCTTTACAGACAAGCAAATGCTGAGAGATTTTGTCACCACCAGGCCTGCCCTACAAGAGCTCCTGAAGGAAGCACTAAACATGGAAAGGAACAACAGGTACCAGCCACTGCAAAAACATGCCAAAATGTAAAGACCATCGATGCTAGGGAGAAAATGCATCAACTAACGAGCAAAGTAACCAGCTAACATCATAAGGACAGGATCAAGTTCACACATAACAATATTAACCTCAAATGTAAATGGGCTAAATGCTTCAATTAAAAGACACAGACTGGCAAATTGGACAGAGTCAAGACCTATCAGTTTGCTGTATTCAGGAGACCCATCTCACAAGCAGAGACACATATAGGCTCATAATAAAGGGATGGAGGAAGACCTACCAAGCAAATGGAAAAAAAAAAAAAAAAAAAGGCAAGGGTTACAATCCTAGTCTCTGATAAAACAGACTTTAAACCAACAAAGATCAAAAGAGACAAAGAAGGCCATTACGTAATGATAAAGGGATCAATTCAACAATAAGAGCTAACTATCCTAAATATATATGCATCTAATACAGGAGCACCGAGATTCATAAAGCAAGTCCTTAGAGACTTACAAAGAGACTTAGACTCCCACACAATAATAATGGGAGACTTTAACACCCCACTGTCAACATTAGACAGATCAATAAGACAGAAAGTTAACCAGGATATTGATGAATTGAACTCAGCTCTGCACCAAGCAGACCTAATAGACATCTATAGAACTCTCCACCCAAAATCAACAGAATATACATTCTTCTCAGCACCACATCGCACTTACTCCAAAATTGACCACATAGTTGGAAGTAAAGCACTCCTCAGCAAATGTAAAAGAACGGACATTATAACAAACTGTCTCTCAGACCACAGTGCAATCAAATTAGCACTTAGGATTAAGAAGCTCAATCAAAACCGCTCAACTACATGGAAACTGAACAACCTGCTCCTGAATGACTCCTGGGTACATAACAAAATGAAGGCAGAAATAAAGATGTTTTTTGAAACCAATGAGAACAAAGATACAACATACCAGAGTCTCTGGGCCACATTTAAAGCAGTGTGTAGAGGGAAATTTATAGCACTAAGTGCCCACAAGAGAAAGCAGGAAATATCTAAAATGGACACCCTAACATCACAATTAAAAGAACTAGAGAGGCAAGAGCAAACACATTCAAAAGCTAGCAGAAGGCAAGAAATAACTAAGATCGGAGCAGAACTGAAGGAGATAGAGACACAAAAAAACCCTTCAATCAATCAATGAATCCAAGAGCTGGTTTTTTGAAAAGATCAACAAAATTGATAGACTGCTAGCAAAACTAATAAAGAGGAAAAGAGAGAAGAATCAAATAGTCACAATAAAAAATGATAAAGGGAATATCACCCCTGACCCCACAGAAATACAAACTACCATCAGAGAATACTATAAACACCTCTATGCAAATAAACTAGAAAACCTAGAAGAAATGGATAATTTCCTGGACATATACACACTCCCAAGACTAAACAAGGAAGAAGCTGAATCCCTGAATAGACCAATAACAGGCTCTGAAATTGAGGCAATAATGAATAGCCTACCAACCAAAAAAAGTCCAGGACCAGACGGATTCACAGCCGAATTCTATCAGAGGCACAAGGAGGAGCTGGTACCATTCCTTCAGAAACTATTCCAATCAATAGAAAAAGAGGGAATCCTCCCTAACTCATTTTATGAGGCCAGCATCAACCTGATACCAATGCCTGGCAGAGACACACACACACAAAAAAGAGAATTTTAGACCAATATCCCTGATGAACATCGATGCAAAAATCCTAATAAAATACTGGCAAACCGGATTCAGCAGCACATCACAAAGCTTATCCACCATGATCAAGTGGGCTTCATCCCTGGGATGCAAGGCTGGTTCAATATATGCAAATCAATAAACATAATCCAGCATATAAACAGAACCAAAGACAAAAACCACATGATTATCTTAATAGATGCAGAAAAGGCCTCTGACAAAATTCAACAGCCCTTCATGCTAAAAACTCTCAATAAATTTGGTATTAATGGAATGTATCTCAAAATAATAAGAGTTATTTACGACAAACCCACAGCCAATATCATCCTGAATGGGCAAAAACTGGAAGCATTCCCCTGGAAAACAGGCATAAGACAGGGATGCCCTCTCTCACCACTCCTATTCAATATAGTGTCGGAAGTTCTGGCCAGGGCAATCAGGCAAGAGAAAGAAATAAAGTGTATTCAATTAGGAGGAGAGGAAGTCAAATAGTCCCTGTTTGCAGATGATATGATTGTGTATCTAGAAAACCCCGTCATCTCAGCCCAAAATCTCCTTAAGCTAATAAGCAACTTCAGCAAAGTCTCAGGATACAAAATTGATCTGCAAAAATCACAAGCATTCTTATACAATAATAACAGACAAACGGATAGCCAAATCCTGAGTGCACTCCCATTCACAATTGCTTCAAAGAGAATAAAATACCTAGGAATCCAACTTACAAGGGATGTGAAGGACCTCTTCAAGGAGAACTACAAACCACTGCTCAGTGAAATAAAAGAGGACACAAACAAATGGAAGAACATTCCATGCTCATGGATCAGAATAATCAATTTCATGAAAATGGCCATACTGCCCAAGGTAATTTATAGATTCAATGCCATCCCCATTAAGCTACCAATGACTTTCTTCACAGAATTGGAAAAAAGTACTTTAAAGTTCATATGCAATCAAAAAGAGTCTGCATTGCCAAGACAATCCTAAGCCAAAAGAACAAAGCTGGAGGCATCACGCTACCTGACTTCAAACTATACTACAAGGCTACAGTAACCAAAACAGCATGGTACTGGTACCAAAACAGAGATATAGACCAGTGGAACAGAACAGAGCCCTCAGAAATAATACCACATATCTACAACCATCTGATCTTTGACAAACCTGACAAAAACAAGAAACGGGGAAAGGATTCTCTATTTAATAAATGGTGCTGGGAAAATTGGCTAGCCATATGCAGAAAGCTGAAACTGGATCCCTTCCTTACACATTATACAAAAATTAATTCAAGATGGATTAAAGACTTAAATGTTCGACCTAAAACCATAAAAACTCTAGAAGAAAACCTAGGCAATACCATTCAGGATATAGGCTTGGGCAAGGACTTCATGTCTAAAACACTGAAAGCAATGGCAACAAAAGCCAGAATTGACAAATGGGATCTAATTAAACTAAAGAGCTTCTGCACAGCAAAAGAAACTACCATCAGAGTGAACAGGCAACCTACAGAATGGGAGAAAATTTTTGCAATCTACTCATCTCACAAAGGGCTAATATCCATAATCTACAAAGAACTCAAACAAATTTACAAGAAAAAAACAAACAACCCCATCAAAAAGTGGGCAAAGGATATGAACAGACACTTCTCAAAAGAAGACATTTATGCAGCCAACAGACACATGAAAAAATGCTCATCATCACTGGCCATCAGAGAAATGCAAATCAAAACCACAATGAGATTCCATCTCACACCAGTTAGAATAGCAATCATTAAATAGTCAGGAAACAACAGATGCTGGAGGGGATGTGGAGAAATAGGAACACTTTGACACTATTGGTGGGACTGTAAACTGGTTCAACCATTGTGGAAGATAGTGTGGCAATTCCTCAAGGATCTGGTACTAGAAATACCACTTGACTCAGCCATCCCATTACTGAGTATATACCCCAAGGATTATAAATCATGCTGCTATAAAGACACATGCACACATATGTTTACTGCGGCACTATTCACAATAGCAAAGACTTGGAACCGATCCAAATGTCCACCAGTGACAGACTGGATTAAGAAAATGTGGCACATATATACCATGGAATACTATGCAGCCATAAAAAAGGACGAGTTGATGGCATTTGTAGGGACATGGATGCAGTTAGAAACCATCATTCTCAGTAAACTATAGCAAGAACAGAAAACCAAACACCACATGTTCTCACTCATAGGTGGGAATTGAGCAATGAGAACACTTGGACACAGGAAGGGGAACATCACACACCGGGACCTGTTTGTGCGTTACGGGGAGCGGGAAGGGATAGCATTAGGAGAGATATCTAACGTAAATGACGAGTTAATGGGTGCAGCACATATATGTATACATATGAAACAACCCAGCACGTTGTGCACATGTACCCTAGAACATAAAGCATAATTTAGAAAACATGCCAAACGAAGCCAGAGCAATTGTCTGAGGTTGTTAAACACAAATTATAAAAACTAATAAGAAGGGCCGGGCATAGTGGCTCACGCCTGTAATCCCAGCATTTTGGGAGGCCGAGGCGGGCAGACCATGAGGTCAGGAGATTGAGACCATCCTTGCTAACATGGTGAAACCCCGTCTCTACTAAAAATATAAAAAAGTTAGCCAGGTGTGGTGGTGGACGCCTGTAGTCCCAGCTACTTGGGAGGCTGAGGCAGGAGAACAGAGTGAACCCAGGAGGCAGAGGTTGCACTGAGCCGAGATGGCGCCACTGCACTCCAGCCTGGGTGACAGAGCGAGACTCCATCTCGAGAAAAACAACAACAACAACAACAAAAACTAATAAGAAAAAAAGAGAAGCCAGAGAGCAAGACATCACCGTTTTCTAGGGTAAGCAGGGAGTCTTCATTGAGAAATAATTAAGGTAACCTAGAATTAATCACTATTTTTAATTTGCTAAGATTACTGCTCCACTCCATGAGAAGGGATGAGGAACAAATGCTCCCTTTCCTTCTGACTGTCCTGCAGCTCAGCTGGAGCCAAGAGCCATGCTTCTTTTCCTCCTTTTACTCTGGGACATGGTGCTTGATAGATGGTGCCCTGGGGTCGCCTGGGCTCAGTGCGCACTTGGCACTGGAAAACAGTGGGCATTTTCCAAGCAACTGATAACTGCAAGATGCCACCTCACGCCAGGCAACACTCTGCATTGCACATCAGCCCTGGGTCTCATCCCATGAGACACCCACGCTTCCCCTCCAGGCTGTGCTCACTGTGGCTTTGTTGCTCCCCTCTGCCCTCCACCTTCTTTCCACACCCAGCTCCTCCATAAAATCTTCCTGACTCCTCCAACTCCAAAAGTCCATGGCACTGAGTACGTGAGGCACAATGGAGCATCCATTTACACAGCTCTGAACAAAACAGTTCCTTCAGAAGACTTCACCTTTTTAACTAGAGCACAACCCCCTTAGTGCAAGGGTCTTACAGAACAGCAGGGAATATGTGCTGAGCACTTCAATGTCTGCCCACCCTCCCTCTCGCTCCCATGCCCCCTGTGGTTGCTTTGCCACAAGAGGAAGCACAGTTCCAGGATCCAAGGGGGTCTTCATCACCAGGGGTGGCAAAGACCAGAGTCATTAGCAGCTGCTCGGCTGCCCGTGACTGCAAGTGATCAGAAGCCTTTGGACTGCAGGCTCCCCTGCTCACAGGCTCTCACTGCTAAAGCTGTCAGCTGGGCCCTGCATCATGAAGGCAGAGCAGACACCCCTGTGCTTTGGAAAAGGCATCCTGTGGTCTGCAGACCACCTCCCCAGGTGCTCTGCCCCTGCCCACAGCAGCCGTGTTCCCCAGGTCAGCCACCAGCTTCTTTCCTCTGCTCAGCATGACCACAGGGTCAAGTTCAGTGCATTGCACACACCGGGGATGGCAGCGTGCTCAGGAGCATCTGGGACCCTTAGGTCCCACGTGAGCTATGGAACCAGCTGGGGGTCCCTTCTTCCAGGACCTCCTACTGTTTCCTCATGGTATTAATAAAGTGAGCAGAAGCTCATTGAGAACCCCATTGTTCCTTAAAAGTACTGCTCCTCCTCCCCATCTGTCCCTTCCCAGTTTCTGCTCAGGTATCCCCACATCATGCTTCTTGACCTCCAGCATCCCAGTTCAGTCCTGTCGAAGGCCCAGGCAATGGCTCACTGAGTGCTGGTCCCCCCACCCCCCACAGCCCAGCATGAGTTCTCGAGGGCAGGGTTGTGGGCCTCGGTTTTCTCTTGGAGTCCCCACATATCGTGCCTAAAGCTGGTGGCCAGAAGGCACCTGGCACAGAGTTTTTGAACTCAGCCTTAACATTCTTCCCTCTTCATGACCAGCTCAGCAAATCCCCTCCCTTCCCCACACCTGTACTGTCCTCCTGTGACGGCAACACTGCTTTCCCCTGTGGTCTGGGACAAAGAACTCTGTGTGGCCTCCGCTCTGCCACTGACAGCTAGTGTTACTTTGGGCAAGACAGTCTCCCTGTTCCTCATTTTCCTCATTTACTCAGCGAGAACTCAACATATCTGCCCAACCAAAAAGCAGTGGTGGCTGTAATGACTATGTTACCAAAAAAAAAAAAAAAAAAAAAAAAAAGAATGCTTTTACAAAAAGCTGAAAGACACTATACAAAGATACTGCCATCATCTTTCCCTGTTCACATACCCCAAGGGGATATGTGAGGCCAGCTGGCCTTCTGTACTTCCTCTCCCCAACAGTAAAGAAAATCCACCGTCAAATGCATCTCTCAATCCGCCTCACTGCATTCACTATTAGATGACTGGGAATGGAAAACCAACCCTCTTTCTATTAAATCTTGGAGGACCATAGCAAGGACAATTAACATAGAAAAATCACCAAAGATATAGAAGGTCACAGTGCTGAAACTGAAGTTCATGCTTTCCTCTCCCAATAGGATTAGCAGACCCTGGAGCCTGCTGGATGTAAACAGAGAATCCCACGGTGTTAGAACCGGGTCCTACCTCCACAATCGCCCACCATGGAATCGATTTCTCCACGGGCTGCAAGCTCCCTACCTGCTTCCCCAGGCTCAGCAGCCTCCTACAGCCACATCTCAGAACTCTGAGACTCCGAGACCTGGACTGGCCTTCAGAAAACCAATGACCAGGCCCTCCACTAAGCGTTCCCAGGTTATGACACCTGCCCCAGGCTACTGCTGCTTTAGATACTTCATCTCTCTCTTGCCTCTGCCCTGTCAGCACTTTCACAGAGCCACTGACAGCCACTTCTGTGGCATGGCCAGCTACTCGTGACAGACAATTCCTTAAGCATGGGGGACATGTCTTACTGTCATTCCACCTGTTCTAGCCCAGTACCTAGTAAGAGGTATGATAGATGTTTCTTGAATGAAGAAAGCAGAAGAAAAAGACTTTAGTATAGGCCATGCTATCAAAGCATTTAATGTGGGACAGGAGTTCTCAACTGGAAGCAATTTTGTTCCCAAGGGAACGTTTGGCAATGTCTAAAAACATTTTTAGCTGTCACAATGGTGGGATGCTTATAGCATCTAGTGAGTAGAGGCCAAGGATGCTTCCCAACATCCTGTGATGCACAGGATAGCACCCCTTGCCCTAACAAAGACTTCTCTGACCCAATATGTCAATGCTGCTGAGGCTGAGCAACTCTGATTACAGGAAATGGATGGAGAGACACAGAAACTTCCTTCTAGGATGATGTAACTAATAACTGTCATCATATACATGTGTATACTCTTATGAATAATTCCTATTCAGATTCTTTCATCAGGGTATTTTTATTTATTTATTTATTTATTTATTTATTTATTTATTTATTTATTTAATTTATTTATTTATATTTTGAGAGACAGTCTTGCTCTGTCACCCAGACTGGAGTGCAGTGATATAATCATAGCTCACTGCAGCCTCAAACTCCTGGGCTCGAGCAATTCTCCTGCCTCAGCCTCTGGAGTAGCTGGGATTATAGGCATGGACCACCAAGCCCAGCTAATTTTAAAATATTTTGTAGAGGTTGGGTCTCGCTATATTGCCCAGGCCACTCTCAAACTCCTTGCCTCAAGTGATCCTCCTGCCTTGGCCTCTCAAAGCACTGCCATTACAGGCATGAGTCACCACACCAGGCCCTCACCAGAATTAACAGGTAAGGAAATGAGACAGAGAGAGTAAAAGACTAGCTTGTAATTGGCCAAATCAGCAGTGAGCTCAAACTAGAATCCAGGTTTCATGACATGGTCAGTATTCCTCCCCCCTTCTCTTTGTATTGGGAGAAAGATTTTGGTTCTGAAGGCAAGGGCGAGTCTTAGAAAAATGGGACCTCAGGACTAGAAAGTCCCTAGTGTCTTCCGTCATTTGAGAGGGGAGACCCAGCAGAGTATCTGTCCCACAGCAGGGCCACGCTCTGATGAGGGAAGGGCCCAAGGCCACAGCTGGTCTGGCCCAGCTGGTATAGAGCCCTCATCTCCTCTCCCCTGGACCCGGCACACTGCTCTGCCCTTCACACAGAATCTGAGTCTTTCACACATGCTACGCTTCTAACAGCCTCTTCTCTTCTGGAGTCTGCCAGTAAACAGAGCCACCCGGGGGAATTCCTAAGCATGTCTCAGAGACTTGGAGGAAGGGAAGAGCAAGCAAGCAGCACACTGCAAAGAAAACTGAAAACATTCTGTCTCCTTAACCTTTTCCACACAGAGCCCATCTGAATGGAAGCCAAGCTTTATTAAATGACAGGAGTGTAGAAGGCAGTTCAGATATTCAGTCTGAGAGCCAAAATTGCCAAAGTAAGTTATTTCACAGAAAGAAATTATACTAGGCCCGAAACAGAAATCATGGGGGAGGAAAGATGGGAATAAGGTGCTTTAAAAATTTAAAAATATATCTCCTCTGGCCAGAGGGAACAGCATGAGTGAAGGCCCAGAGTAATAGCAGAAGAGGCTGCAGAGCTGAGTAAGAGGCTGTTTTTTAAAGGTTTAAGGTAGTTTATCAGGCAAGAAAAGAGGATTTGGAACAAGCTGAATAAGGAAGAGAAAAGGGAGACCAGGGTGAAGAACTTGCAGGGAGACTTCATGCGACTTTGACATCTGTTAGACTGGGAAGTGAAGGAGACGGAAGAATCAATGGTTAAACCATGCTATATGGTGGCCACTAGCACCGCTGGGTATCCAAAATTAATTAAAATGAATTAAAATTCAGAATTCAGTTCCTCACTCCCACTAGGCATGTTTCAAGCACTCAATAGCCACATGTGACAAGCGGATAAGGCAGATGACACGCTGGATAAGGCAGATGACAGCACATACCCATCATCACAGGGACTCCCCCTGCACAGCAGGTTAGAGAGACTCTCAGGCTTCTAGTCTGGGAGATCAGGCCTGGTGGGTGGAGGAGATATCAGGAAATGTTATGCCTCTTACTACAACAGAGACCAATGAAAGAGGAACCATTCTTGGGGGGTGGCAGGAGATGAAGAGTGTGGTCTCAGACATGCTGAAGGCAAGGTGGATAATGAAGCTGTAGTAGCCTTGCACAAACACTTGTCTGGAATTTAGTAGAAACCAAGATGTACAAAGATCATTAAGAGTTCTACAGGTTAGGGTGAGGTCAGCCACAGGAGCATGGACAGAACTGGAACAAAGTTTCAAGGTCAAGGTAGAAGCAAAAGTTGGATCAGAGTAGGTTGAGGAGTGAGGAAAAGGGGAGCAAATGTGGATAATTCTGGAAGCTCAGCAGCAGAGGGTAATGTGAGAAACAGCACCATGTTCATGTTCTGTTGTTCGACACATAATGTGAAGTCTTGATTCTTCGACACAAGAAAAGCCTTTCCTGACTACTCCAGCAACCTTTCCAAGTCTGAATTTAACACTTGCTGTGAGATGTACTCATGGCTACATTTAACATTCTCTATTTGATTCACATTCCTGACCACCACTGTAAGCTGCATGGGATTGGGGAACTCCATTTTTTCTCTTGAGACCTCCTGGACAGCAGACAGGTGGCACTCAGCAAGTGTCTGTCAGCCTGTCTGCTGCAGGTAAGCTGTCTGGGGAGCGTAAGTCCAGTTAGTCATCATGCTGAAGGCCACAGATCCCCAGGCAAGGCCTGGCCCACCCTGTTCCACTTGAACCTCTAAGGCTGGGCTGGACAGGCTAATGCCCAGCAGGCACTTACTGAAAGGGGAGCTTCTCATCATTGGGCTTGATGCAGCGGACGTAGTGAGGGGTCGTGGCATTCAGGGTCTCCATGAGCAGATGCAGGGAGGTACGGAACTAGAGAGACAAAAGCCAGTGCTTGGTTATTTTTAACAAGTTGTGGATGTATGAGAAAGAAAAACTCATATATGGGTGGTGGTAGTTATTGTTACTATTATGTTATTAATCCAGAAGGATGGGAGAAATTTCAGAGACCTGGGGTAAGATTCCAGCTCTGATGCTGCTATCTTGGCTGTGACCAAAATCAAGTCCTTCCTATTTAAGGGTTCCTCAAATTACACGGGGGAGAGACTGTCTCCTAATGTGCCTAACTCCCTGTGCTGTGGATCAAATAAGATGAAAGGTGGGCAAATACTGTATGAGAGAGTTGCTCACTGTGCACTGGAAGCCTGCTCTTCCTAAACCTGAGGGCCTGGGGCCCTGACACCCGATGCCCAGGCATCCTGGACATAATCTGTTACACTAAATGTCCAGAATGGCAAATTCATAGGAATAAATGTTAGGTGGTGGCTGCCAGGGACTTGGCAAGCATTCTCTTCTCTCCAGAGACATATTGGGCAGAACAGCCACAGAGACCCCACAGCAGGAGAAGTTGCTTTTGGTCTCCTGATCCACAGCTTTAAGCCTCCCCTCTAACCTATACATTCCAGGCCCTCCTGTCTCCCACACTGGGTGTCTGTGGCCCTGCGGCACAGCCCCACCACAGGTGTTAACATCCTTATGGAAGCTACGGTCGGCCCCTTCCCTCCTCCCTCTGTTAGTTCCCTGTGGTGAAGGCTTTGGAGTTTCTTTCTTCTAAGGACACAAGATTGAGCTGGGTGGCTGAGGCTACTGACGTCAAGGCCGCTATGATGGCCTCCCTCTCACCCTGCCGCCATCCTTCATCTACAGAGAGGCCAGCCCTGCAACGTGCGCCTGGGCCCAGAGCTCTTGGTCTGGGGCTGACCTGGTGGCCAACGGTTTTCTTGTGCTCCTTGTTGGAGGCTTTCATGGGGGGTCTGGCAGAACGGACGCTGATCTTCGAAGATGGCCCCTTCCCAGAGGTGGTGGCAGGAACAGGGTCCTTGTCATCATGAAACAAGTCAGCCACTAGTGGGAACTAGAAACAATCACAGAAAGAATGATGAAAATGAGATCTCCTGCACCTTATATGTTTCCTCTCAAAGCTGCTTTTCAATATATACCTGAGAACTGAAAACACATGTCCACCCCAAAACCCACACACCAACGTGCACAGCAGCGTTACTCTCAAGGGCCACAAAGTAGGAACAACCCAAATATCAACTGACCAATGGATAAATAAATGTGGGACCTCCACACAATGGATTATTCAACATTATGAATACATTCAACAATATAAAGAAATGACCTCCTGATCCATGCCACAACATGGACACACCTCGAAAAAATTACACCAAGTGAAAGAAGCCAGACACAAATGATCATATAGTGTGTGATTCCATTTACATGAAATATCCAGGGAACAGAAAGTAGGTTACCGGTTGCCAGGGCTTGGGGGAGAAAGAGGAAGAGGAAGGAGAAGAAGGGAAGAAAGGGAGTGCCTGCTAAGGGGACAGGATTTCTTTATGGAGTAAGAAAAATATTCCCAGACTTACAGTAGTGGTGACTGCATAAATTGGTGAACATACTGAAACATAGTAATTGTGTGCTTCAAAAGGGTGAATTTTATAAGGTATGAATGACAATTCAGTTTTTAAATGGTAGGAAAAAAGTAGTTTTCCATACAATCTTACTCAATCTTCGCCTATAAAGATGGGCAGAACTTCATTTCCTTGTGGTGTGGTAGGAGGTGGCTACGCTTTAATACACCTACGTTTAAGCTCTATTCTTCTACATTATTGCATCTTGTCAAGTTAACTTCCCTGATACCTGTTTTCTCATCAGAATAGGGATAAGCCTATGCCTGTTACATGGGGTTGTTATGAGTACTAAATAAGAGGTTAGTATCTTCATCTGTAACAAGGTGACGATGCAGGTCTTGAATGAGGCGCTGGTGACAGTCCCAGCCATCAGCACGTTCAATCTGACAGAAACACAGTCCTGCCATCATCTCTTGGGGAAGTCAATGCTGGGGCTAGAATAAAGAATTACAGGCTTTTACCACACTCCTGCAGGGGTGGGGGAAAAGGCGGGGGGAAAAGGCGGGGGGAAAGGAACACATAGGCCCCATTCACTAACCCCATTCGCTAACCACTTCCAATCTCAACAGAAGAGAGGCTAAATGCTAGTGCCTCAGATGCTAGGCTCTGCTCCTTCTTGCCTACCCTGCACCCTCTTTAACCCCCATTTAAATGCATGGCTCCCCTCTCCTGCCACTGTGTCTGAACTCCCTAGTCTAGTATCTGAGGGCTCCCTGATCGGATCCCACTCACTCCTCTCAGACAATACCTTGCAAAATCATCCAGCTGGTCCCACACGTTGCTGTCCCACAGGCACAATGCTGTCCCACAGGCACAATGCTCACTACTCCTGCCACTATACCTTTGCTTACTGTGCTATTCTTACCCCTTTCTCTTCTGTACTTAGCCTGAGAGGCCCCTCTTTCAAGGTTGAGCCCTGCCCCTCCTGTGACCCTCTCCCAAAGCATCCATCACTCCTGTCTCTGTCTCCCACAGGCTCTGTGGTGCCCTGGGATGCCCCCCCACCCTGAGGTCTGTGCTGAATCCTGAGCTCTAAACTTGCCGAGACTTCCCTTCCTCTCAAGAACAAGGGCTGGGGAGAGAACTGAATGAGAGAATCCATGTAAGCATGTAGAATAGTGCCCAGTGTGTAGGGCTCAGACATTATCTAGTTTTACTTTTACTAGGGGTTATATATATGAACAATGGTTTTTTTTTTTTTTGAAACAGAGTCTTGCTCTGTTACCAGGCTGGAATGCAGTGGTGCAACCTCCACTTGCTGAAAGCTCTGCCTCCCAGGTTCAAGCGATTCTCTTGCCTCAGCCTCCTGAGTAGCTGGGACTACAGGTGCACACCACCATGCCCAGCTAATTTTTGTATTTTTAGTAGAGACAGGGTTTCACCATGTTGGCCAGAATGCTCTCCATCTCTTGACCTCGTGATCCGCCCACCTTGGCCTTCCAAAGTGCTGGGATTAAAGGCATGAGCCACCATGCCTGGCCTACATGAATGATCCTTCTAAACCACATAAGTACAGATGCTTAAGAAATTGTATTTTTGATCTGAAGAAACAACACAGAATTTTAGATCTGGAACAACTGTAAAGGTCAACTTTCACCTCCATGTGGCAGGTGAGGATATAGGTGACTGGTGAGAAGGAACCTACCGGAATCCTGCTCCAACCTCTGTTCCCTCCACCACCAAGCACAATGGTCAGCACCAGCTCTCAAAGGGCTGCTAGTCAAAGGCTGAGCCTGTGCTAGAACCTCAACCTCTGGATGCCCTGGTCAGAGCTTGTTTCAATATATAAATATAGCCTTGTCATTTAAACCCACAATATCAAGGAAGTAGAGATATAAAAGGGCTTGAGACATAGCCTTGACTTTTGAGGTACTTGCAATAACAATTAAATACATAAGATAACACTTTCATGAAACATTTCTCCAGCTGACATCATCTCCTGAGACTCGTAGGAGATTCAAGCTAAGGCAAGCTACCTACTGAAGAGGCAGCATCATCTTCAGGTCCCATACACTAGTGACAGTTCATGCTCTGGTGATGCTCTGCACTGCCGAGACCTTCAATAAATTAAGCTCCAGCCTAATGGAGTATTTACTGAGCTAAATAAGAGGTTAGTATCTTCATCTGTAACAAGGTGACGATGCAGGCCTTGAATGAGGCGCTGGTACTGGTTGCCAGCTAGGCACTGGCAACACAAAAGTGTTATAGAACAAGCCTAGCCTCTTCTATATCATGGAGCTTATGGTCTAGCACGGAAGTAGAATGCTAATGAAAATAACCCACAATTAAAATCATAATGACAAGAAGATGAATATCCTAAAGGAAATAAACAACAAAGATGCAACTGAATCGGGGTCTGGAATGTGGGAAATGAAGGAAGGATTCTCTTAGGGAGGGAAGTCTGAACTGTAGGACATTGGATGGGGAGGACAGCACATTATGGGGTGGAAGTAACGGCACCTATGAAGTAGCTTTGTGTATTTGGGGGGATTAAGATAAAGTCGGTCAACCTACAATGTACACAGTGAGAAGGAAGTAAGAGGGACCAGCTCATGTCCCTCTTACTTCCTTCTCACTGTGTACATTGTGTGTAACACCTCAGTTAAGAATTCTTATTTTTATCCTAAAAGCAATGGGAAGTCATTAAAGGGTTAAAATAACAGGGGCTAATATTTATTGAGCATGTTAACGATGCCTGACACACATGAACTCCTCCAAGCCTCCCAGTTGGTGTAAGCACCATTGCACTCTATTTTACAGATGAGAAACTGAGACTTAGGGCCCAAGATCACAGAGCTGTAAGTAGCAAAGTCAGGATGTGAACCCAGACGGCCTGGCTCCAGAGTCCAAGCAACAATACACCACAGAGTGGCAATGACTAGAACCAGAGATGGCAGTTCTTTCTAAACAGATCGCTGGCTGCAACATAAGGAAGAGCCCATTGCACGTGAAGCCCTGTCCTGGGTGCCTAGAGGAGTCAAGAGAGACCAGGGAGACCAGAAGAGCTTACAACCTAGCAGGGAGCTCAGAAGTAATGAGGTATAGCAGGAAGGGCATGGGACTGGGTCAGGAGACCTGAACTTTAGATATGACCCTGCAACTTGATAGCCGTGTGGCCCATGGCAAACTCTCAGGCTTACTAGATCTTAACTTGCTCATCTATAAAAATGGAAGAGCTGACCAGACGATTCCTTTAAGTCACTCCCTGACCTGGACTCCTGCATTTTCTTATACTCGAATCACTCCATCCCCTGGCTTCTATCCACCAAGCACACAGCTATGTTCAAGCTTCTCTGCTGCTTCAAACCCCTCCCTGCTCAGCCTGTCTCTCCTCTCACTTTACCACCGATTACCCCGAGCAAGGCGTCCATAGATGGATATCACCCTCTATACCGCTCCTCCTCAAACCTGCCTCCACCAGATGGCCTCCTCCCCGTGCTGCTGAAATGTGCCTTGAGAACAACTCCAGCGCTCATCAAGTCCAATGGCTAGAAGTGGTGTGGTTTCATTTTTGATCCTACTCAACCTCTTCAAAGCCCTCCGCGCCACTGGCCCTCGCCTCCTTGTAAAGGTCCCTTCTTGAGACTTAGCAGTTCTGCTTCCTCCAATCTTCTCCCTGCCCAACTCCCTTCTCAGAACCTCCCATGGGGCTTTTTCCTACACTTCCCTCCTTTGCATTGCCATTTTCCAGAGCCTCATCCTCACCACTGACCTCAGTCCCTGGGGACAGTCTCCCTCAGGCCATGGCTCCAACTATCCCTCCCAGATCCTGCCACTCCAGTCTGGATGTTTTCCTGTTACTATAATCCACAATTCCAGCTCGCTCTTCTTCCCTCTAGGTGTTCCACTGGGAACTCCGAATTCAATACAGCCCAAACCACCTTCACCCACTGACTTCCTAGATTTAGGCTACGATCCTGCCCTCGCCCTACTTCCTATATTTCAATCAAGTACACAGTCCTTTTTTTCATTAATGAAGAGTCTGCTTCTCCAGCTCAGGACTACTCAGCTCTCTCCTGGATCACTACAGTCACCAAAAGTGTGAGGGTGTACCTCCGGGCACGCCTTCACCCAAACACATTCCACCCAACAGCCAGAGTTTTCTCTGGATGCAAACCTTATCCAGCAGCCACATGTTAAAGGCCCATTTGTTTGTCCTCACTGTCTACGGCAGAAAGCCACAGATGAACAGTATTCAAGTGAACTAAACACTGACAGTGGCAGGAACAGAATGGGGCGGGAGAGGAGGGGAGGAGAGGAGAGCCGGGCCTGGGGGCTCCATGGACCAGTGCCAGAGAGCCAAGACACAGGTAAGAAAGGACAAAGTGGCCCAGTCAGACTGGTGCTGAGAAAGTTCCATGGGGAAATAATGGAAGGCTAGAGGCAGGTTCACGTTTTGAAGATGTCATTGTGATTCATGCCAATCTGTCACAGCAAAGCAAAACACTGGCATATTAAATGATTCTAATTCATATACTTTCTGAAGTGAATTTTCAAGATGTTTGAGACATGGGTAGAAGTTAACAATCTGCATAACTATACTACTGGATGGTGGGGAGGGGGTCAAATTTACAGAAATCATTCATAGTGGCTTTTACTGTGAAAAAATATATTAAACCCTAAGGTCAGTAACAGGTACAGATTGAGTAACCCTTATTCAAAATGCCTGAGACCAGAAGTGTTTCAGATTTTGGAGA
Organism: Piliocolobus tephrosceles; assembly: GCF_002776525.5. Taxonomy (NCBI): domain Eukaryota; kingdom Metazoa; phylum Chordata; class Mammalia; order Primates; family Cercopithecidae; genus Piliocolobus; species Piliocolobus tephrosceles. The sequence continues at coordinate 32,312,213 of NC_045451.1, read as the reverse complement.
ATTTACATTATACTTACTGGTTGAGCATCCCTAATCTGAAAACCCAAAATCCAAAATACTCCATTGAGCATTTCCTCCCATCCATGTACTAACGAGGCCTGACCCTGCTTAGCTTCCGAGATCAGACAAGACCAGGCACACTCAGGGTGCTATGACCACAGATGTTATTTCCTTTGAGTGTCATGTGGTGCTCAAAAAGTTTCAAATTTTAGAGCATTCTCGATTTGGGATGCTTGATCTGTATGAAAAAATCACACTAGGAACCTGGAAATCAGAACCACCAATAGGAGGATTTTAAGATTTCAGTCCCTTTCTCCTGCTTCCATTAGAAAGGCTATGTGTGCTTTTAGTTTTATATATTGAAAAGGGAATTTGTCACTTAAGAAGAGAAAGTAAAAACTGTCCAAGGCAGATTTGTACCTAAGCTGGCACCATGCTATAATCTTGATACAAACATAATCAAGGTTTAGTCTGAAGAATTTGTACGTTATTTTAAAAGCTGGGTTTTCATTTAGGTTCCTGCTATTGAGACTGCATTTGGTAGTGGTAGAATCTGGGATTTAGAGGAAGATGGCTGTGTTGGAATATTAGTTCTCAAAAGGAAGAGTAGTATGCTTCGTATTCTATTCAAAATTTGTTTTATAAACTCAATGAACATAGAAAGAGATCTAGTTTGATGACAGGACTGAAAGACTAAGAGATACCACGTTCAACGCTGGGCTGCAGACAACCGCAAAAGACCCAAGCAAGAAATACAAATTACTGACCCCATCCACACCCATTCCTTAAGAAGATTAGGCTAGGTAAAGATACCTCACCCGAGGAGTGTCCCAACTCTACACAAGCTCGGAGTCACAGTGAAAAGTAGTCACCAAGCTCTTACTTGACAAAGGACCCATACAAAGGATCACATTTCTGAGTGAAAGGGAGAAGTTTTTAAATTTTTATTTTTTAATTGACACATAGTAACTGTACATATATAGGGTACCTAGTAATGTTTTGACATATATAGTGTATAGGGATCAGATCAGGGCAACTGACGAACTCCAATTATGTGTTTAGAGCTATTAAGCAGTCTGTTTGTAAGCTGACTGAGCAGTAAGAGAGCTGCCACAATTTACCTTAGGGCAGCCACCCGGGCATTTCTCACAATTTTCCCCCTTCAAACTCAAACGCTTAAGGAAGGACCTCCAGACAAACCAACACTTTGCTGTCACTTGTTTAAAACCTGTACATAGGGACTGGCTTTGGCATTCTCTGCTATTCATTTCTATATATAGATTTTAAAAGCCCAGGGCAAATTGAAAAGGGACTAAGAAGCAAGAAAAGACTTTCTAAAGGCCATTTGGCAGTTTAGAAAAAGTCAATTACAGCTGACACATAGCTGTTACCTTGGAAATCACACCTACTCCTTTGTGTATATAAGAATATAAAAGATATTTCCTGTGAAACAGACACATAAAGCTAAAATAAGACTCAGTATAAGAACAGTTTGATTGGGGTCTCTTCCCCAGAATCTTTAAAAAAAAAAAATCTATGGCTGTAAACATAATAAACACATTTTCCTTTCAATCAATTCTTTTTACATGACTAATGGTACCCTTTGGAGGGAAAAATCTCTGACATTTAGATGAATATTTTAAAAGGGTTTTAAATAGGCTTTGGAGGAAATGTCTCAGTACTTCACTTGGTTTGGAAGACAACATAGATTCTTCTGTATTATAAAGGAGACGATATTGTTTTGTCAACTAAAAAGTTATCCTACATCGTGTCCGGCTTGGTTTAAGTATTGCTAGAAGCTTTTCAAATACCAGCACATCTTAAACAGGAAGCACTCAAAGCACATTTGAGAACATTTTGTAGTATGTTTATTATCTCAAGCTCCTAGCTCCTATACAGAAAATAAGTTTAAAAATTAAAAGTAAACATAAGATTTTTAAAAAGCAAACTTGTTTGGTCAAAACAAGGTATGTGTGTATAACTTTTAAAAAACACATCAGCATGGAAAGCAATGGATACGTGTGCTTGTCATTCCTTGACAAGCCGAAGTCAAGCCATAAGCAGCAGGAAGGAGAAGCGGAGTGAACACCTGGGACTTGTCTGAGCTGTTCCTGTGCTGTAATTTGGGTACCAACACGACTAAGGTTCAGTCCAGTGAATTTGTATTTTATTTTAAAATCTAGGTTTTAATTGTAGGTTCCTGTCACTGAGACTGCATTTGGAAGTGGTAGGATCTCTGAGATTCAGACGGGGATGAGTATGTTGGAATATTAATTCTGGGAAGGAGGTGTAGGGTTCATGAACTCAGGGTAGGTGACTTTGGGTCAAGGTGGCCTCTGGACCACATGCATCTCAAGATCTCTTATGCTGGGATAGAGTGGAAAGATGGCATCGGGATGTCTGCCCCATAGCCCAGAAACGCTGCCCAATACACCCTCACTGCCCAGCACATGCTGGCATAAACACGTGACCCACAGCTTGTCCCTCTGACCTATGTGTAGTGGTGGTCAGGAATAGGAAATCTTCAGAGGAAAAACATTCTCCTTTTAAAGTGCTCTTTTTTTCCTGGTTGATAAATTATTCCTTTTCACAATAAATAAAAACTGGAAGGGAAAACCTCCATCCTTTAGTATTTGAAGCAAATGAGTCTGTTAATAACTTGAAGTCATGTTTTAAAGAGGCATTTCCTAAGTCTCTATTTATAGCTCTGATAGCTGAGAAAGCAATTAACCCCGGTGTGTGATGTTCCCCTTCCCGAGTCCAAGTGATCTCATTGTTCAGTTCCCACCTATGAGTGAGAACATGCGGTGTTTGGTTTTCTCTTCTTGTGATACTTTGCTAAGAATGATGGTTTCCAGCTGCATCCATGTCCCTACAAAGGATGCAAACTCATCCTTTTTTATGGCTGCATAGTATTCCATGGTGTATATGTGCCACATTTTCTTAATCCAGTCTGTCACTGATGGACATTTGGGTTGATTCCAAGTCTTTGCTATTGTGAATAGTGCCGCAATAAACATACGTGTGCATGTGTCTTTATAGCAGCATGATTTTTAATCCTTTGGGTATATACCCAGTAGTGGGATGGCTGGGTCATATGGTACATCTACTTCTAGATCCTTGAGGAATTGCCATACTCTTTTCCATAATGGTTGAACTAGTTTATAATCCCACCAACAGTGTAAAAGTGTTCCTATTTCTCCACATCCTCTCCAGCACCTGTTGTTTCCTGACTTTTTAATGATTGCCATTCTAACTGGTGTGAGATGGTATCTCATTGTGGTTTTGATTTGCATTTCTCTGATGGCGAGTGATGATGAGCATTTTTTCATGTGTCTGTTGGCTGTATGAATGTCCTCTTTTGAGAAATGTCTGTTCATATCCTTTCCCCACTTTTTGAATGGGGTTGTTTGTTTTTTTCTTGTAAATTTGTTTGAGTTCTTTGTAGGTTGTGGATATCAGCCCTTTGTCAGATGGGTAGATTGCAAAAATTTTCTCCCATTCTGTAGGTTGCCTGTTCACTCTGATGGTAGTTTCTTTTGCTGTGCAGAAGCTCTTTAGTTTAATTAGATCCCATTTGTCTATTCTGCCTTTTGTTGCCGTTGCTTTTGGTGTTTTAGACATGAAGTCCTTGCCCATGCCTATGTCCTGAATGGTACTACCTAGGTTTTCTTCTAGGGTTTTTATGGTATTAGGTCTAACATTTAAGTCTCTAATCCATCTTGAATTAATTTTCGTATAAGGAGTAAGGAAAGGATCCAGTTTCAGCTTTCTACTTATGGCTAGCCAATTTTCCCAGCACCATTTATTAAATAGGGAATCCTTTCCCCATTTCTTGTTTCTCTCAGGTTTGTCAAAGATCAGATGGCTGTAGATGTGTGGTATTATTTCTGGGGACTCTGTTCTGTTCCAATGGTCTATATCTCTGTTTTGGTACCAGTACCATGCTGTTTTGGTTACTGTAGCCTTGTAGTATAGTTTGAAGTCAGGTAGCGTGATGCCTCCAGCTTTGTTCTTTTGACTTAGGATTGTCTTGGCAATGCGGGCTCTTTTTTGGTTCCATATGAACTTTAAAGCAGTTTTTTTCCAATTCTGTGAAGAAACTCATAGGTAGCTTGATGGGATGGCATTGAATCTGTAAATAACCTTGGGCAGTATGGCCATTTTCACGATATTGATTCTTCCTATCCATGAGCATGGTATGTTCTTCCATTTGTTTGTGTCCTCTTTTTATTTCACTGAGCAGTGGTTTGTAGTTCTCCTTGAAGAGGTCCTTCACATCCCTTGTAAGTTGGATTCCTAGGTATTTTATTCTCTTTGAAGTAATTGTGAATGGAAGTTCATTCATGATTTGGCTCTCTGTTTGTCTGTTACTGGTGTATAAGAATGCTTGTGATTTTTGCACATTAATTTTGTATCCTGAGACTTTGCTAAAGTTGCTTATCAGCTTAAGGAGATTTTGGGCTGAGACAATGGGGTTTTCTAAATATACAATCATGTCATCTGCAAACAGGGACAATTTGACTTCTTCTTTTCCTAACTGAATACCCCTGATTTCTTTCTCTTGCCTGATTGCCCTAGCCAGAACTTCCAACACTCTGTTGAATAGGAGTAGTGAGAGAGGGCATCCCTGTCTTGTGCCAGTTTTCAAAGGGAATTTTTCCAGTTTTTGCCCATTCAGTATGATATTGGCTGTGGGTTTGTCATAAATAGCTCTTATTATTTTGAGATATGTTCCATCAATACCAAATTTATTGAGTGTTTTTAGTATGAAGGGCTGTTGAATTTGGTCAAAAGCCTTTTCTGCATCTATTGAGATAATCATGTAGTTCTTGTCTTTGGTTCTGTTTATATGCTGGATTACGTTTATTGATTTGCGTATGTTGAACCAGCCTTGCATCCCAGGGATGAAGCCCCCTTGATCATGGTGGATAAGCTTTTTGATGTGCTGCTGAATCTGGTTTGCCAGTATTTTATTGAGGATTTTTGCATCAATGTTCATCAGGGATATTGGTCTAAAATTCTTTTTGTTGTGTCTCTGCCAGGCTTTGGTATCAGGATGATGTTGGCCTCATAAAATGAGTTAGGGAGGATTCCCTCTTTTTCTATTGATTGGAATAGTTTCAGAAGGAATGGTACCAGATCCTCCTTGTACCTCTGGTAGAATTCAGCTATGAATCCATCTGGTCCTGGACTTTTTTTGATTGGTAGGCTATTAATTATTGCCTCAATTTCAGAGCCTGCTATTGGTCTATTTAGGGATTCAACTTCTTCCTGGTTTAGTCTTGGAAGAGTGTAAGTGTCCAGAAAATTACCCATTTCTTCTAGATTTTCTAGTTGATTTGCGTAGAGGTGTTTATAGTATTCTCTGATGGTAGTTTGTATTTCTGTGGGGTCGGTGGTGATATCCCCTTTATCATTTTTTATTGCGTCTATTTGATTCCTCTCTCTTTTCTTCTT